>NW_004444123.1:2948569-3000455 GCF_000243295.1 Trichechus manatus latirostris | reverse complement strand
TACTGCAAGAAACCAAAAGAGATCTACATAAATGGAAAAACGTACCATGCTCATGGATAGGTAGACTCAACATTGTGAAAATGACAATTTACCCAAAGCAATTTACAAATAAAATGCAATCTCACTCCAAATACCAACAACATTCTTTAAGAGATGGAAAAACTGATCATTAACTTTATATGGAAAGAGAAGAAGCCCCAGATAAGCAAAGCACTATTAAAGAAGAAGAATAAAGTAGGACGACTCACACTACCTGACCTCAGAACCTACTATACAGCTATGGAAGTCAAAACAGCTTGGCACTGGTACGATGACAGATACATTGACCAGTGGGACAGAATTGAGAACCCAGATGTAAATCCATCCACCTATGGTCACCTGATCTTCAACAAGGCCCAAAGTCCATCAAATGGGAAATAGTCTTTTCAACAAATGGTGCTGGCAAAACTGGATGTCCATCTGCAAAAAAATGAAACAGGACCCATACCTTACACAGTGTATAAAAACTAATTCAAAATGGATCAAAGACCTAAATACAAAACTAAAAACTATAAAGATCATAGAAGAAAAAATAAGATCAACTCTAGAGGCCATAATACACAGCATTAACAGGATACAAACCATAACCAACAACACACAAACTCTAGAAGATAAGCTAGATAAGTGGGATCTTCTAAAAATTAAACACTTATGCTCATCAAAAGACTTCACCAAAAAAGTAAAAAGAGAACCTACAGACTGGGAAAAATTTTTGGACATTACAAGTCAGACAAGGGTCTAATCTCTAAAATCTACAAGAAAATCCAACACCTCTACAACAAAAGACAAATAAACCAACTAAAAAATGGGCAAAGGAAATGAACAGACACTTCACCAAACAAGACATTCAAGCAGCCAACTGACATGTGAGGAAATGCTCGGGATCTTTAGCCATTAGAGAAATGCAGATTAAAACCACAATTAGATACCATCTCACCCTGGCATTACTGGCACGAATCAAAAACATTGGAAATAACAAATGTTGGAGAGGCTGTGGGGAGATCGGAACTCTTATGCACTGCTGGTGGGAATGCAAAATGATATAACCATTTTGGAAAATGATATGGTGCTTCCTTAGAAAGCTAGAAATAGAAATACCATATTATCTAGCAATCTCACTCCGAGGATTATATCCTAGAGAAACAAGAGCAGTCACACGAATAGACATATGCACACCCATGTTCATTGCAGCATTGTTCACAACTGCAATAAGATGGAAACAACCCATGCCCATTAACAGATGAATGGATAAACAAACTATGGTACATACACACAATGGAGTATTACACAACAATAAAGAACAATGATGAATCTGTGAAGCATCTCATAACAATGGATGAAACTGGAGAACATTATGCTGAGTGAAATAAGTGAATCACAAAAGGACAAATATTGTATGAGACCACTACTGTAAAAACTCATGAAAAGGTTTACACACAAAAAGAAAAAATCTTTGTTGGTTATGAGGGATGAGAGGTGGGGGGAATACTAAATAGACAATAGTTAAGTGGTAGCTTTGGTGAAGGGTAAGACAGTACACAATACTGGGGAAGCCAGCACAACTTGTACAAGGAAAGGTCATGGAAGCTCCATAGACACATCCAAACTCCCTGAGGGACTGAATTGCTGGGCAGAGGGCTGTGCAGACCATGGTCTTGGGGAATATCTAGTTCAATTGGCATAAATGTTTATAAAGAAAATGTTCTACATTCTACCTTGGTGAGTAGCATCTGGGGTCTTAAAACCTGTGAACAGCCATGTAAGATACTCCACTGGTCTCACCCCTTCGGGAGCAAGGGAGAATGAAGAAATCAAGATACGAGACAAAGATTAGTTCAAAGGACTAATGGACCACAACTACCACGGCCTCCACCAGACTGAATCCAGTACAACTAGATGGTGCCCGGCTATCAACACTGACTGTTCTGACAGGGATCACAACAGAGGTTCCCAGACAGAGCTGGAGAAAGATGTAGAGCAAAATTCTAACTCACAAAAAAAGACCAGACTTACTGGCCTGACAGAGACTGGAGAAACCTGGAGAGTATGGCCCCCGGACACCCTTTTAGCTCAGTAATGAAGTCACTCCTGAAGTTCACCCTTCAGCCAAAGATTAGACAGCCCCATAAAACAAACCAAGATAATGGGGCACACCAGCCCAGGGACAAGGACTAGAAGGCAGGAGAGGACAGGAAAGCTGGTAATAGGGAACCCAAGGTGGAGAACGGAGTGTGTTGACATGTCATAGGGTTGTTAACAATTGTCGTAAAACAATACGTGTACTGTTTAATGAGAAACTATTTGTTCTGTAAACCTTCACCTAAAGTGCAACAATAATAATAATAAAAAGAGCACTCACCTGGGTCAAATCTACCCTCCAGGGGATTATTCTGGTTTTTCTATCGTGGTGTTAGTCCATTGAGTTCTGGACCAGTAGGGAAGGACGAGGACAGTGAGGGCATTTCAGATTTCTCACTATTTAAGTATCACAACTAAAGGTGGTTTTATTATTGAATATTATGAAACAGGCCCAGTTTAGAGTCAATTTAAGTAACCTGTACATTGAAGCTTCAGTATTTTATGTGGGTCACCTGGATTATCAGTGACTATGAGAAAATGAACCAAATATGTTTTAAGCAAAGACTCTTGTTGGATTTTACTTTCAGTGTCTTCAAGCTTAACTCATTCAGGGTCTGAAGGACATGGTATAAATTCATTTGCTAGGAGAAGATTGTCTAGAACAGGGACCTTCCTTTACCTTCTCCTTCCCTCCGTAGCTGTGTTGACTTCCACTGTCTCACTCCCTCCTGGGCGCCCCCTTGACCCCTCAGAAAGTGTGGGAGAGTGGCATGTGGTCCCAGGGTGTACAATGACTTTTAATCATCAAGGTCTGTCTTTCTAGTATGATTTCTTTTGTGGTGCAGTGATTAAGAACTCCACTGCTAACCAAAGCTTGACAGTTCGAATCCACCAGCTGCTCCTTGGAAACCCTATGGGAGAGTTCTCCTCTCTCCTATAGGGTTGCTGTGAGTCGGAATCGACTCCATGAGTTTTTTTGGAGGGGTTACTCTTAGGCAGCTCCCGAGTTCTCCCTGAGCCTCAGCCTCACAAAGGCTACTTAATCTTTGCCCTTTGCATTCCTACCAGCTTGTGACAGAATATGCAAGATGGGCTTTCCTGGAGTTTCTCTCTGAGGTGAGCCCGGTGAACCTAAGCCAGGGCAAGAAGCCAGCCCAGAACTGCCAAAGATACTTAAAGGTCAAAGGATGGACCGATCGCTTGCCCTGACTCACACTATACCAGTCCCTCCACCAGTCACTGTCCAGTTGTCTCTGACTCATGGTGACCCCATGTATGTCAGAGGAGAACTGTGCGCCACAGGGTTTTCAATGGCTGAGTTTCTCGGAAGTAGATCACCAGAACTTTCTTCCAAGGCGCTTCTGGGTGGACTCAAATCGGCAACCTTTCGGCTAGCAGCTGAGTGCATTAACCGTTCGCACCACCCAAGAACACCCTAACTCACACTATCGCCTGGAAAGTTCCTCTCAGCCTGGCTCCCCGGCCAGCCCAGCACCAGCTGCTCTTCCAGGAAAAGGGGAGGCTTTGAGAAGAACAAGGCTGTTTAAAAACACTGGGGCTGATGGTGTGATAATCACTCAAAATCCAACAGAGCAGCTGCAAAATATGATAAAAATCACTTGAAAATTTCATTGATTTTGCAGCAAAACTACAAGTACTTCACTTTGTAATAATTGTTCCCTCACATTCTGGAATCTTGCACTTGAGCTAGGAGGGTGCTCAGGTCAGGGCGGCATTCAGCAAACAGGCCGTGCAAGACAATGGCGCCTGGCTGAAGAGACACTTTAATCATGAGCAAATTTACAGACCAAAGCAAAACAAAGTTGGGCTTTGTCTAAGATTATTAGAAGATGTTAATTCTGCGCTTAAATTATTTCTCTGACTCCTCTCCCCGAGCTCATAACTAGGAAAAAAAAAAAGGAACATCAACCCAATCTCACCCCCAATTCTTATCTTCCTAATTAAATTTTGTGACTTGGCATCCATGGTCGGGTGGATTCCTTTTTTCCCTTTCTTCTTTTCTCTCTGAGGACAATGTGCTTGTTATACAAATTCTTATTGCTTCTTGGTAGGCGCTTCTAACACCTAGATAAAAGGCTGTTAGCCCTCTCTCCCGCGTTTTCTCAGGGCTGGTGGAAATAATGAAGAATCTTGGTGCAGACTTCGTAGCTCTCAGATCCCCACCCAGTAGGTCTCAGCAGTGCTCCTCACAGGTGGTGACCAGCACTACCCTCCACCCTCCTTCCCCTCAGGGCAGCGGCCTCCCCGGTAGCAGGCTTTGCCCTGCCCTGTCTTGCCAGCCCCCTTTCCTTCAGGCTGGCCAGATCCCATGCCCAGGATTTAGAAGTACAAGTGCAAACAAACCCCAAACTGGACTCACTGTCAATTATCTGCATGAGTGGAGGGCTAATCCAATATTCATTTCTACTTGGCTTTGCAAGGCCTTGTGTCATTTGTACAGGACAGATTTACCTGGCGGTTTCCACTTTGCTTGGGTGAATGTCATTAGCATTTTCAATATGCCCACAGATTGCTGGTGAGGATAGCACCTTAGTAACATTCTGGAATCTGACAAAGGTAATCCACCTATAACATCACTGAGCTGGCTGTGCTTGTGGTCATTTCTCCTGGTTTATTCTCATCCACTCTAAGTATCTGGGTCTCATACAGTATCTTGACTCATTTCTATTCTTTGACGGTAAGGGAAGTAATTTATGAATGGGCTCATTCATTCAACAGTCAGTAAATATCTACTATGTGTTGTCATCATGTCAGGGTACAACTGTTTGGGTGGTGCAAACAGTTAAGCTCTCAGCTACTAACTGAAAGGTTGGTGGTTCAAACCCACCCATGGCCTGGCCATCTACTCTGAAAACTCACAGCCATTGAAGACCCTATGGAGCATGGTTCTACTCTGAAACACATGGAGTCGCCATGAGTTAGAACCAACTCAATGGCAACTGGGTTGGCTTCTTTGGTAGGCACTGTATTAGGGGCTGAGGAAGCAACTCTGAAGCCATCATGGAGCTGATGGAGCTTACACACGGGTGAGAAAGGCAGTCAAGTCCACAGACATAAGTGTGATAAGGGGTGTGATGGGAGAGGAACAGGTGAATCAGAGCACCTGGTAGTGATAGTGACACCTAACAGGGATTTCTTGGGGGGACAGGAGGGACTTTTAAGAAGAGGAGACATCTCATCCCAAACCTGAGAAAGCGCAGGAATTGTTCCAGGAATTAGAGGGCAGGGAATGTTGCAGGCAGCGGAGCACCTTGTGCTAAGAACCAGCAGAGGCTCGTGCCTGGATAGTGGGCTTTCTTTTGCTGTCATTACTCTGTGTCTTTGGGCTGGTCCTGTGCCGTCTTCACAATCGCTGGTATGTTTGAGTCTGTTGTTGTGGCTGTTGCGTCAACTCATTCCATGGAGGGTTCCCCTCGTTTTCACTGACCCTCTACTTCACCAACCAGGATGTCCTTTTCTGGCTGTTGGTCTTTCCCGATAACTTGTTCAAAGTAACTGAGCTGAAGTCTCACCATCCTTGCTTCTAAGGAGCATTCTGGCTGTACGTCTTCTAAAGCTCATTTGTTTGTTCTTCTGGCAGACCATGGTACATTCAGTATTCTTTGCCAACACAATTCAAATGCATCAATTCTTGCTGTCTTCCTTTTTCATTGCCTGTATATGTGCATATGAGGGACTGAGGATCTGTAAGGCGTTCAGTGTGGCTGGAGCACAGAGCGCAGGGGCTGGAGGGCAGAGGGATGAGGCTGGAGATGTGAGGGGTGGGGGCTGGGAAGTGGGTGTGGGGAAGCTCATGAAGGCTCTTGCAGAAATGGAGAGGACCTTGGGCTTTATTCCAGCCTCTCTGGCTGCTAACCCTGAGGGAGGCTGTCTTCGGATGTCCTGGGCTGGCTAGGAATCTGATGCCTCTTCAAGGGGCTATTTAAAAAACAAAACAAAACAAAAAACTATTAGTTTAACATTTATTTTAGAAGATAAGAAGAAACTGATTTTCTATTCACAAAAATGGTATACCTCTTTCTTTCTGTTCAAAATAAGGAGTTAATTTTTCCCCCTGAGTAATTTAACATATTTAGATTATGTTCTTCCGCCATTTATACCTCAGAAATGTTAATTACACACAGGAGTAACTTACACAGATGTGCTTACACAATCTTGTTAAAAATATTTTTTAAATTTCTTGTTTTTCTAGATTTCATGTGGATAAAAGTGCTCTCACGTTTCTGAATTCTTTTCCTTTCTTTAGTAATTTTTTTTGTGTGTTTGTGTGACTTTCTGAATGAAACAATTTCTTGGGAAGCATATTAAAAGACTTCAGATTTAGACAAAACAGGCCAGTTTGCTAATCAGAACTGCTCCATAAATAACTCAGCTTCAAAGTTGCAGCTGACAACAATGATGGCTTCAGATGCATGTCACCTGGCTGCTCTCAGGTGGGCGGTGTGGCTTAGACTGGAGCTAAACAATCACATTTTGCCACTAAAAATACTCAGGAGAGCTAGGTCAGCTGATATGGCCACCATCTACTCGGGCAGAACTGGGGCCATGTACATTTTGTCAATTATGTAACCGAGTTAATTGATACAGTGTATCAGATCTCTGGGAGTGATGATTCAATGTGTCTCATAAGCTGGTGCCCCGGAGCTTCCGGGCCATCCAACCTCGTGATCTGACTCTGACTCCAGCGTGGACAGAGTTTGAGGGGATCAGGAAGGAGGCAGAGGTAGAAAGCATTGGTGATCAGGAGGAGGGATTGTGGTGCTCACAACCAGGAAATTCATAGTGGGGATAGAGAGAAACAGATCCATTTAAGAGGACATTCAAAAGTGGACTGGACAGAACTTGGTGACTGAATTTGTAGAATGAGGGAAACACTCTATGAATGTTTCTACAAATTAAGGACAGTGCGTGGATTACCTGTTTGGGCAGCGGAGTGGATGGTGATGTTAGCTACCAAGATGGCAGACAAAGTAAGGGCAGATTTAGAGGGAAAGATACTGTGTTCAGCCTGGACATACGGGATATGAGGTACCTGTGGCCTATCCGAATTTTAATGTCAAATTAACAATTGACTGAATAGGACTCTAGCTTAGGAGCTTTATCCAAGTTAGAAAAATAAAATTTGGGTGTCATTCACATATAGCAGGAGAGGCAAGTCTTGGAATTAGAAAGATCACTCAGAGAGCTTGCAGAGGAAGTGGAGGGATGGGTGGACTCAGGACAGAGCCTTGAGAAAAACCAGTTTTTAAGCAGCAGGCCAGGGAACAAAAACTGTAACAGGGCTTAAGAAGACAGTAAGGAAGATTATCCAATTCTAAGAAGCAATTTTGAATCTTTGCCTCATGTGTCTTTTAAAATTTTATTTACTTCTTAATTTATTCATTTATCTTTACCATAAAGTATGGCAGACATTCAAAAACGTATAGTCTAGACGAACACAGCAAACACCCCTGGGTCCCCTGCTGCTTCAGCACAGCTGAAGGCCCTCCGTGTACCCCTTCCTGATCACCCTCCCCAACTCTCCCCTCAGTGGTAACCTGAATTAGATCCCACGGTTCTCGTGTTTGGCTGTCGGCTTTTATAACACTTCAGAGGTCATCATCTGAAAGGAAACACCCTCTTCCATTACTACTGGGAAACAATCCTCATATTCTGGAGAAACCAGCATCTACAAATTGCCTTTCAGAGAAATTACAGGTGTGCTTGTATTTATTGAACACCACTCACGTTTGGGTTGATGCCTCTCAGCTCCGAATCCACCCTTTTCCACCCCGCTTTGTGGCACTGGAGCTCGATGCCCAAACGCTTCTCCTTTGCAGCTGGTGCGGTATTAGCCTTGCCAGCAGAGGGCGCTGTAGGTCAGTGCAGGAGGAGGAGCCTCTCCTGGCTTCTGTGTGCTCCTTCTTTCTTGTTCCAGCCCTGTGGCCGGCGGCTTGTGGACTGCCCAGTGGTGCGCACCCTCCAGCATGTTTCCCGGGCACTGCAGTGGGTGGCTTCCCAGGGAGTCTTGCCGGTGACCTCCCCCCGTCCCCCATCCCCAGAAGAGAGTTTCCAGCCTTCCAGCTCCAGCACGCAGCAACCCAGTGGACTTCTCCACCATCCAGTGGGCGCGGCCACACCCTCCGCAGCGAGGTCTGGCCCGCAGCCCCGGGGTCGGTTTCCTGCCGTAGGTGCTCTGCCTCTGCCTTGGAGGTAAGGGCTGCTCCCTACACCTGCTCCCTACATCTGCAGTTCCTTTATTCCTCAGAGTGTTCTTTACCCCTTGGAAGTTAATCCACTATCATTAGTTAATAATTCTTTCTATTAAACTTTCCTTGTTTAAACTGCTGTAGAGTTTCGGTTTTCTGATTACTGTTGTTGAGTGACATTGAGTCAATTCTGACTCATAGTGACCCCATGTGACAGAGTAGAGCTGCCCCACAGAATTTTCTTTTTTTACTGTGCTTTAGATGAAGGTTTACAGAACAAACTAGTTTCTCATTAAACAGTACGCATATTGTTTTATGACATTGGTTAACGACACCACAGCATGTCAACACTCTCCCTTCTCGACCTTGGGCTTCCCATTACCAGCTTTCCTGTCCCCTCCTGCCTTCTTGTCCTTGTCCCTGGGCTGTTGTGCCCCATTAGTCTTGTTTTGTTTTATGGGCCTGTCTAATCTTTGGCTGAAGGGTGAACCTCGGGAGTGACTTCATTACTGAGCTAAAAGGGTGTCCGGGGACCATACCCTTGGGGTTTCTTCAGTCTCCTCACAGAGTTTTCTTGGCTGTAATCTTTACGGGAGCAGATCTCCAGGTCTTTCTCCTGCAGAGTGGCTGGTGGGTTTGAACTATCAGCCTTTTGGTTAGTAGCTGAGCGCTTAACCGTTGCACCACCAAGGCTCCTCGTCTCCTAGCTTGACCTGGACTAATACAGTAAACAATAGAAAGAACACTGCATTCGTAGCCACAGAATCTGACGTCCTGATTTTACTTAGTGGTGAGACATCAGAAAAGTCTTTTCACCTTTCTGAACCTTAAATTCCTCATTTATAGGAATACTTCTCTGCAGGATCAGTCCAAGAGTCAAACTCAATAATGGACGTGGCTTAGGAAAGGATAGGGTTTTCTATGCCAATACAAATGGATAGAGAACACAAATTAAGTCCCAGTCCAAGCAGGGTTACACTGAAAGTGTAGGGGAGAATAGAAAAGATTAAGGAGAAAAGTTTGGGCGAACAACGATCTGAGAGGTATTTGTGACCTCATGTCACCCCAACCTCCTCTCTGTTCCTTCTGCTCAGTGGAATGAAAAGATGCAAAAATCTGAGAACAAGGAGGTTGACAAAACAAACTAAGTCCTTCCTTTAATGATCTCATAAGTCTAGACAAAATATGGCTTTATACTGGGCTATTCATAGCTGAGTGACTTAGGGGGCTTGGTGCCAAGGAAATCTAAGAGCTGAGGATAAACCAACAACAGGGATTTTTGACTAAATTAAAATTCAGGGTGAACTGATAAAAATTGCATTAAGGATCCGAGAGAAAGACAATGAACTGTACATTAGGAATATTTAATTTTTTTTTGCTTTAAAATAATTATTTTTTGGGTAGTTTTATAATTATGTTACAATATCAAATTGTATTGTTTTATTAACAAAGGAAACACCTACACCTTGTTGCTCAGAATGTGTCTTTGTGGCATGACATCTAGTGGCTGAATACCTAAATTGCAGGCTTAGTTTTTTTGGGGAAAAAGATTAGAATGTACCTTGAGAGAGGCTACAGGCTATAGTTATGGTAACCATAGAGCTTAGATTTTTCTGACAAAGTCCTTTTTCTTCTTTTGAAGTTTTATTCTGTTCAATTAGCACAATTTGTTAAATTCACAACAAAATGTAATTTTATTTCATACCTGTTAAGTACAAACCCAATTTCGACTCATAGCGACCCTATAGGATAGATTAGAACTGCTCCATAGGGTTTCCAAGGAGTGGCTGGTGGATTTGAACTGTCAGTCCTTTGGTTAGCAGCCAAACTCTTAACCACTGTGCCACCAGGGTTCTTGTTAAGGATAGTCGTATAAATAAAATTTTGATGTCTTCTGACTTTTTTATTCATAAAGTATGGTCTTTGTAAATGGGTATGGCAGAAGGATTCTGACGTGGAGATCTGGCTTTAGTCCCAGCTTTACCACCATTTAGTTGGACAGCCATCTATGGTCTCTTCCCCTCCTTGGTTCTTAATTTACTTGTCAGTAAAACAAGAGAAGCTGACTTGTTCAATAACTTTCTAACTTCTTTGACTGTGACCCATAGTGGAAATTACTTTTCCATCACACGACATCATTTCTCTCTCTCTCTCACAAACACACACCCACACACACAACTGAAATAAATTTCCATGAAACAATTCTTAGCCTTACTATATGCAATGCACTTGATTCCATTCCGTACTATTCTATTCACAACAACAATAAGAAGAACCACTGAGTTTAAAATTTAGCTGCTAAATTTTACCACTTACTAATGGAAAAAGGGCCTGGTGATCTACTTCTGAGAATTAGCCAACAAAAACCCCTTGGATCACAGAATATTGTCTGAGACTTCATGTGACTTACTTTGGATGTGTCATCAGGAGGGACTGATTGCTTGAGAAAGACATCATGCTTGGTAAAGTGGAGGGCCAATAAGGGAAACCCTCAGTGAGATGAATTGACACAATGGTCACATCAGTGGTCTCAGACATACCAATGATCACGAAAATGACACAAGACTGGGCAACGCTTTGTTCTGTAATACATGGGGTTGCCATGAGTTGGAGTCAACTCAATGGCAATTAACAGCAGCAATAGGCCAAAGTCCAAAAGTCACTAAACAAAACAATCTCTAACATACAGTCTACGTGTCTATGAGATGATTTGCTACTTGATGACCATCTTCTCACAACTGGTCCCTCACACTGCTCCCACCTGCTTCAGTCCCACCGAGCATCTGCCATCATCAAATCCACAGCCAATAAGAACCAACTGAATACATAGTAGTCATCCCATTCCTGCTAGTAGATGGGCTTGGAATTAGTTTTGTGCTTATAGCTTGGCGTGTAGAGTGCCTCCCCCACAGCGTGCCTTCTCTTTGGGCTTCTGTCTTGGTCTCCATTGGGTCTAGAGGCCTGAGTCCCTGTTGGCTTGTGGAGGTTGGTCCCTGTGTCCTGTGTACCAGCTCTTGGCTGTGGTCCCGCTTCACTCTAGATAAACCTCCCAGGAAGCATAATGAAGCCACCTGTTTGGCAACTGGATGCATTTGATTCCAGTGTGTGTGCTTTTCATGTCTTAGTTCACCGCCTTTCTTTGGGCATTTTGGTTCTGATTGCTGGGCTCCCCAGCTAGGCCTACTGTTCTGGCCGACTCCCTTTCCCACCTGCCACATGAAGTTCCCAGTAGGCCTCATGGTCTGGCTGTGGGGGCTGGGGCGGGCTAAACCTATGAATTTATGCTTTTTTGATTTACAGACAGGCAGTGGGCAATGGCTAATTTAACTTTCTTTGCCTACTAAACATCTCTGTGAAGCAGTCACTATTCCAAAAACACCCACTTAAGCATAGAACAATAACAGTGTAGCTAAGGGCCATGCGTGATTCTGATTTTAAGGTAACCTCCCTTTATAACACAGCAACTCACCTTCCCGTATCCATCTCCCTGTCATCCCACAGTTTACCTATTTTATAAGAATGGAATTGTTGTATAGTTTCTTAAAATGGGTTTGAATCTCTTTTTAATCCAAGGAAGTTAGTCAGTATATTTTTTGGGCTTCATCTCTAGCTCTTCTAAGGATAGAAAATGTTTCAAAATATCCCAAGGGGAATTTGGGCTAGAACTCAGGCAGAACTTCCTGACAGACGCAAGTTATGGAATATTTTCTTTAAAATAATAGTAATGTTTTCCTTGTGCCTTCGGTTTTCTTCATTCTCCTTTGCTCCGGCCCAGGGATGGGACCAATAGGTGTATCTTAGATGGCAGCTCACAGAAAAATGTAGAACAAAATTCAAATTCATGGAAAAAGGCTAGACTTACCGGTCTGACAGAGACTGGAGGAACCCCTGAGACTACGGCCCCCAGACACCCTGCTAACTCAGAACTGAAGCCATTCCCGAAGCCTACTTCTCCAAGATTAGACAGGCCTAGAAAACAAACAACAACACATGTGAGGAACATGCTTCCTAGTTCAGTCAAATATACGAGACCAAGTGGGCAGCTCCTGCCTAAAAGCAGGACAAGAAGGCAGGAAAGGACAGGAACTGGACGAAGGGACACAGGGAGCCCGGGGTAGAAAGGGGAGTGTGCTGTCACACTGTGGGGATTGCAACCAATGTCACAAAACAATATGTGTATAAATCTTTGAAAGAGAAACTAACTTGAGCTGTAAACTTTCACCTAAAGCAGAATAAGAAAAAATGGAAAAAAATAGTAAAAAGTAAATCCAAGAAGAAATAATAGTAATAATGTTAAAAAAAAAAAAAAGGGGGGGAGGAGGCCCTCCTACATCTTTGAGGGCTGGCGGGGAGAGTTGGTGACTTCTCAAGGTCTGATCCAGCCCAAAGGTTCTTTGATGCAATTGCTCCGTCCTTCCCAGCTGTCTGTTTCTGATCCAAGGCTGCGCCTGGGGGAGCCCCGAGCCTCGAGTGAGAAACTCCCAGCTCCACGCCGCCCTCAGCAGCCCAGGACCTCGGCCAGCTGGCTGACCTGGGCTCTCTGGGGATTCCAAAGCACGAATGGTTCCTCTGATTTGCTTTGACCATTTGGCTTCCAGGAAAGACCCAGCAGCACGTGACGCTGATGAACCCTCCAGGGACCTTCTGCCGCCATTAGTTAACTCATTAGGGGCTTCCCAGGCACCCCTTCGCACTGAGTGGAGAGACTGCCTGCCTTTCACCTGTCCTTTTTGCACATCACTGGTTATGCATCGCTGGCTGGACCACTCAGCTCTGCACTCATCCACCTTGTCTGAGTTCAGCCTCCTTCCTGATTCCCTACATTTGGTTACGCTACATAGGAGCCTGTTTAATCCCTCTTTGAGTGCAAAGTGAACAAAAAAGTGGTGTACTCTAGATATAGTAGGAAAAAATGATTTGGGAACAGAATGATTTTAATTTGGTATCTGTGTGTCTACTGCAAGTAAGAGTTGAATCAAGAACTTCTTTGCTGGGTTCATATATATTTTAATACAATAGATTCTTCACCATCTTTTTATCGTGTTAAATATTATCGTTGTTGTTAGCTGCCATCCAGTTGGCCCCCAACTCACGGCGACCCCATGCACAATGGAATAAAGTGCTGCCTGGTCCTCTGCTGTCCCCGTGATCAGCTGCAGATCGGACTGCTGTGATCCACAGGATTTTCACTGGTTGATTTTTGAAAGTAGATTTCTAGGCCTTTCTTCCTACTCTGTCTTAGTCTGGAAGCTCTGCTGAAACCTGTTCAGCATCACAGCAACATGCAAATTGCCATGACAGACGAGTGATAGCTGCACGTGAGGTGCGTTGGCCAGGAATCGAACCTGGGTCTGCATGGAAGGTGGAAATTCTACCATTGAGCCACCAGTGTCCCAACATTCATATTACCATCCCGTTACTATGACTTTCCTGGGTGACTCTAGGTGTGTCCCTCAGAGGCTGTTTATAGGTAGTTTTTAAAAACCTCCATCAGTGGGTCTCCATCTTTTAATAGCTAATCCTGGATGTTCACTTCCGTTATTAATATCATTTTAATTAAAAAATATGCAGTACAAAGTACAGAGCCAGGGGTCAGGGAACCTGGAGTCCAATCTCTGTTATCCAGGATCAGCTCCGGTACCTAGGGCCAGTCACTACCCTCTCTGGACCTCAGTTTTCTTATCTATAAAATATGGAAGTTGGACTAAGAGACCCTTTTAGGCCCCTCCCACTCTGACGGCATTAATTCCAGGACTCAATCCCCACCTTCATTTCTACCGCCATCCCTACCCCATCACTCTACTAAAGTCATACTGTAGACTGCCCTCTCTTTCTCTTTTTTTAAAATTATTGTGGTAAAATATATATATAACAGAATGTTTTCAATAATTCAATAATTTTTACATGTGGTCCCCTAAGCAATGATTCCCCTCTCTCTTCTTATTAGAAAAAGAAATCTTTTGGCTTTTCACAATGAAAAGTGTGGGATAGGAGAATGCCTGGAACTCGGAGGAAATAATGGGGATGGATTTCTTCTTTTACTTCGTTTGGGATGCCACTTAAAATACGTAACAAAGATCTGCTCATTTAAAAGTTAAGGCTTTAGATGATCAAAGATTTATTGTAAAATTGTTTATTGACACTATTCTGGTATCTGGGGAATATAAGATGAGTGAACTTGGTCTCTTCCCTCAAAATACACAGTCTGATGGCTAGACATGGCATGCGTGCCCAAAGGGACAAGAGCGAACACCAAGCGCACAGTGTGGGCAGAGCGCTCTAGACGTGCCCAGGAGCGAGGCTAATCCGTCCTGGTACTGTCAAAGAGCACTTACCCAGGAGATGGCGTTTGAGGTGGTACCAGAGAAATGGCAGAGAAAAGGAGGGGGAGCCGATAATATCTCTTCTGCTCCCGGTTGCACACATTCCATGCTTCTTCGTGTGGAGAAATAAGAGGAAGCTGAAATCAAGTTAGCTTTTTGAGATGCCCTAGGAATCTGCTCTAGGTGAGACCGAGCGTCACTCTTACGCATCTCCACCACCAGCAACACTGTTTTTCTGGTTCATAGTCTTAGGCTCCTTCCTCCTGAGATTTTGGGGTGGAGATAAGAAGGAAAGGATAGGGCTGCTGAAGAGGCTCTGGTTTTCTCTGACAGGCAGGGTCACTGATCATCCGAGAAGATGACCAGTCAGCTGTGAAAAGAAATGACCACATGTCCAGTCTACAGAGTGGAGGAAACCAGTCAGCAGATTTGAAGCAACCTCAAGAGCCTTAAGAAAAGGAGTCAAAGACTATCTCTTTTAGAGTTTTCTTTCTTCTTCTTCTTTTTTTTTTTTTTTTAACTTTTTTTTGAGGGTGGAGGGGATGAAACTCCATATTGGCAGCAGAACTGATTGCCTCTAACGAGATGTCTTTGCTCCTAGGATCAACTTGTCAAGGGGCAGGAGAAGGAAGTGAAGATGGTGGGAGTTAATGAAGGAACATGTGGGAGGAATCAATACAAATTATCTCAGCTGAATGGGAATTTCAGCGACCAGGCTATGTTTAAATAAAATGACAGGCCAGTTTTCATCTCTGATGGAAATGTCATCCAATAGTTTCCCCTCTGGGAATAATGCCAGAAGCATTTACAGAAAATTGACTTTATACCTGAATTCTCAAATGAAAGGGAAAAGTTCCAGGCACCTGAATCCTCAAATGAACACAAAAAATACTCAGATTAAATGATCTGAAACAATGTATCAGCAAATTGCATTCTTCGAAGCAATACATCAACATGTGCAAAAGTTCGGTCCATAAGTGGAACCCGAGTGGAGTGACTGATTTGGATGGGGTTAATCAGGGAAGATTTGCTAAAGGAGATGAGTTTGACATGTGCCTGTTTCAGGCAAACGAAGACCCAGATTGAGGTGGAGGACAGGGGGATGGTTCCAGGAGGTGGAAGTTTCTCCTTCAGTGGTGGCTTCAGACCACAGAGACCTAGTTGACCATCTTCCCATCTCCATCCACCTGAGTTCTCTGCATCCACAGCCTGTAGGGCACAGGAAGGGAGAACTTGCTCCAGGTTATTCTCTGGAGCCCGACTTAATGGTGACGGGATGAACAAAGCCTCTTGGTGGCTTCTATAGCATTGGTTTCCCCCAAGGTTGTATTTCAACCCTAGCATTAACATATCAATGCCACCAATATGCATACATTTTCATTAAATTGCTTTCAGTTTTGAATAGTTACTATGCTCTTGTAATGCCATTATATGTGAACAATTATGAAAAAAGAGAACATTTGTTCTTTCAAGATCTCAAACTAGATTACCTTGCTCTCCGAACAGGTGAAAGCCCCTTTGCGCAACAAATTAGACATGGACAGACTGGTTCAATCTGAGTACTTTGAAAGCCTTTCCCCTCAGTTACCTTTCCCACTCGTTTGTGTTTGAGGTCGAATGTTAACTCTTGATCATAGGACGAAACGAGGGGAACTGTATCGAGAGAGATCGGAGATGGCAGATAATCCAAAAGACATTTTTATTTGGCTTTGGAATATACATATATACTTGCCTTTGAAAATGGGAATGTTTGACATTCCAAAAATTTATTTCAGACCAAATTGGGAAGCCAAACTGGGAAGACTCCATGCCACTGGAAGTACGAGGCTAGGCTCAATTTTCAGCCCTGCCAACCCCAATTAATTGCACCTTGCAACTCACTTCAAGCTGTGGAAAAACACGAAGGACTCCCAGCTTCATTCATAGTCTATCCTCTGCCAAACCTTTGCTGAGGAGGGAAGGAGTTAAATACACCAGGTTTTCAATAGGTTTCCCAAAGTAAACAGGAAGAGTTGAGCTATCAACAGGACCGTCATTACTGGTAATACAAATGTTAGAATTATTCCATAAAGAGCATACGTCTGAGCTCCTAACGGAGCAACTTTCCAAATATAGAAAGGAGTCAATCCAGTTCAACACAGTGAGTTTATTATGCACTATTCTGGTTGTTTTAGTGGCTGTAAGACTAAAAAAGAAACAAGCAAAGATCTTTTTTGAGGCCTGAAATGATCTAGCGGGAGCTGATCTCTTCCAAGTCATCTGCTCCTTTCTGCCCCTTGCACACCATGTGCCAGCCACACAGGCCTTATTTTGTTTTCTTGAACATGCCAGTCTTTCTGGATTTACGGCCTTTGTACACTTGGTTCCTGTTGCCTCTGCCTGGAGTTTCCCGTCACTCCTCACATGGCGGACCTTTCTCTTCCTTGAAGCCCAGCCTAAGCGTCGCCTCCCCGGAGAGGCCTTTCCTAGGCTCCTTCCCAAAGGACACACCCTTTAGTGATTTTCTGTGTTGGCACCCCTCTCCTCTTTTTGGACTGGTTTGCTCCTTTTTGCTTTTGTCCTTTACTGGAATGTAAGTGCCACGTGGGCAGGGACTGTCTTCTTCTGCATTAATGTCTCCGTCTCCTGGCACACAGCCTGCCTGGCAGGGATCTGCAATGCATGTTTCTGAGTGAATCAATCAAAGCTGAATAAGACTTGATGTGAAAGAGCTCACGGATTAGTGCTGATTGGTAGCAAACTGAAAACAGTAATTACTGTCAGTGACTTCAAAAGTGAATGTCTACTTAAAAAATTTTAAAATAGCATGACTTATTTTTTTAAAAAAAATTATAGAAAGTTTTAAGTCTTGTTTCATGAATATTCCCACCTATGATTCTCTCCCTACTGTTAGATTATTTGGAAGCACTTCCAGAAATTACATTAGGACCAACACTCGGGTGAGGCAACAAGGTGCCTAGGGAGCAACATTGAAGGAGGCCTTCATGCTCAGCTGCCCCCTGAGTAGGGGCCTTCTTTAATGTTCTCCCCCAGGGGCCTGGCTTGCCCCACTCTATTCCCTGCAGTGCATCATCTCATTTCATCAGTATATATTTCAGTCTGTATCTCCATAAGCCAAAAACTCTTTAATTAAGAAGCCCACATAACTATACTATCACTGTCATGCTTAAAAATAGCAGTAATTCCTTAACATCATTAAATATCCAGTCTGTGTTCCAATTTCCCTGATTTTGTCCTACTATTCTTTTAGGCTGGTGTTTCCAAAGGAGGATCCAGACAAGGTCTTAGAGCGTTGCACTTGATATGGCTCGAAGTCCGTGTCAACCCATCAGTTCCCCCAACCTTTTTCGTTGTTGTTGTTTGCTACGTTTTGTTTTGGGTTTTCCTTGCAGCTTATGGTTTGGAAAAAAAGCAATTTGTTCTGTAAACAAGTGGTTGGTTTTTCTGGATGCAGCTGTGTGATATAATTGAACATGTTCTTCTACCTCCAGTAGGTCTTGAAAGCTGGTAATTAGATCTAGTGGATTGACCAAACTCAGTGTTTCCACAAGGAGACTTCACAGATGCTGTCCTGCACATCCACTCAGAGGGGCGTAATGTCTGGCTGTCTTTCTTTTTGTGGTGTTTGTAACTATTGAAGATCATTGTCTTGATTCATTATTTATTAGTGTTGCAAAATAGTGGTATTCAAATTTTGTTATTCTTCCTTTATTTATTGAGTAGAATACTTCTAAAGGAGAAACTTTTCCTCATCAACTACTTGTTTACCTTGAGATACAGTTCATACAGAAAATGCAGATACATGCTTGATTCTTTCCCTTTGTACTAATTTTCAGAACAATAAGTTGATTTTATTTTATCTTCCAAAGGAGATCAATGAGATGTTTGTGTGTGTGTGTGAGAGAGAGACAGAGACAGAGAGACAGAGAGAGATAGATTAGGAACTTGTAGATTTATAATATATTTGATGTGTTTCAATAAAGTTGTTCCCAAATTTTGCAGCAGGAGCCCCTTTAAGCTGGCTCTAGAGTCCTTTAGATAAGACCCTAGTAGTCTTTGGTAGCCTCCTTCCTGCCTGGTATGACAAGGTGTTCCAGGTCATCTTGTGTATTTCCAGCCCCAGATTTAGAATAAACCATTTCACCAAGGAGCCCTGTTCCTTTTACTAGAAAACAATATTTAGGGACCACAATCTGGGTATAGGGAGATTTAAATCCAAAATCTCAAGCATCCACTTCTATTATTAATATACATATTTGTTACAGGGATATAGTCAGCAGTCTTTGATAGTTCAAGGCATGGAGCCGGTAGGCAGGAAGCCAGCTATTGTAGAGGCTGGTGGAAGAGAGAATTAGGAGAAAGAAGACATCTATTCCTATTCTTCCCCTCTACCTCCTCTGACTTCTGCAATTTGTCATTCTCTTTTACCCCAAATCTCGAAGCATCATGAGAAGCCAAATTCTTCCTTTTCCTGAACAGAAAATTGTTACTGGTCTATTAGGTGTAGTTGAGGTAGGAATGGAGTTGAGTGTAAGGGATTGACTAAAGGGCCACTGAAAGGAAAATTCCATTTTTCCCTTCTAAGGACGCAGCATCCCTCTTTATTTCTCTCTGCCTAGATTTCTTGATAATGAATAATATTTTGTTTGTTTGTTTGATACCAAATAAGGAATTAAAAATGTTGGTTCCAAGTACGAGATATTAGAAGTTTGCGGAGGTGGTGAGGGGTGGCATTGGGTCTTCTTGGGGATTTTCCAGGGAGCAGCATTTGGGAGTCACAGCAATAGTTCCCCATTTACACCTGGAGCTGGAGATAGGGTTTCCGATGGAGCCAGCAGTACACGGGGCTGTCACATCCCTCTGCTGCTGTGAGCGCGTCTGTACCAGCACAGCTTTGGACTCGCTGTGGTGTCATTACTCCTGGGGTCAGGAGCAGCGTTTCAGATGGAGGGGAAATAGCCACCTCTTCAAGCTGCCCAGGAGTATTTTTGTTGTTATTGTTCCAGGGAAAAGCCATAACAGCATTTCTGAAAGTAGGGTGGTTGCTGTCTTTATTGTTACCTGGCGTTTCTTACTTGATATTTTTTTCCAGTATACTTTTTCACAAAACTTATTGTTCAGGAGGAGACACAATTGAAATCAACTGCTAATTAAATTTGTGTCTAAATTAATAAATCGCAACTATTCAGATCATATGTGTCTGAATAATTTCTATTATGGTGAACATAATTGTTAGATTCAGCATTTAATGAACCATATTGTTAGGTAGATTTCTTATGACAATTGGGACTGATAGAATATATTAACCTTTATTCTTCCGAGCTTGCCATGCATTGGACCACGTTAACATGAAAGCACCTGAAGACTTTCATCATCAAGTAGCCACTGTGACTCTGCTGGCCTTTGGATGGAGCCGGTGAGGCTTTGGGAAATTAGCAATGTTTGATGTTTGTCAATGGGTGTCCTTATCTACAATCAGCGTTTAGGGCATTTGGTTCTGCATGTGCACGTCTTCAGGAGATGGAAACTCTGTCAATCTCAAGAGCTGGAAAGCTCATCAAAGCCAACAACTTGTTTGGGGCATCCATCTAGAGGGTACTCTGGGTTTTGGGCCCGAGGATGAGTATGAAGTGGGGTGGCTCTAGAAGAAATGAACACAGCTCTTTTCCTTGGGGAACATAGAGTCTAATGGATAAAACAAAAGAGCTTTATTAAAAGTATAAAGGATACTCATTCCTAAGACATGTAAGTATATTTAACGAGAAGTAGTTTTGTGGAACTATACCAAGGACCTCTATCAAAGAACTCTAAAGTTCTTTGATTGATTTCTTAGCAAATATGTCAGAATTTATAAATCCACTTGAATGAAATACCTTTCAAAATATTAGCATGGCAATCTGGACCTGTAATGAACTCTGCTTTGGGAAATATTTCAGGTTTGGCATCTCCATTTTAAATGCTTAGGGTGGAACATCGGCCCTGTCTTTGTAGCTAGGTGAATGACCCTTGTTTACAGAATAAAGAAATATTAGGGAATGTTACAGCTGAAGGTGAAGACTGGTCTCTCTTGCCCACTTGTGACACCCATCAGTCTGGCAATGGCAACAGCCACCGCCAACCAAGCTTTCCCTGGTGTTCAGAGTCAAGCCAAGAACTGAAGTCACCTTTCCTTCCTTGATTACACACACACACACAGACCAGCACTTTGAGCAAAATCATCTGCTGATGAATAGTGGCCAGGGGCCTTTCCGTTTTGCATTAACCATAAAACTGACCCAAATAAACTATAGGAGGTGTGAAGCCACTGAACCTCAGCCTAGTCCCTGGTTTCTCTTTCTTGCCTGTGTAGGAGGTGGGAGGGATTGGGGAGGGTAGGAGGTGAGAGGGTGGTGAGGAGGGTAGGGGGTAGGAGTACATATTCCAGAACACTGACTGTGCAGTATTGACTGTCTGCTGAAGTTATTGCAAGTCGGTGCCCATCTCAGCCAACACGTATTGAGTTCCTTTCGTTTGTTTTTTGTTTTGTTAAACGTCATAAATCTCTCATAAGGAACGTGTGGTTAGGATTGTTACTTTTGTTTTAGCAAATACCTAAGAAGAAAACTGAACCCATGTGATCTATATGGGAAAGAATAGAGCAAATACTTAAAAAAAAAAAAACCCAGAAAACCAAAAACACCACACTCGTTGCCATCGAGTTGATTCTGACTCATAGTGACCCTATAGGACAGAGTAGAACTGCCCCATAGGGTTTCAAAGGAGCAGCTGGTAGATGCAGGTTGTGGAATATTTTCTTTAAAATATATATACCACTTATGACTTCCAATCTTCTGATCCTTTTGACCTTTTTAAATTATGGTCTGCAAAAGCAAATCTTCCAAAACTGATAGGGATTAACTCAGGGAAGTTTTCACAGAGAAGGTAGAGAGTTTTGAAGAATTAGAATTTAGCAGAAACGAGGGGTAAGGACACTTTAGAGGGGAGGCATAGAACTGGATTTGCCTGGGCTGAGGGTGAGGGAGTAATTGACTGCAGGTCTGTGCTGAAGTTCGGGGGCAGCTGCCATCCAGCCTCTAGTGAAGAACTCAGCACTCTGTTATGGATTGAATTGTGTCCCCCAGCAAAACATATGTTGAAGTCCTAACCCCTGGTATCTGTGAACATGATCTTATTTGGAAACTGGGTCTTTGACTATACTATCAGTTAACATGAGGTCATACAGAGTAGGGTGGGCCCTAATCCCTTCTGAGTGACATCTTATAAAAGAGAACAGACATGGAGAGTTAGAATAAGCACAACAATGTGACAACGGGGGCAGATGCAAGCCAAGCAACGCCAAGGATTGCCGGGAGTCACCAGGATCTAGGAGAGACACATGGAAGAGTTTCTCTCTCAGAGCCCTCAGAAGGAATCAACACGGCTGATATCCTGATTTGGACTTAGCTTTCAGAGCTATGAGACAAGTTTCTGTTCTTTAAAACCACTCACTTTGCAATATTTTGATACAGCAGCCCTAGCAAACTAAGACAATCTCCTTAGAAGGAGTTAGGAGATACCACAGATGCTTCTCCAAGTTGGTCTTCTAGGCTGTTCTCTCCACTCCCTCTCTTACCCCCTATTCTCCTTCCCAGCAGTCTGTCCCCAGGCCTCTGACTGATTTTAGACCAACTGTTACTGGGCTCAGGATAGATGGAGCAATTGATGCTATGGATCTGTCTGTGAGTGCGTGACGGATGTCAGCCATTAGCTGGGCTCTGCCTCCAGCCCAGTCCCCAAACAGAGCTGAGCTTGGAGACAGCCAGCAGAAGGAACCTGAAGCTTGCACTAAACAGGTGCTCTAATCCCTTTCTGAAGGTGGTTTCTATAAATGGACACAAGAATACTTCATGTGGTTGATTTTGGGAGTGGGAGAGGGACAGGGAAAAATCTGTTCTTGAAAATAGTCCATACAAGTTTCAAGATGATGTTCTCCCAGCTGCCTTTTCAAAGCCATCAAAAACGGCATATGGAAGGTGGTAAAATGAGGCGTAATTTATCAGGCAGGCTGAAGTGGACATTTCCAGGACATGGTCAGTATTTCTGTTTGGGTGTAAATATGTTTAGTTTTTGAAATCATTAAACAGCATCATCATCTTCCTAGTGATTCTATCCTTTTGGTAACCTGAGAAGAGCACATATGTATTTGTGTCTGCAAATTACTTTGGAAAATGCATATTATTTACTTGTTCTGAAGAGGCTCTTAGGCTCTGTTGTCTAAATAGGAAATTTGGATCTAATAAAATGGGATTATTATGGACTCCCAGACAAATAATAACAAAGGCTAATACCTTTAAAAATTTTAAATTAAAAAACACAGTCATTTTGGTTAATCAGGACAGAGTTCAATATAAACCTGCACAACTCATTTCTTTCTTCCACTCTCCTCTCGCTCTTAACAAAGTCAAGGCAAATCCCTGGACACAAGAGAAAGTTTCTTCCTGAGCTCTGAGAAATAGCTGAGGTCTCAAAGCCTCATCACCAAGGCGAGTCTCCGGCGACTGGGGCCCCCTGGAAGCTGTGAGGAGGAGAGACTGGATTTACTGTAGCATTGATTCCGGAAGTCTTTGTGCTGGTGGAGGGCAGAATTCGGGGAAAAGGCATCTTCCTGCCATTTTATTAGGAGACAACTGGGTACCTGAAGGAAGCACAAGTGCATGTGATTTTGGACAGACTTCTTACCTCTGCATTGTAGGGGCCAGCATGTCAAACATAGTCACCCATCCACCTTGGAGATCCAGAATCTTGACTTTCCTCTGCTTATCTCCCTTTTCAAGGGATATTTACCAAGGGGGATGTCTTAGTTATCTAGTACTGCTATAACAGAAATACCACAAGTGGATGGCTTTAACAAACCGAAGTTTATTCTTTCACAGTTTAGGGGGCTAGAAGTCTGAATTCAGCATGCCTGCTCTAGGGAATGGCTTTCCCTCTCGGCTCTGGGGGAAGGTCCTTGTCTCCTTTCAATATCTTTGGGCCCAGCATTCCTTGGAGATCTCCATCTGTCTTGGCATCAATCTTCCCCTGGGTCTAGGAAGTTTTCAGCACAGGGACCCCAGGTCCATAAGACATACTCTGTTCCTGACTCTTCTTTCTTGGTGATAGTCAGGTCCCTCTCTCTCTGCTTGCTTCCCTGTCCTCTTATCTCTGTAAGATAAAAAGGTGATGCAGGCCACATCCCAGGGAAACTCCCCTTACATCGAATCAGGGCTGTCACCTGAGTAAGAATGTTGCATCCTACCCTAATCCTGCCTCATTAACAGAACGGACAGCTCATTCCCAAATGGAACCATAACCACAGGCATAACTGGTTGCCATTGAGTCAATTCTGACTCATCCTGACCCTACAGGACAGAGTAGAACTGCCCCATACGGTTTCCAAGGAGTGGCTGGTAGATTTGAACTGCCAACCGTTTAGTTAGCAGCTGTGCTCTTAACCGCTGGGCCACCAGGTCTCCAACCACAGGCGTAGGGGCTAGGATTTACAACATATCACAAAATGGAGGATAATCACACAAAACTGGGAATCATGGCCTAGCCAAGTTGACCCATATTTTGGGGGGGACACAATTCGATCCCTGACAGGGGGTGTCTTAGTTTCCTAGTGCTGTTGCGACAGAAATACTGCAAGAGTGTGGGTTTAAAGGACAAAAATTTGTTTTCCTACATTTCTGGAGGAAAAAGACCAAATCAGAGTCTTGGCCGTGTCAATTCCTTCCTTGTTGCTGACCCCAGGCATTCTTTGGTTCCTTGGCGAGCCTCACGTGGCGTCTGTCTTCCCTCGTGTGTGTGTGTGTGTGTCTGTCTGTGTGTCTGTCTCTGTGTCTAATTTGCTCTTCTTTTTTTTTTCCTTTCCTGTCAGTTCCGACTCATGGTGACACCATGTCTTGCAGAGTAGAACTGTACTCCATGGCTGTGTCCTTTTGGAAGCAGATTGCCAGGCCTTTCTTCTGGGAGGCACTAGTGGGTAAGATTTGAACCACCAGCCTTTCAGTTAGTAGCCGAGTGCTTAACCATTTGCACTGCCCAGGGAGTCCTTAATCTGCTCTTTTTATAACTTGGGTATGGTCTAATTAATGCAAAGAAAGCCCTGTTTCCAACATGATTATATCCACAGGTTAGGATTCTAACACATACATTTTGGGGACAAAATTTAATCCATAACAGGGAGGCTGTTCCCCTGCCATGGAATTTTTCTTCCTTTCTTTAAAATCCTATAGCATTTAAACTCTCATAGCTTGATTATGTACTGTGCTCAGCTGGTCTCATCTCTGAACCTCAGTTTTGTCATCTGTAAAATTAGCAGAGGTAGCCTTTCTTTTTCCGAGAAATATGATGTGAAATTTCAATAGGTAAGATATATAGCAGTAGAACTGTTTTGGTAGAACAAGGAAGAAGGCCCAGCAAGGCCCTGGAGGTCCAGGTCCCGCCAGTCCTGTGAAGCCCTCAGGCCTAGATGATTGCTAAGTCTCTCCAGCTCTAGGGACTGGACGTTCTGGGCATTTCATGGGCAGGTGCCCATCCCTGGCCGCTGGTATTGGCTGTGATGTAGAAAAAAAAAAGAGGGTGGTGCTTTTGGCTTTTGCTTGCCTACTAGTTGGCCCTCTTCGGAAGGAGAGGTTTAATACGTTGGCATCTCCTAAGTCAATCTTAGGAGTACTGGGTAGTGCAAATGATAACGTACTCGGCTGGTAACTGAAAGGTCGGAGCTTCAAATCCACCCAGTGGCACCATGAAAGAAAGACCTTGAGTATACCTCGGAAAAGTCCGCCATTGAAAATCCTACAAGGGCAGGTGTACGCTGGTACACATGGGGTCATCACGAGTCTGAATCAACTCGTCAGCAGCTGGTTTTTTAAAACCAATCCCTTGCAACTGCACCTTTGGGAGAAATCTGCTCCCCATGGCATGTTCCCAGTAGATCTGAGGTAGCCCTGGGAAACACTCACATTTTTTCCCGAAGAGAGTCACCAGCAGTGCCTTAAATCTGGGGACCACAGTGACGGGTGCTAGAGGTGTAGCTGGTCTGCTTCAAGGGGGTGTCCAGAGCTGAAACAGGCCCTCAGGAAATACTTAGCAAAGGGGCAGTCCTCGCCTTCTGGAAACTTCCGTGATTGTAAATCTCAGGCATCCATGTTGAAGAATTGGAAAGATTAGTATTTACTATGAGCTCTGGTGATGCAGCGGTTAAAAGCTCGGCTGTTAACCAAAAGGTCGGCAGTTGGAATCCACCAGCTGCTCCTTGGAAACCCTATGGGGTGGTTCTGCTGTGTCCTATAGGGTCGCTATGAGTCGGAATCGACTCGATGGCAACGGGTTTGATTTTTTTGATTTTATGAGGCTCTTGGCAGGGGCTGTTCGTCTACCCCCCAGCCCCTCCCGGTGCCTCCACCCCGTCTCACGACGCCCTGGCTGCTTGCTTCTGGAGCCCTTAACTTCCTAAATGATAATGGATGAAAGACCAACTCTGTCCCATACAGGTAGTCTTTGCCATCTTAGTATTTGTTAAGCTTTTTGATTTACGGAGGCACTAATGTCACATCGGGTCACAAAACTGCATGTTAGATCTGCTTCGTGAAACACTCTGAGTGAACGGCTTAACTCATTTACTTCACCATCTTTGAACCAATGGAGCTGAAGAATTGTACCTCCCTTTATAAACCTTCCAATTTGTTTCTGACTCGGGTTTATGGGTAAGGTGAGTTCCTGGTCTGCTCTGCCATTTTACACATGGCCAAATACCCTTACCTCACATATACTCTTACCACGGAGAGCACATCCAGCGCACATCTGTTAAATCATCCAGAGAAGCATTTTGTCTGGGAGCCTGAGGAACATGCTTTGCGGATAGCACTTCCCTCTGGCGTTTGAGAGTCACCAGTTCCCCGCCTTCCTCTCTCCTCTGTCTTCCCTTGTGTTCTGCCGCTTTCACCTCAAGTCCTATGACTGGAAGGGGAATTTAACCACAATGGATGTACAGAGAATCGTTGCTCTAGAAGAGAGGATTTGGAGGCTATGAGTTATGACTTATGTAAATTAGGTCAAGAAGAATCCAGGTTGTGCCTTTTCTCCGTCCAATTCAGTCTCCTATTCCTCCTCGGAACAGGAAACTTCCAAAGACGGACGCAATTAGCCTGGGCTTCGTTACCAAGTCCATAGGAGGTCTGGTGAGACCTGGACCCTGAGGTAAGGTGGTGGAGTGTGTTGAAATGCGCAGTGGTGCTGAGACCGGCCCAGGGGGCCTTCTCCGGCAGCCTGATGGGTTCCCAACGTGATCTAAGATGGAACCAGGGCACCAGGCTGTTCATAGCTCTGTTTTTTAGATATTTTACATTTTATTTGCGGCTTATAGTATGATCAGTTTTCAAAATGTTCCAAGACTATTTGAAAAAAGTTCTTGGTTTTATCTGACAAAGTTCTAAATATATTTATTAAATCAGGGTTGCGGTTATGGTCTTCAAATCTGTTATATCATTTTTTTTTTATCTACTTCATCTATTGATTTTTTGAAAGGCAAGTTACAATCTTCCACTATTATTGTGGTTTTCGCAGTGTTTCCTTACACTTTTAATAGACTTTACCTTATTAATTTCTCTGCTTTCTTGGATGTGTACACGTTTATGACGGTTATATCTCTTTTGTGGGTTGTACCCTTCGTCACCACGAAATATTTATTTTTATCTTTCTTTAACTTACAGTTGCAGATATATATTTTACATCATTTTTTCTTTAAAATATTTTATTTGAAAATAAATGAACAAAAAGAAAAGTATAAAAAATAATATAATAAAACCCAGATACATACCACCCAAAATGAATAATTGTTAATATTTTTCTTATTTGCTTCAGATTTGTTTTTATTGAAATAAAACCTTATAGATAAAGTTAAAACCTATATTTCCCTCTCTAGTCCACTTTCCTTCTATCCGTTCTTCAAGGGAATAATTATCATGAATTTGGTGTGTACTCAGTCCAGAATTTTTATACGCTTATTGCATGTATTCATTAATAATACATAGTAACGTTTTCGGCATTTAAAAAAAAAATGACTTGAAAGACCTAGTACTGTACATGACTTTCCAAAACTTTTTTTTAACCTAATGTATTTTTTTAAAGATCTAGCTATGTTAATCCCCACGCGTCTGTCAGTTTTCTATACTCTGGTGGCTTGCGTGTTGCTGTGATGCTGGAAGCTATACTACCAGCATTTCAAATACCAGTAGGGTCACCCATGGTGGACAGGTTTCAGCAGAGCTTCCAGACTGAGAAAGACTAGGAAGAAGGATCTGGTGGTCTACTGCTGAAAAAAATTAGCCAATGAAAACCTTATGAATAGCAGCTGAATATTGTCTGATATAGTACCGGAAGATGGGCCCCTCAGGTTGGAAGGCATTCAAAATATAACTGAGGAAGAGCTGCTTCCTCAAAGTAGAGTCGACCTTAATGATGTGCATGGAGTCAAGCTTTTGGGCAACTTCATTTGTTAATGTGGCGGGACTCAAAATAAGAAGAAATAGCTGCAAACATCCATTAGTAATCGGAACATGGAATGTAGGAAGTATGAATCTAGGAAAATTGGAAATTGTCAAAAATGAAATGGAACACATAAACGTTGATATCCTAGGCATTAGTGAGCTGAAATGGACTGGCATTGACCATTTTGAACCAGAAAATCATGTAGTCTACTATGCTGCAAATGACAAATTGAAGAGGAATGGCATTGTATTCATCGTTAAAAAGAACATTGCAAGATCTATCCTGAAGTCCAACCCTTTCAGTGATAGGATAATATCCATACACCTTACAAGAAGACCAGTTAATATGACTATTATTTAAATTTATGCACCAACTACTAAGGCCAAAGATGAAGAAACTGAAGATTGTTACCAAATTCTGCAGCCTGAAATTGATCAAACATGCAATCAAGATGCACCGATAATTACTGGTGATTGGAATGCGAAAGCTGGAAACAATGATGAAGGAACAGTGGTTGCAAAATACAGTGTTGGTGATAGAAAGGATGCAGGAGATTGTATGACAGAATTTTGCAAGAACAACGAAGTTTTCGTTGCAAATACCTATTTTCAACAGCGTAAATGGCAACTATACCTGTGGACCTCCCCAGATGGAATACACAGGAATCAAATCGACTACATCTGTGGAAAGAGACCATGGAAAAACTCAATATCATCAGTCAGAAAAAGACTGGGAGCCGACTGTGGAACAGACCATCAATTACTCATATGCAAGCCTAAGTTGAAGCTGAAGAAAATTAGAACAAGTCCACGAGAGCCATAGTACTACCTTGAGTATATCCCACCTGAATTTACAGAGCATCTCAAGAATAGATTTGATGCATTGAACTCTAATGACCAAAGACCAGATAAGTTGTGGGATGACATCAAGGACATCGTACATGAAGAAAGGAAAAGGTCATTAAAAAGACAGGAAAGAAAGGAGAAATCAAAATGGATGTCAGAAGAGACTCTGAAACTTGCTCTTGAATGTAGAGTAGCTAAAGCAAATGGAAGAAATGATGAAGTAAAAGAGCTGAACAAAAGATTTCAAAGGCCAACTGGAGAAGACATAGTATTATAATGACATGTGCAAAGACCTGGAGTTAGAAAACCTAAAGGGAAGAACATGCTCAGCATTTCTCAAACTGAAAAAAAACTGAAGAAAAATTCAAGCCTCAAGTTGCAATATTCAAGGGTTCTATGGGCAAAGAAAAAGGGAGCCCTGGTTGCATAGTGGTTAAGAACTCGACTGCTAACCAAAAGGTTGGCAGTTCAAATCCACCATTGGCTCCTTGGAAACCCTATGGGGCAGTTCTACTCTGTCTTATGTGGAGGGGTCACTATGAGTCGGAATTGACTCGATCTCAATGGGTTGGCTTTTTAGTTTGGTTTATGGGCAAAATATTGAACAACCCAAGAAGCATCAAGAAAAGATGGAAAGAATACACAGAGTCACTGTACCAAAAATAATTGCTTGATGTTCAACCATTTCAGGAAGTAACATATGATCAAGAACTAATGGTGTTTGAGGAAGAAAAGCAGCATTGAAGACATTGGTGAAAAACAAGGCTCCAGAAGCTCAAGAAATTGACAGAATGCCAACTGAGATATTTCAACAAATGGATGCAGCTCCAGAAGTGCTCACTTGTCTATGCCAAGAAATTTGGAAGACAGCTACCTGGCCAGCTGAATGGAAGAGTTACATATTTGTGCCCACTCCAAAGAAAGCTGATCCAACAGAATGCAGAAATTATTGAACAATATCATTAATATCACATGAAAGTAAAATTTTGCTGAAGGTAATTCAAAAACTGTTGCAGTAGTACATCGACAGGAAACTGCCAGAAATTCAATCAGGATTCAGAAGAGGACATGGAATGAGGGATGTCATTGCTGATGTCAGATAGTTCCTGGCTGAAAGCAGAGAATACCAGAAAGATGTTTACTTGTGTTTTATTGACTATGCTAGGGCATTTGACTGTGTGGATCATAACAAATTATGGATAACATTAAGAAGAATAGGAATTCCAGTACACTTAATTGCTCATGCAGAACCTGTATATAGACCAAGAGACAGTTGTTCAAACAGAACAAGGGGATACTGCCTGGTTTAAAATCAGGAACGGTGTGCGTCAGGGTTGTATCCTTTCACCATACTTACTCAATCTGTATGCTGAGCAAATTATCTGAGAAACTGGACTACATGAAGAAGAATGTGGCATCAGGATTGGAGGAAGACTCATTGACAACTTGTGATATGCAGATAACACAACCTTGCTTGCTGAAAGTGAAGAGGACTTGGAGCACTTATTGATGAAGATCAAAGACCACAGCCTTCAGTATTACACCTCAACATAAAGAAAACAAAAATTCTCACAAGTGGACCAATAAGCAACATCCTGATAAACGGAGAAAAGACTGAAGTTATCAAGGATTTCATTTCACTTGGATCCACAATCAATACCCATGGAAGTAGCAGTCAAGTGATCGAAAGATGCATTGCATTGGGCAAATCTGCTGAAGAAGACCTGAAAAAAAGTGCTGAAAAGCAAAGATGTCACCTTGAAGACTAAGGCGCGCCTGACCCAAGCCATGGAGTTTTCAGTCTCCTTATACACATGTGAAAGCTGGACAGTGAATAAGGAAGACGGAAGAAGAATTGATGCCTATGAATTGTGGTGTTGGTGAAGAATATTGAATACACCATGGACTGCCAAAAAAGGACAAAGAAATCTGTCTTGGAAGACGTATGACCAGATGCCCCTTGGAAGCAAGGATGGTGAGTCTTCGTCTCCCATACTTCGGACCCATTATCAGGAGAGATCAGTCCCTGGAGAAGGACATCTGCTCGGTAAAGTAGATGGTCAGCAAAAAAGAGGAAGACCCTCAACCAGATGGACTGACACAATGGCTGCAACAATGGGCTCAAGCGTAACAAGGATTGTGAGTATGGTGCAAGCACTGGGCAGTGTTTTGTTCTGTTGTACATAGGGTTGCTATGAGTCAGAAATGACTGTATGGCACCTAACAACAACAACAACTATATATATATATATATATATACACACATATATACACATATATGCCAGACAAACTGGAAGAGTAGAGAACAAAGGACTCCCTGACTATCACCCTGAGACCCTCTTTAAACCTAAAACCAAGCCTATCCCCATGAGATTACCTTTTAGTGAAAATAGCAAAGTGGCACATAAAATAAAGGTTATTACCCATTAAGTCGGTGCTCTACTTAAAAACCGTCTGTGTGAGATCAAAAGGTCAACAATTACTCAAGCGAAGATGAGGAGATAAGGGGGCAGAGAAACTAGAGCACTGTATTTTCACGTAAATAATGTGCGCCTTCTACGTCTGTTTGCCAACTGTGTCTTCCCCCCAGGAGATATTTTTTGAGGCCGCAGTCAGCAAACAAACAGTGTCAGGCTACCAAAGATACTGGAACCATTGCTGGCCTCATTGTACTGAGAATCATCAACGAGCCAACTGCTGCTGCTATTGCTTATGGCTTAGACAAAAAGGTTGGGGCTGAAAGAAATGTTCTGATCTTTGACTTAGGAGGTGGCCCTTTTGATGTGTCAGTCCTCACTATTGAAGGTGGAATCTTTGAGGTCAAATCTACAGCAGGAGACACCCACTTAGGTGAAGACTTTGACCACAGAATTCTGAACCATTTCACTGCCGAATTCAAGTACAAACATAAGAAGGACATCAGTGAGAACAAGAGGGCTGTTCGTCACCTCCACACCGCTTAGAACGTGCAAAGCGCACTCTGTCTTTCAGCACCCAGGCCAGTATTGAGATTGATTCTCTCTATGCCTCCATTACCCATGCCCAATTTGAGGAATTGAATGCTGACCTCTTCCATGGCACCCTGGACCCTGTGGAGAAAGCCCTTAGGGATACCAAGCTAGACAAGTCACAGATCCATGACATTGTCCTGGTGGGTGGTTCTACCCGTATTCCCAAGACTCAGAAACTTCTTCAGGATTTCTTTAATGGAAAAGAAATGAACAAGAGCATCAACCCTGATGAGGCTGTTGCTTATGGTGCAGCTGTCCAGGCAGCCATCTTATCTGGAGAAAAATCTGAAAATGTTCAAGATTTGCTGCTCTTGGACGTCACTCCTCTTTCCCTTGGTATTGAAACTGCTGGTGGAGTCATGACTGTCCTGACCAAGCGCAATACTACCATTCCTACCAAGCAGACGCAGACCTTCACAACCTACTCTGACAACCAGCCTGGTGTGCTCATTCAGGTTTATGAAGGTGAGCGTGCCATGACCAAGGATGACAACCTGCTTGGCAAGTTTGAACTTACGGGCATACCTCCTGCACCCTGTGGTGTTCCTCAGATTGAGGTCATCTTTGATATTGATGCCAATGGTATCCTTAACGTCTCTGCTGTGGACAAGAGTACTGGAAAAGAGAACAAGATTATCATCACTAATGACAAGGGCGGCTTGAGTAAAGAAGACATTGAGCGCATGGTCCAGGAAGCTGAGGAGTACAAAGCTGAAGACGAGAAACAGAGGGACAAGGTGTCTTCTAAGAATTCACTTGAATCCTATGCATTCAACATGAAGGCAGCAGTTGAAGATGAAAAACTTCAAGGCAAGCTCAATGACGAGGACAAACAGAAGAGATTCTTGACGAGTGTAATGAAATTATCAGCTGGCTTGGTAAGAGTCAGACGGCCGAGAAGGAAGAATTTGAACCTCAGCAGAAAGAGCTGGAGAAAGTCTGCAATCCCATCATTACCAAGCTATACCAGAGTGCCAGAGGCATGCCTGGAGGGATGCCTGGGCGCTTCCCTGGTGATGGAGTTCCTCCATCTGGTGGTGCCTCTTCTGGACCCACCATTGAAGAAGTTGATTAAGCCAAACTCTGAGCAGATACCTTAGCATTGCTCCACAGTAAAAATTTGAAGGACCCAAATTTGTACTACATTCAATGGCAGTTTTAAAAGTTACACTGCTATCTTAAATTTCTGGGTTTTCTCAATACTTGAATAGGGAATATGCATAGGGAAAGGAAGTCAACACTGCACTTTACTAGCACCGCATTGTAAGTGTAAACTGTAATGTCTTAAATAAAATTGTATTTAAAATTGGAAAAAAAAAGTTTATCTGCAAATAGTGGTCATTTTATTTCATTCTTCTCTTACTGCTTTGGCTAAGACTTAGTGTTAGGATAAAAAGTCTTATAAATGAGGAACAGAGGGGAATTTCCTTGATCTGATCAAGGGCCTGTACCAAAAATTCCAGCACATAGCACATTTAATGGCAAAACTTTATGGTAAAATTATAGATGTTTTTCTGTTAAAGTCAGGAAAAAGAGATCCCCACTCTCTCTCCTACTATTTAACATTATGTAACAAGTAGCTTTTTGGTAGATATGTTTTATAATATTAAGGAAATTCTTTTCTGTTCCTAGCTAGTTAAGAGTCCTTCATGAATGATGTTTAATGTCATTACATTCATAAGCTGTTAATGTGGGATATGACTTTAGAGAGTTCTGATGTTAAACTAGGAGCCCTGGTGGCTCAGTGTTTAAAGCGCTCGGCTGCCAACTGAAACGTTGGCAGTTTGAACCCACTGCTGCTCCACAGGAGAAAGATGTGGCAGTCTACTTCTGCAAAGATTTACAGCCTTGTAAACCCTATGGGGCAGTTCCACTCTGTTCTATAGGGTTGCTAGGCGTCAGAATCGACTTGACGGCAGTGTGTTTGGTTTTTGGATGTTAAACTATCATTGCATTTCTGGAATACATCCTTCTTGGACATTACACATTTTTTGTACACTGCTGGATTAAACTTGCTAAATAATATTTATGATTTTTTTTCTATGTTTATTTGTGAGATAGAGCTATGTTTTCTTTTTGTTGTGTCATTTTTTTGTTTGCATATCAAAGTTATACTAGTCTCATATTATACAATGAATGAGAGACTCTCTCTCTTATTCTATTTTAAAAAGAAAAAAATTTCTCTCCCTGAAGATTTGGTAAAACCAGTTGATCTTGGTTTCTTTCTTTCTTTTTTTGGAGAGGTGAAAAGCAGCAGTGGGAAAACCTCACTAACAATTCAATTTTTTAAAATGGTTGTTGGTTTGTTTTCCATTTTGTTTTGAAATATTTTTGATAATTTATATTCTTCTATATTTGATATTTATATTATACTAGAAAACATTTCATTTTATCTATTATACAATGTCGTTCAAAAAATTCTCTTAAAATTATAGTTACGTTCCCCTTTTCATTCTTAGTATGTTGTATTTCTGCTTTCCCTTTTTTTCTTGCTACTTTGCTGAATAAATGTGTAACTCATTTGATTTCAATCTTGTTTATTTGTGATAAATGAATTTAAGGCTATGTATTTTCCTCTAAGTAAAACATTAGCTGCGTCTTTCAAGCTTTGATAAATGGAGCTTCTCTAGTTATAGAGAAGCTCTTTAACTCAGGAGTTATTTGGGTGATTGATTTTTACTTTCCAAATGTTTAGTTTTTTTAAAAAAAAGTTTCTTTATTGTTCATTTTTTATTAATTGCACTATCATCAGAGAACATGGTTTACAAGATGTTATTTCTTTCAAACCATTATCTGAAATGCAGTCATTCTTGTAAATGTTTCAAATAAGGTTGAAAAGAAAATCTGGGTGGAAACAAAGTTCTTGGTAGTATAATGAGATATTGATATTGAAATTTCAGTTGATGTGGTAATGTAAAATAGACTCTAAATACCAAAGTGAGGTGTCATTCTCAAATGTAATTTTTTTTTTCTTTCACAGTTATGGAGTTTATTAGAGAAGTAACAGGTTATAATTCAGGATCAGGAATGACTCAGGATACACTTTGATCAGGACAGCTTCTTCTCCAGCCCCTGTTACTAGGCCCTCAGCCTCCAGAGGACTGGCTCCTCTCAGCCCCCACAGGACAGGCTCCTCTTGGCCCTGTCAGGACAGGCTCCTCTCAGCCCCCTCAGGGCAGGCTCCTCTCAGCCCCCTCAGGGCAGGCTCATCTCAGCCCCCCTCAGGATAGGCCTTCCCTTTCAGCCCTTGACCTTCGGCCTGGCCTCTACCCAGCTCAGGCAAGTGTTACAAAGCTCTTTTAGCTCTGCCAGTAAGTGCCCAGAGGCACCCACTCCACCAGGAAGACTTCTGCACTAATTTAATTAAACTTAATTAAAATTTTTATTATTTCTATGCCTGGAGTAGAGGAAAACATTTTAAATGTAAAAGCACAATCCTATCGTTCTATTTTCAGCATTTTGTTTTTGTGTCATTTTATTTTAAGTAAATCTCTTACAAAGAGCTTATATTTAGCTTCAGTTTTTAATGTTTTCAAACTAACTTGAGAATCTTTGTTTTTCAAGAAGAGAATTTAACCCATTTGGGACAAGTGTTATGTTTGGTAGAACTCCGGTTTTTTATTATTTCTGTTCTGTTTACTATGTACTTTGGTTTTCTTCTTTTCTTTTTATTAACCTTTGTGTCAGTGATACTCTTTATTGTTGTTCCTCTCCACTCCTCCACAAATGATTTGCAATTTAGTGTCTTTAATTGTATTCAGCCAGTGACATCTTTACCTTTTTAATAGACAGTTTAAGATGTCTTTTTAATTCAATTTCATGAATTAAAATTTTTCTCTTAGATAAAAATTTAAATTTAACCATGCATTTACTTCTTTCTTTCCTGCTCTTCTTTGAATCTCATAAAATCTCAATTTTTATTTTAAGATTTATACTTATTCTTTGACATCATGTCTTCTTTTGAAACCATATTTTTGCATAGCCATATCATCAACACTTATTTTCAATAATTATACATCTAGCTTCACTGATCACAATTAATTCTTGTGCGTTATGTCTTCTTTTCTCATGAGTTCTCCATTTAAATTGATGTTTCTTGTGTCTGAATTATTTTCACCATTAATTTTTCATAAAGAGACATAATGGTGGAATTTCTGAATAATTGCATGTCAACAATTCCCTTCTTCTGTGCCCACACAGAAATAATTGCTGCAATAGGTAGGGAATTTTTTGGCAAACCTTTGATACCAGAATTATATACAAAACATCTTTCAACCAGCTTTTCTTTTATAGGCTTACTTATGAGAATTCAATGACGATCTGAGTTATTTTTTTTTTAATTGTTGCTGATTTTGTCCATCTGGAAACCTACACAGTATGTATTTCTTAATCCTTCGGATGTCATACTTTTGGCAAGACACGTTTAACTTTGTATCTTTTTCTTTATTACTTCTAACACTTGGCAAACCTTTTCAATGTGAAGGATTAGGTCTTTGTTCAGCATAGAGAACTTTTCTTCTATTAGTTCTTTGATTATTAATTCTCCCTCATCCACTACTTTCCTTTCTTTTGGACATCTTTTTTATTGAGATTGGTTCTTTTGGATCTATCTTTCATGACTCCCACCATTTCTTCTTAAATTCTAATGTTTTGTCTTTTTGCCATGTATTTGGGGAGAATTCCTCAAGCCAGTCTTCTAAATCACAAATCAGTTTTCATTAACATACATTCTGTTATTCATGTCCTCCACTGAGTTATTATTTTAATGATTAAAAAAAATCCCAATAACTCTCCTGCTCTCAGGTTATCCCAACTCTGTTTTAAAAATAGAAATCTGCTGTTATTTTTAAAAATAAGTTTTACTGAGGCATAATTTATATACAATAACATCCACCACTCATAAGTGTACAATTCAATAACATTTGACAAATGTATACACTTGTGTAACCATCACCACAACCATCATATAGAATATTTCCATCACCCCCAAAATTTCCCTTGTGCCAATTTGTAGCCAATCCCTTCCCCCTATCTTAATCCCTGACAATCACTAGTCTGTTTTCTGTCACTGCAGTTTTGCCTTTTCAAGAATTTCATATAAATGGAATTATTTATTCTGTACTCTCTATTGTCTGACTTTTTTCATTTAGCATAATGTTTTTGAGATTCATTCATGTTACTTTATGTATCAATAGTTCATTCCTTTTGATACTTGAGTAGCATTCCTTTTTATGGACACAACACAACTTGTGTATTTAGTCATCAGTTGATGGTCAGTTTTCCAGGCTTTGGATATTATGAATAAAAATGCTATGAAAGTTCTTGTAGAAGTCATTGTGTATACAAATGTTTGGAATTAAGGGGTTGTATAGTAAGTATATGTTTAACTTTGTGAGAAATTGCCAAACTCTTTTTCAAAAGTGTTATATGTTTTGAATTCCCATCAGCAATGTATGGGAGTTCCATTTCTTCTTGAGTGGGCTTTGGAAGTTTGTGTCTTTCAGAGAATTTGGACAATTCATCTAAGCTGGGGACTAATAAAAAACTATCTGGCCCAGAGAGAACCTCTGATTAAGGGCAGCTGTGGAAGCTCCAGGCACCTCTCAGTATTTCTGTAGCAACTGTGTCCACAGTGTATACAAATCCTAGCAAAAAGAGTACCTCCTGATGAGTGAGCTGTGGTGTTATTGGCTTCCAACAAAATCCCATATGGAAGGTGAGTGGCTTGAGAGATTTCCTTCGCATTGAGTAGTCCCTCTTTCTGTAGCTGCTTGCCTGGCAGAGCCAACCGCTTTCCTCAGGTGTGGTGAGGGAGTGGGCAGAGGTCCCAGGAAGCTGACACGGAAGAAGGGTCTCTTCCACGTGTGTATGATAGGAGAGGCCAGAGGCAAGCTTTCCTCCCCATTCTTAGAATGTTTTCTTCACAGGAATCAAATTTTCATGTATGTGGGTGAGACCACCACCTTATTTTTCAGTAATGGGACAAGATTTCCTTCTACACTAACTGAATTGCCTTAGGGAGAGATTTAAGAAAGGAGAACAATAACACATGTTATACCTCCATATACTTCCATATTCCTAGAATTCTGTCATATATTTGTATTAGTTATCTATTACTGCATAAAAAATTACTCCAAAACCATAGCAGCTGAAAACAATGAATATTTATTATTTCCCGTGGTTTGGGAATCTAGGTGCTGCTTAGCCAGGTGGTTCTGGCTCCAGGTCTCTCACAAGTCACAATCAAGTTGTTGGCTGGAGCTGTGGTCATCTCAAGGCTCAACTGGGGAATGATCTGCTTCCAAGCTCACGTATGTGGCTTTGGAAGTCTTCTGAAGATTTACTTACAAGCTCATTCATGTGGCTGCTGGCAAGATCGGTGTCTTGCCATGTGGACCTCTCCACAGAACTGCTTTACAGCATGGCAGCTGGCTCTTCCTAGGGGAAATGAGAGAGAACACTCAAGACAGAAGCCACTGTCTTTTTTTAAAAAATTTTACTGATGTAAAATATATACAAAAAAATGCCATTTTAACCATTTTTCAAGTGTACAATTCAGTGACATTAATTCCACTCACCGTGTTGTACAGCCATTGCCACTATTTCCAAAACTTTTTCATCACCTCAAACAGAAACTCGGTACCCATTAAATAATATCTCCCCATTCCCCCCTCTGTCCATCCCCATAACCACCAATCTACTTTTGTTTCTATGAATTTGTCTATTCCAGGTATTTTATGTAAGTGGGGTCATTCAATATTTGTCCTCTTGTGTGTCCGGCTTCTTTCACTCAGCATAACGTTTTCAAGGTTCATCCACGTTGTAGCTTACGTCAGAACTTCATTTCTCTTTATGGCTGAATAATATTCCATTGTATGCATGTACCACATTTTGTTTACCCGTTCATCTGCTGATGGAACTTGAGTCGTTTCGACCTTTTGTCTATTGTGAATGAATATTAGTGCACAAGTATCTGTTTGAGTTCCTGCTTTGAATTATTTTGGGTATATCCTAAGAGTAGAATTGCTGGGTAATATGGTAATTTTATGTTTAACTTTTTGAGAAACCGCAGAAGTGTTTTCCACAGCGGCTGCACCGTTTTACATTTCCACCAGCAATGCATGAGGGTGTCAATTTCTCCACACCTTCGCCAACACTTGTTATTTTCCATTTTCCTGATAATAGCCATCCTAAGGGTATGAGGAGCCCTGGTGGTATAGTGGTTAAGAGCTCAGCTGTTAACCGAAAGGTCGGCAGTTCAGATCAACCAGCCCCTGCTTGGGAACCCTATGGGGAAGTTTTACTCCACAGCAACAGGTTTGGTTGGGTTTTCTTTTGGTGGATACTAACAGGGTGCTCTCCGAGTCTAGGGCAGCAAATACCAGCTCTGCCTGGAGGTGGAGATGGGCTAAAGAAGGCCTCATACAAGAGGGGATGTCTGAGCTAAGTCTTGAACAACGATGGGAAAGTCTGTCGGCCAGATAAAGTTGGAAACCATGCAGGGAGAAAGAATGAGTGAGAGAGGCATTTGCCTTTTATGAAAACAAAGTGTAGGTTCTCTGGACCCTCTCAGTTTCACCCTTCCCCTTACTCTACCTAGAAGTTTTACGCATTCTGAACTTCTGGCACTCTCTCTGGGATGCCATCTTGCCCATGACGTCACCACCAGCTTGATAGTCTGAACACGCACTAGCCCACTCCCCTCCCCCGCCCCCCAACAAAAACACACACAACACAGAGTAATGGCGTGAGTCCTTACAGCAAAGACAATCTTTTCCTGATCTTTGAAAAAGCAGGTACAGTGCATATACACACATGACAAATATTTTCTTTATGTATTTACTATTTGTAGGAAGTCTAACCCTAATCCAGCATTGATTAAAATAGGACAGGATTTAATAAATTGGTTCATGTTTATCAAATATGTACAGCTCTTTACATAAATTAATTCCCTTGTTAAATATTTGTGAAATTTATTAAGACTTTGGAGGAACTTAAATAATATCTGAGCTGCCCAGCTTAATTTTTTTTTTTTTTTTTAACCTAAGGGACTGATGAGGATGTAGAGTGCAGACACAGGGCTCTAAACGGTCAGGTGAGAGGAGGCCAGTGGGCAGGTGCCACTTGTGTGGCCTGACAGGTAATCAGAGAAAGGTTACATCTGGCTACTTTTGGGTGAGCCCTGCTCAGTAGGCTGGGAAGATTCTCATGGTGCCATTTGGGCAGTGGGATCTAGAGGGATGAATGACCTGTGTAACATGTGATGATGTCCTAGGAGGCATGACCAGGGCGGAGCTGGAGCCCATGACCTCCATTCCTCCTGCTCAATAATTCAGTAATGTATTGAGCCCCTGCCATGGGCCAGGCGTGGGCCCCCTGGGCTGGGAAGACAAACCTGACCAAAACATGGGCCCAGCCCTCAAAGAGTGGAAAGACAGACCTATGTACAAAACCTTGGAGTTCTAAGTTCAAATCCTGTCTTCACCATTTGTAACTCATTAACCTTGAGATTACCCATCTCTTTAGATCTTCATTTCCCAAAGTGGAAAATTAGAATAAGTCTGTTTAACTAAATTGTTGGAAACAATAAGGTAAGGTATATGAGAACATCTGGTAATTCCTGCCTTCCAGTTATATGCAGTCAGTAAGTCAGTCCTGACATTTCTACCAACGGTGTGTCTTTTGATCCTATTTACTTTACTCCACTACCACTGCTTCCACCCTGGCCCAGGCCATCATCTTGTCTTCTTGGAATAACTATGACAGTCTTCTCAGTGATCTCCCTGAATACATTTTTGTCATCTTCCAATCTGTCCTCAAGACGGCAGCCTCAATGAGGTTTTTAAAGTCCAAGAATGAACATGCCATTTCCTAGCTTACAAATCTTCAACTTCTCCCATTTCTCTCAGGAAAACATCCAATAAGACCCTGCCTGATATGGCCCCCCAATCATGGGGCGCAGTGGTTAAGAATATGGGCTTGGTCTTCAGGCTGCTTGGGTTTAAATCCTGGCTCTGCCACTTTGAGCTATGGCACTGTGGGTGAGAGATGTAAACTTTCTGGGCTTCTCCCAAAAAACCTGTTGCCGTGGAGTCTACTCTGACTCATGGCCACCCCATGTGCGTCAGTAGATCTGTGCTCCATAGGGTTTTCAATGGCTGGTTTTTTGGAAGTAGATTGCCAGGCCTTCCTCCTGAGGCATCTCTGGGTGGACACAAACCTACAATCTTTTAGCTAGCAGCCCAACTCTTTAACATTTGCACCACCCAGGGATTTCCTCTGGGCCCATTTCCTCATTTTAAAAATAGGGATGACAATGGTATCTGAGGTTATTACGAGTATCATTGAGATGAGACAAACGAAGCACCTAGAATACTGTCAGGGACACGGTAAAAATGCAAAGTTACTATTACCTTTCTTACCTCACCACATTTTTTCACACACTGCTCCAGATACATTTTCCGTCCGTTTCATGTGTTACCTTTCTCTCGGTCTTGTTTTGGCCTTTGAAGATCCAGTTCCCTCTCCTTTGACTGACTACATTCTATTAATCTGAGAGTCTCATCTTAGGAGCCATGCACCCCAGCAGGCCCTTCCTGATTCCCACCCCAGACCAGTTTCTCTCTCTGTTATACGTGCTCGTAACCCGTTGTCATCAAGTCAATTCCGACTCACAGCGACCCTATAGGACTGAGTAGAACTATTCCATAGAGTTTCCGAGGAGTGGCTGGTAGATTTGAACTGCTGACCTTTTGGTTAGCAGCAGACCTCTTAACCACAGCGCCACCAGGGCTCCTACGTGCCCATACAAAACTAAATAAATAAATAAATAAAATAAAACCAAACCCATTGTCGTGGAGTTGATTCTAACTCATGGTGACCCTATACGACAGAGTAAAACTGCAACATAGGGTTTCCAAGGAGCCGCTGGTGGATTCGAAATGCCGACCTTTTGGTTAGCAGCTGAACACTTAACCACTGCGCCACCAGGGCCCCTGTGTGCCCATAGCTCCTTGTATTCCCCCCCCACCCAGCGTTCATCACACCTAGAATCACCTAAACAACGCTTGTCTTCTCAGCAAGATCCAAGCTTCTTGGAACAGAGATGCCCCCACCTTGTTCACTGTTGTATCCTCAGCTCATGCACAGTGTCTCTCAGGTAGCTGGCTCTTAGTGACTGTGATTGTGACCAACCTGAGCCTACCCATAAACTGAACTATCTATAACCTGTAACAGAGTGCAGTTTGCAACAATAGGGCTGTTTACACAGTATTATAGGAGCATAGAGATCTGCCTTCTAGAGGTTCAGAGAAGCAGAGTGTCCTGCTGACTGTGACTGGCAGATAGGCTCCAATGGGTTTCTCCAAGGTAAGGGGGCGGCAGTGGGGGTTTTATTTGGTGGGGGCAGGGAGTGGGATGTCTGTTCCAGTGTCTGCTTCTTCATGTCCAGCAGATTCTGCAACTTTTTGGGTTGAAGAGTGAACTTTCCCAAGAAGATGCAGAACCCACATATCCTCCTCAGTAGACTGACTTTGCTCTGGGGAACTGGAGCTGGAAATGTGCAGATTGCTTTAAGCACCTGGACCTGATGGTTGGAGTCCAAGCTCTAAGAATATTTCATTTCCTGCAAGGTTGTAAATTTAAAAAAAAAAAAAAAAAAAAAATCTGGAATAGAAAATCCTATTTGTCCCAAATTGAGATATAATTTCTTCACAGATTCCCATGCTCATTTGGAATGTTCTGAGCTGGGCTGGGGCTCTGACACTTCAGACTTCACTTGGCATCACCTTGGCTCTCTCCCGTGAAGTCTAGAAAAGTGTGACACTGCAGGTACCTTGTGATGACTCATGCGATTGCCCCTAAATTAAATCTGAAGCAGAAAGAAGATGGTGTTGCATTCTCTCCTTTTCCTCCTCCACATGGTCATACCTGGTGTGATGCAGAAGCGTTGGGGGATCCTCCAGTTAATGCTCATAGGAGCTTGGGCTCTCACAGGGAGCTGGACACACACATACAAGACGGAAAAACCTCAAGAAGTCCAAGGGTAGAATTATAAAGCATTAAATATGCCTCTTCTTCTGGTGGGACATGGCAGAAGGAATGAGCAGACTGAGTGCAATTACTCAAGGAAGGCTGCCTGGAAGAAGGTGAGTTTTGAGCATCATTCTAATGAAAGATTCTGGCTTTTACCTGGGAGAATAGAGGGTCTTCTAGGAGTGGAGAGAGTCCCAGGGACTTGTGGGCCATGTGGGAGATGAAAGGTGGGAAACCGGCAGGAGGGAGCATCAAGTGGGGTGGGTGGTTACTTAGTTGAGTTCAGAGCGTTTAGCAATCATCTTCCCCAGCAAGCTCTGTATGTAGATGACATCAGCTCTAGGAATGGAGAAGGCTTATTTTCCCCCAGGTCCCATTGTTGAATAGGTACTGAGCATCTACTTGATTCCAGACACTAAGCAAGAGACTGATGCAAAGATCAGAAGGCTTCCCCTCACTTCTAAGGCTCTCAGAGCTGAGTGGAGGAGACACAGGGACAACTTACAACCCACTGTACTGCAGATGAGGACAGAGGTATGCAGAGGCAGCCCAGGTGAGGAGGAACTCAGAAACTGCTTCAGAAGAGGTGTGTGGCTGGCTCCTGGGGGATATAAAGTCATCACGGCCATAAAAAGACATTTCAGGCCAAAAGACCAGTGTACCCAAAAGCTCAGAATTGTGGATGAGCCCAGTATATTTAATGGGAAAAGCAAGGATCTCAGGGTAGGAATTGTGTGGACATCAGGAGAGAGAAATACTTTAGAGTCAGATTGAGACATCCAGTCTCCATTCTGCAGGCAGAGGGCTTGGCAGGGGGACCTCCACCAGGAAGCAGTGTGCTTGGATTTACTTCCAAGATAAGCGCTCTGGAAATACTATGGAGGTGGGAGTAGAATCAGACAAAAGCAGGGCAGGAACCGCAATGAGTAAGAAGGGTTTTGTGACAATCCCAGCAACTGAGTCACTGAGTGACAATGGACTTGGAATGGGCCAAGGCAGTGGGGATAGAGAAGAGGTTATTTCTGAAGACTTGCTAGCCGTGGTTTCCACTTTTTCCCGAAGAAGCTCATCCACTCCAGTTTCCATTAATGTCCTGCTGAATGCAAATTCAGGTCCCTTTCCATCAGCCTTCACCCTTCCTTGCCCTGCAGAAGTTGAAAGTGGCTTATATGGCAGCAGATACAACGAATTCCACTTGGCGGCAAAGCCGCTGATGCGGGCTAGCTCAAGCAGCCACCCATGTGTCTAGTGCACATTTGACCCACTAGGAGCGGCTCTTGGAGGCCGATCCTTTCTTGCTTCCCTCTTGACCATTTCGAGGTGAAGCGGGCCTTTGTTTGTTCTTCCTGGGTGGACACCATTCACTCCCAGGCTCACGGTGCTCGGCTCCCAGGGGGTTCCACCTCCCGCCCCTCCCAGAAGGCCTGCTCTCTCCGCAGACCGTTCCCGGGGGCTCTGCTCATCAGAGGAGGGACATGCACTGGCCTTTGCTGGCCTGACAAGGCCACCATTTTGCCTCTCAGGCACGGATGGGTGGTTCAAGATGACAGGACAACGAGTGCTAGAGAAGTGCATGAGAGAGAGTTAACTGCTCTGAAGGGCATCTGAAAAGCAGCTTGTTTCAAGAAGGATGTTAGAAGGTGGCCTTTGCCTTTCAGGGTGAGGGAGGGGAGCCCTCTCTGAGAGGCCGGGGCCTCAGAAAGCTCAGATTACAGCTTTAGGGCGAGCTTGGACGGTCCCTCACTTCTGGTACTCAACCTCTCAGACATTTTTAGATGAACTTGCCAGTCAGAAGTGAAGCCAGGGATCCAGGAAACACTGTCCCAAAACTCAGTGTGATGTGATGGCGAAGAAGCTGGTTTGGTCCTGTTCTGGGGCAGAGCCAGCGGAGGGACCTGAGGCCTCCCTCCTCACCCACCCCACGGCCATCTCCCTGCCCAGCTGTGATTAGACACTCAAGGCCTCTGTTAAAATGCCACTTTTATCTGGACCAAAGTGCACCAGTTATCCGGCAGGAAGACCGATTAACCTATCAGCGGTCAGAGCCACAGCTTTCAGCAGGTCAACTTCCGTCCAGTTGACTCCAACTCATGGTGACCACATGTATTTCAGAGTAGAACCGTGCTCCATGGGGTTTTCAATGGTTGCGATCTTTCGGAAGATCACCAGGCCTTTCTTCCAAGTGCTTCTGGGTGGATTCGAACCGCCAACCACCAGCCTTTCAGTTAGTAGCCAGTAGCTGAGCCCTTAACCATTTGCACCACCTTAGACTGGCAGAAGGAGCCCTGATGGCGCAGTGGTTAAGCGCTTGGCTGCTAACCGAAAGGATGGCCATTCAAAGCCATCAGCCACTCCGAAGGAGAAAAGACCTGGCGATCTGCTCCCATAAAGAATTACAGCCTAGGAAACTCTATGGGGCAGTTCTACTCGGTCACACAGGGTCACTTTGCATCTGAATCGACTTGATGGCACACAACAACAATGGACTGGCAGAAATCAGGGTTCTGAGGGAAGGCTTTCATGGGGCATCAGAGTCAGGGAAGGAGCCCTGATGAAGTGGTTAAGCACTTGGCTGCTAACTGAAAGGTCAATGGTTCGAACCCACCAGTCACTCCTTGGGAGAAAAATGTAGCAGTCTGCTTCTGTAAAGATTACAGCCTTGGAAACCCTGTGGGGCAGTTCTACTCTGTCCTATGGAGTCACTGTGAGTCGGAATTGATACGACAGCAAGAGGTTTTAGAGTCAGGGGCAGGAGCTTGCCTGGGAGGAGGGTGGCTCCCGGTGAGGCTTGGAGCAGACAGAACAGGTGAGCACTGTGTGCGTCGAGGAGGTAGGTAAGGAGAACAAACAGACCCCAGAGTAAAACTCCATCTCCGTCTGAGTTTTGCTGAGACCCAGCCATGGTGCCTGAAAGCCTGGATTCCTAGTGGCCTGTCTCATTGGAGCCCTTCGGCTGTTTTCTCTGGCACAGTGGCCGCCTGTTTGGGGTTGTGACCCAGAAGTCGCTGTGGTTATCAACGAGGAGAGCTCAAACAGACACAAGAAAAGCAGCTTTGTTTCATGTCCTTGACATAACAACTGTATATTAACAACAGAGTCCTGTGGGATCGAGGCTCCCTGTTTGCTCAGAATCATAACAGGTGGGCTTTGTGTGGACGGATTTCTAGTGCTGCTTACCCTGGATTTTAAGTCCAAGTGGGGCTTTGTGTAGAGAATTCGCCACCTCCTCTCCCCTTTCTGCAAAGGAGATAAGTGTTTTCACTCACCTTTTCTGACTTATAAGCAGCTGAACAGCACTTGTGGTGTTTGCATGTCGTACAACAGGCATCGTCACCGACAGAGAAATGTCCCTTTCCGCGTTTCTGAGTGCTCATGAGCTTACTGTGGCTTGTGCCTGTGAGCACTCTCTCTCTCTTTATAATCTGACTGTGAACAATTCCAGGAAATGTTTATCCTCCATTTTTTAAAAAGTCTGTCTGTCCTTGGAATGCTGTATGGGGGCTGCGGTTCTCCTGGGAAACCATTTTGCGGCCCATCCTTTCAGCAGACCCACAGGTAGGCTTGGCTCGGCTGGTGATGGTTGGGTAAGGCGCGGCCCTGAGGTGGTCGACGAGACTCAAGAGCCCATTTAGAGGGGTCTGGTAGTGGGGTGGTAGTAGTAACAGTGGTGACGGTGTCTGTGGAGAAGCTGGGGTCTCAGAACGCGTGGGGAGACAGGAGTTGTAGCCACAGTCACATGCACTATATGTATAAGAGCCTGGTTTCCTGGGAACATTTCACTCTATGTTCCATGAAGGATTGTATTTAAGTAGCTTCAAACATAGAATTAGTGGCAGATTGCTCTTAGTCACATAAATCTTCAGTTTCCTGAAGTTTATATCCTTGGATTCTCTGTTATATGGGGTCAAGAATGGGATGGATGTGAAAGTAAAAAGTCAAGATCTCTAAACTTTCTATTTTGGCCAAGTTGTGCGAAAGAGTTTTGGTTCAAAATGATGTCTTCGTTCAAAATGGTGCCTGGCCAATAATAGGCTCTAATACACCCATTGCCATTGAGTCGGTTCCGATTCATAGTGACCCTACAGGACAGAGTATAACTGCCCCACAGGGTTTCCAAGGCTGTAAATCTTTACAGAAGCAGAATGCCACATCCTTCTCCTGCAGAGTGGCTGGTGGGTTTGAACCCCTGATGTTTCAGTTAGTAGCTGAGCACTTTAACCACTGTGCCACTAGGGCTCCTCGGCTCTGATATAGCTCTCACCAAAGACCTACTGAAACATCTATGAATATTAAAATTACAGACTAGAAAACAACCAAGTGCCAAAATTTAAGCTAAAACTATGCTAACCACACACACACAAAAAAAGATAGATAAAAATGGGCACATTCTTGGCCACGTGAAATAGAAATAACCTGAAAAACTGTAGACAGACACTTCACGTAATTCCCTTTCCCTCGTCTCGGGGGCTCAACAGGCCTAAGTGCTAACCAGAAACTCAGGCACTGGAGTTGTTGACGCCATTTCTCCTCCCACTCCTCACCCCATCATCTTTGCACGGCTCCTTCAAGTCAGAGCTGCCTAGAAATCACTGCACAGAATGAGGAATTGTGGAGGCACATTGTCTTCTCAAGACTTCACAAGAGAAACGCAGAGAGATGTGGAGCAAGAAAGTGCAGAGAGAGGAGAACCTGAGAAGCGTGTTCTGGAAATCATGACCTTTCAGTGCTACGGCATTTCAGAGGATCAGAGAAGCAGACAGTGGATGTACAGAGCAGTGGTTCTCAAAGTGTGGCCCTGAACCAACAGCATCATCTGGAAACTTGTTATAAGTGCAGATTCAGAAGTCAGGTGGCGAGGGTCAGCAATCTGTTTTAAAAAGCCTTCTAGGTGTTTCTGATGCTGGCTATATACTAAAAGAAGTATAAGTGACAGATTAGCAAAAAAATTCCACCAGGACACACAAAAATACATCATGGCCAAGAATTTTCATTTCAGTTTTCCAGGGTTTTTCTGTATATAGGAACTCTCTTAATATAATTAATTATAACAATAGAAAAAAAATGATTTTAATGGATACCAAAAAAGGCTTTTGATAAAATTAAACAGTTCTTCCAAAAAATAGAAATATGTTTTGTTTACATGCTAAAGATTACTTCTTACACATGAACCACCAGTGTCACGGATGGTGTAGTGAACCCTGGAGGAAGCTTCGCTGAACACACAGTGCTTGTTCCCACCTTTAGTTCATAATTGTGGTCGCCAGTTCCTGGTGCGGTCACGTTGATTCGGACTCGTGGTGACCCTCTGTGTGTAGAGTGGAACTGCATTCCGTCAGGGTTTCCAGGCTGTGACCTTTTAGAAGCAAATCGTCAGGACTTTTTTTCCAAGGTTCCCTGGGTGAGTTTGAACCATCAACTTCGCAGTTAGCATCAAGCGCTTAACTGTCGGCACCACTCAAGCATTCCAGCTGTGTTATGGTCCCTGCTGAAGCATAAAACAACATTAAGAGTTAGAGGCACACATCTGACAAAATTATAATTATTTAAAGATTATATGATTACGTATCTAAAAATATGAAGAAGCAAAATCATTTTATAATGCATTATAGGAAATCAAAGGGTATCCATATGTAAAACAAACAAAAATCATTGCTTTCATATCTAACACAGAATCTGTCAGAAAATAGATAAACAAAATCCTACCAACAATAGCAACAAAATCTATAAAATACCTGGGAATAAACTTATTGAGAGAAAGCTATAAAATATTACTGAAAGACATAAATCAGAGTGAATGGATGAAAAGAATCAATATTTAGAGATATCAATAATCTATAGTTTTAATTCAATTTCAAACAAAATTTCAAAGGGATTATATTCGGAATTTGGCAAAATGATTTTAAAGTGATCTCAATGATTAAGTGCGAAATAATAGGCTTAAATAATATATTTTGGGGGAAAAGAGTAGAACTAGGTTTGCTCTGCAAGATATGAAATGGATTCTAAGGGTTGAATAATTACAGTCTAAGGCGACATTTTAAGTTTTTTTTTTTGAATAAACAAAAGATTACCTAATTGTCTTAATTTCCTAGCACTACTGTAACAGAAATATCACCAGTGGGTGACTTTAAAGAACAGAAATTTATTTTCTCACAGTTCTGGAGGCTAAAAGTCCAAGCAGGGTCCTGGCCACGTCAGATCCCACCTTGCCGGTAGCCCTGTGCCTCTGTGGCTGATCTGCTCCTTTTTGAACTCAGCAGTGATTAGATTTAGAACCCACCCTACTTGGGTGTGATCTTATTAATATAACAAAAATCCCCCGCTATTTCCAAACAGGATTACTTCCACAGGTACAGAAGTTAGGGTTTCTTCACATATTTTGGGAGGACACAATTTAATCCATAACAACAATAAATGGTGTTTTAAAAATTGTATTGTCATTTAGAGAAAAAAATTAGATTCTCTTAACTCACTCCATAAAACAAATTTCCAGATAATTGATTTAATAGTAAAACATATGTAAATATTAGAAGTACATATAGATGAATATTGACATGATATTTGATGTGAGGAAAGTATTTCTTTACATTCAAAAGGCATAAACTATTTATTCATTTATTTTTCTGTTACATATTCGGCACTTAGTAGGCTTATAAAAGAAAAAATGGTAGGTTTTATTACATTAAAACTTATGTTTATAAAACTACCATAAATTTATTCATTAGAAATATCCATGGCTGCTAGTAACAGGAAACCTAATTAACAGCATTTCAAATGGCTAAAGATTTATTTCCCTCACGAAACAAGAAATTTGGAGATTGTTAGTCCAGACTGACATTTGGCAAGAAGATCCAGACTGTCTCCATCCTTCCATTTCCTGCCCTTTGGTCTATTGCTTGCCCTCATACAAGTCGTCTCATTGTTCCACGATGACCACTGTGCTCTAGGCTCAAATTCATTTTCCAGGCAGAAGGAAGGCAAAATGACAAAATTTTGTCTACCTCTTATTTAAAAAAGCAAAAAAAAAAAAATTTTCCCAGAAACTTCACCCAGCAACTTTCATTAATATCTTATTGGCCATAATTGGTCACGTGACCACTTCTAGCTGCAAAGGAGTCTGGAAAAGTGAGCTTTCCAGCCTCTATTGTAGAGAAGGGCTGGGATTAGATGGCTTTTGGATTTCTAACCACAATAAACAACACTGAAAGACAAATAAATTATGGAAAAAATTTGTACTATATAAGGCAAAGGTTAATATCCTTGATAAATAAAGAGCTTCTCTGAGGACTAAGGAGCACCTCACCTAAACCATGGTATTTTCAGTCTCCTCATATGCATGCGAAAGCTGGACAGTGAATAAGGAAGACCGAAGAAAAACTGATGTCTTTGAATTATAGTGTTGGTGAAGAGTATTGAAAATACCACGGACTGTCAGAAGAATGAACAAATCTATCTTGGAAGAAGTACAGCCAGAATGCTCTTTAGAAGCAAGGATGATGAGACTTAGTCTCACATACTTTGAACATGTTATCAGGAGGGACCAGTCCCTGGAGAAGGGCATCACGCTGGGTAAAGCAGAGGGCCACTGAAAGAGAGGAAGACCCTCAACGAGATGCACTGATACAGTGGCTGCAATGATGGGCTCCGGCATGACAATGATTATGAAGATGGTGCAGGACAGGGCAGTGTTTCGTTCTCCTGGACATAGGGTTGCACTACGAGTCGGAACTGACTCGACAGCACTTAACAGCAACAATGGAAGTCATTGAAAACAAATCCAGTAAAAAATGATATAAACAGGCATTAGTAAAAGAAAATTAAAAATGTCTAATTAACACATTAAATGTTTAGTCTTTCTAGTAATTGAATAAATGCAAACTAAAACAAGATACCACTTTCTATCGCTTTACAAAGATTATAGGGAAAGATATCAGCACAAGGACGTTTATCACCCTATGTAGTGACAATTAAAGCACTCTAAATGTCCAAATGGGAAGATTGGTTAAATAAATTATAGTTCAGCTATAGAACAGATTACTAAGTAGTCATTAAAAGTACATTAATAAAGAAATGATAGCATGGAAAATGTTCATCATACACTGTTAATATTGTTAATATTTCTAGGTTGCTAAATATTCTCAACAATCAGATTACAAAATAATACAGGCCGTAAGAGCCGATTAAAAATTAGTAGAAAAAAGATGAAGAATATTCCGTGGTTATCTTTGAATGATAGAATCAGGGATGGTGCTTTATTTTCTTGTGTTCTGTTTATTCACATTTTCTAAACATTCTAGGGTAAATTTAAAGTACTTTTGTAATAAGAAAAAAAACTGCCAATGAAATTATTATACTGAAAGTATGGACTGAAACAGGAACAGAAACAGGGATCCGAAGAGCGTCAGGGATTGAGGCTGATGGAGAGCTGGCCCCTTCCTCCTCGTGACACAGCCGTCCTGCCTTACGCTGCCTCTACTTTCCTTTTTGCACAGGCTCTATTTTCCTCCTCCTGAGAAGACGTTTAGGAGCCCTGGTGGTGCAGTGGTTAAGAACTTGGCTGCTAACTGAAAGCTCGGCAGTTTGAACCCACCAGCCAATCTGCAGGAAAAAGATGTGGCAGTCAGCTTCTGTAAAGATTCTGCTCTGTCCTATAGGGTCACTATGAGTCAGAATGACCGGACAACAGCAAGTTTAAGAAGAGGTTTATTTTTTATTCTGTGCTCTGTATGTTTTCTTACCAGTACCAGTTGCTGTGGAGTCAATGCCAACTCACAGCGACCACTTGTGTGTCAGAGTAGAACTGTTCTCCATAGTTTTTTTTTTTTTTTATATTT
>NW_004444123.1:2931024-2941090 GCF_000243295.1 Trichechus manatus latirostris | reverse complement strand
AAAAGAGGGGGAGGTGGTGAGAGGCAAGCAAGAAATCAAAAGAATCAGAAAAAAAAAAAAAGCAACACCAGCAGCCAACAAATGGCACTCAGAGAGCCAGCCAGTGAGGGCTGGTGTTTCTGGACAAGAGACTGTGTCCGTGGGAAGCAAAGGAGTCCGAGTGTGGGTGATGAAGGGTAGAGAGTGGGAAAGCATATATTGCAAATTGCTGGCACTCTGCAGCCCCTCAGGAAGAAGCAAAGATGGTGCACGGAGCCAGGCACTCGAGTGAAAGGAAGGGGAGGTGGCGAGAGGCAAGTGAGAAATCAAAAGAAGCAGAAAAAGAAAAAGCAACACTAGCAGCCAACAGATGGCACTCAGAGAGCCAGCTAATGTGGGCTGGTGTTTCTAGACAAGAGAATGTGTCCACGGGAAGTGGAGGGGGCCCAGTATGGGTGAAGAAGGGTAGAGAGTGGGAAAGTGTATATCACAAATTGTCGGCGCTCTGCAGCCCCTCAGGAAGAAGCAAAGATGGCGCACGGAGCAAGGCACTCGAGCGAAAGGAGGGGGAGATGGCCAGAGGCAAGGAAGAAATCAAACAAAATGGAAAAAAGCAACACCAACAGGCAACAAATGGCACCCAGAGAGCCGTCCGCTTGGGTGTGTGGAATCCAAGCAGCCGGCGCTTCCCAGTCAAGAGACAGTGGCCATAGGAAGCAGAGGAGGCCCAGCAGGGGTGAAGAGGGGTGGGGGGTGGGAAAGTGCACACCACAAATTACCTGTTGTTTTGTCTCCCGCTGGACACTCCGTGAGGCTGCTTTCTCATACCCCCGTTTGCTGGTCTCCGATAGGAGTCCAAGATGGTGGAACCACGCTGCGTTAGCTTGTAGGGGACCTCTGCATGAATCTCTCTTCGCTCTCGGTTCTCTGTCAGTTTTCCTACTCCATTTGTGGCTTGGCTGAGTTCTTTATCTCTTCATTTGATGTTTTAGGGTTTCAGGATTGTTGTATTCTCTGTTCGGCTTCGTTTTTCGGATCTTTGCTGTGGAGGGACAGCGTGGTGCTTCTGCCTAGAGCACCATTTTGCCAGAACTCCCTCTCCATAGTTTTCAATGGCTGATTTTTTTGATGTAGATCACCAGACCTTTCTTCCGAGGCACCTCTAGAGAGTCGTAAACCTCCAGCCTTTTAGTTAGCAGCCAAGTGCTTAACCATTTGCACCATCCAGAGACATGTCTTTTCTTTCCTCACAATTTTTCTGTCCTGCTTCTGAATCAAGGAGCTCTGGTGGCACAGTGGTTAAAGTGCTTGGCTACTAACCAAAAGTTCAGCAGTTCAAACTTGCCAGCTGCTCTGCAGGAAAAAGATGTGTCAGTCTGCTTCTGTAAAGATTACAGCCTTGGAGACCCTGTGGGGCAGTTCTACTCTGTCTTATAGGGTCACTATGAGTGGGAATTGGCTCAGTGGTTGTGGGTTTGGTTTTTTATGTTTGCTGCTCAGTCTCTTCCCTGCCTTATTGTTGCAGCTTCATGATTTTGCCCCACCATGATCCTCTACTCTATGTCTTGGCCCCATAGTCTTATTCACCATGGTGAACTGCACGATTCTTTCCATGTTTCCTCGATTCACATTCTTGAGACTCATAATCTGGTTAGCCCAGCCAGTCTTTCCACACTGAGCTGTGCTAGAGATGGCTGAGAACTTGTGGGTCTTTTGTCCTTGGGTCAGGTGCCTTCGGGGGTTTAATCAGCAGGGTAGGCAGGGGCGATATGTGGTACAGACCAGGGTGACACAACATTACCCTCCTCCAGGGTGAGTGGCACCCGTCACTGTGACTGCCTTAGGTAGTCACTTCACCTCCCACCTGCTCTCCTGTTTGCCCTCTTTCTCACGTTATGGTTCCAAAAGAGTGTTCCTGTCTATCAACGTCTAATGATCACGTACACAAAAAAAGCACCCGCACGCCGTTTCTGTATCTAGAGACTGGGTCATTTCAAAATCTGCTTGCCAAAATTAAAACAACAATCAGAAACAGTTTTTCCCCAGGAGACTGACAAAACAAACAAGCAAATAAAAATCAATAACATCCAGTGCTCGCGAGGATATGTGGAAACTGTTATTCTTGTACTATACTGTCGTAAGTGTGAACTGCTAACACCTTTCGGGAAAATCATCTGAAAGTATCTGTTAAAATTATAAACACATGTATTTTTGATTCTAGCCACCCCATTTTTATAATATATTCAATAGGAATAAATGGATCAATACATAAGAATACGTACAAGGATATTTATACACTATTATTTGGGATAACAAAAATCTAGTAACAATATGAGTGTGCATCAAAAGGGGATTGGATGCATACCTCATAGTTAATATGGACTACTGTGAACATAGGGGCCCCTGGGTAGTGCAAATGGTTAAGAGCTGGGCTACTAACTGAAAGACTGGCAGTTTAAACCCACCCAGAGGCACCTCAGAAGTAAGGCCTGGTGATCTGTTTTCCAAAGGTCATGGCCTTAAAAACTCTATGTAGCAGTTCTACTCTGTACAAACGGGGTCACCATGAGTTGGAATCGACTCGATGGCAACTAACCACAAGAACAACCAATTATGAACTGATTAAATAGAATGAGTTGTAAGTATACTTACACTGTATACAGAAAGGTGTCTAAATAATATTACTATGTGAAAAAAGCCAGTTGCATAAATATATCTGGAATGATATCGATTTAAAAAAATTAACTTTCTGTATGTATGTATATATATATGTGAGTGTATGCGTATATATGTTCTTATGTTTTTATATGAACATGGAAAAATATAAAGGGAGGCAGATTGTTTGGGTTTACTTCGGATAACAGAAACAACTCTATCATAGCCAAGTAGTTAACTATTTTTTTTTTAAATAATATTTTATTGAGTTTTTGACGAAAGTTTGCATGGCAAGTTAGGTTCCCATTTGACAATTTCTTCACAGATTTTTCACTCACATAAGTTACATTTATTACAATGTGTCTGCATTCTCTTTCATTGTGTTCTGTTTGTTCCATTTTCAGTACTGTATTTTCACGTAAATAATGTGCGCCTTCTATGTTTGTTTGCTGACTGCGGCCTCAAAAATATCTCCTGGGGGGAAGACACAGTTGGCAAACAGACGTAGAAGGCGCACATTATTTACGTGAAAATACAGTGCTCTAGTTTCTCTGCCCCCTTATCTCCTCATCTTCGCTTGAGTAATTGTTGACCTTTTGATCTCATACAGATGGTTTTTAAGTAGCGCACCGACTTAATGGGTAATATCCTTTATTTTATGTGCCACTTTGCTGTTTTCACTAAAAGGTAATCTCATGGGGATAGGCTTGGTTTTAGGTTTAAAGAGGGTCTCAGGGTGATAGTCAGGGAGTCCTTTGTTCTCTACTCTTCCAGTTTGTCTGGCATATATGTGTATATATGTGTGTATATATATATATATATATATAGTTGTTGTTGTTGTTAGGTGCCATACAGTCATTTCTGACTCATAGCAACCCTATGTACAACAGAACAAAACACTGCCCAGTGCTTGCACCATACTCACAATCCTTGTTACGCTTGAGCCCATTGTTGCAGCCATTGTGTCAGTCCATCTTGTTGAGGGTCTTCCTCTTTTTTGCTGACCGTCTACTTTACCGAGCAGATGTCCTTCTCCAGGGACTGATCTCTCCTGATAATGGGTCCGAAGTATGGGAGACGAAGACTCACCATCCTTGCTTCCAAGGGGCATCTGGTCATACGTCTTCCAAGACAGATTTGTTTGTCCTTTTTTGGCAGTCCATGGTATATTCAATATTCTTCACCAACACCACAATTCAAAGGCATCAATTCTTCTTCAGTCTTCCTTATTCACTGTCCAGCTTTCACATGCGTATAAGGAGACTGAAAACACCATAGCTTGGGTCAGGCGCGCCTTAGTCTTCAAGGTGACATCTTTGCTTTTCAGCATTTTTTTTCAGGTCTTCTTCAGCAGATTTGCCCAACACAATGCATCTTTCGATCTCTTGACTGCTACTTCCATGGGTGTTGATTGTGGATCCAAGTGAAATGAAATCCTTGATAACTTCAGTCTTTTCTCCGTTTATCAGGATGTTGCTTATTGGTCCAGTTGTGAGGATTTTTGTTTTCTTTATGTTGAGGTGTAATCCTTACTGAAGACTATGGTCTTTGATCTCCGTCAGTAAGTGCTTCAAGTCCTCTTCACTTTCAGCAAGCAAGGTTGCATTATCTGCATAATGCAAGCTGTCAATGATTCTTCCTCCAATCCTGATGCCTCATTATTCTTCATATAGTCCAGCATCTCCAAGTGTTTGCTCAGCCTACAGATTGAATAGGTATAGTGAAAGGATACAACCATGACACACACCTTTCCTGACTTTAAACCATGCAGTATCCCCTAGTTCTGTTCAACTGACTGCCTCTTTATCTATGCACAGGTTCCTCATGAGCACAATTAAATGTTCTGGAATTCCCATTCTTCACAATGTTATCCATAATTTGTTATGATCCACACAGTGGAATGCCTTTGTATAGTCAATAAAACATAGGTAAACATCTTTCTGGTATTCTCAGCTTTCAGCCAGGATCCATCAGACATCAGCTATGATATCCCTGGTTCCATGTCCTCTTCAGAATCCAGCTTGAATTTCTGTTAGTTTCCTGTTGATATACTGCTGCACCTGCTTTTGAATTACCTTCAGCAAAATTTTACTTGCATGTGATATTAATGATGTTGTTCGAGAATTTTCGCATTCAGTTGGATCACCTTTCTTGGGAATAGACATAAATATGAATCTCTTCCAGTTGGTTGGCCAGGTTGTCTTCTTCCAAATTTCTTGACATAGATGACTGAGCACTTCCAGAGATGCATCCATTTGCTGAAACATCTCAGTTGACATTCTGTCAATTCTTGGAGCCTTGTTTTTCTCCAATGCCTTCAGCTCAGCTTGGACTTCTTCCTTCATTACCGTCGGTTCCTGATCATATGCTACCTCCTGAAATGGTTGAATGTCGACCAATTCTTTTTGGTATCGTGACTCTGTATATTCCTTCCATCTTCTTTTGATCCTTCCTGCATCATTTAATATTTTCCCCATAAAATCCTTCACTATTGCAACTCAAGCCTTGAATTTTTTCTTCAGTTATTTCAGCTTGAGAAATGAGTGTGTCCTTCTCTTTCGGTTTTCTATCTCCAGGTGTTTGCACATGTCATTATAATACTTGTCTTCTAGAGCTGCCCTTTGAAATCTTCTGCTTGGCTCTTTTACTTCATCATTTCTTCCTTTTGCTTTAGCTACTCGACTTTCAAGAGCAAGTTTCAGAGTCTCTTCTGACATCTATTGTGGTCTTTTCTTTCTTTCCTGTCTTTTTAATAACCTCTTGCTTTCTTCACGCATTATGTCCTTGACGTCACTCCTCAACTCATCTGGTCTTCGGATATTAGTGTTCAAGGCGTCAAATCTATTCTTGAGATGGTCTCTAAATGCATGTGGGATATATTCAAGGTCATACTTTGGCTCTCGTGGACTGGTTCTAATTTTCTTCAATTTCAACTTGAACTTGCATAGGAGCAATTGATGATCTCTTCCGCAGTCAACCCCTGGCCTTGTTCTGACTGATGATATTGAACTTTTCCATCTTCTCTTTCCACAGATGTAGTTGAGTTGATTCCTGTGTATTCCATTTGGCGAGGTCCACAGGTATAGTCACCATTTATGTTTGGTGAAAAAAGGTATTTGCAATGAAGAATTCAAACTTCTATCATGGGATCTTGTGAAATTCTATCATGGGATCTTGCAAAAGTCTATCATGGGATCTCCCACATCGTTTCTATCACCAAGGCCATATTTTCCAACCACCGTTTACTCATCTTTGTTTCCAACTTTCGCATTCCAATCACCAGTAATTATCAATGCATCTTGATTGCATGTTTGATCAATTTCAGACTGCAAAAGTTGGTAAAAATCTTCAGTTTCTTCATCTTCAACTTTAGATGTTGGTGTGTAAATTTGAATAATTGTCATATTAACTGGTCTTCTTTTTAGGTATATGGATATTATCCTATCACTGACAGCACTGTGGAAAACCCTGGTGGTGTAGTGGTTAAGAGCTAGGGCTGCTAACCAAAAGGTCGGCAGTTCAAATCCACCAGGTGCTCCTTGGAAACCCTATGGGGCAGTTCTACTCTGTCCTACAGGGTCTCTATGAGTCGGAATCAACTCGACAACAGAGGGTTTGGGTTTTTTATTTTTTTTGGACAGTGTTGTACTTCAGGACAGATCTTGAAATGCTCTTTTTGATGATGAATGCAATGCCATTCCTCTTCAATTTGTCATTCCCAACATAATAGACCATATGATTGTCCTATTCAGAATGGCTAATACCAGTCCGTTTCAGCTCACTAATGCCTAGGATATCAATGTTTATGTGTTCCATTTTAGTTTTGATGATTTCCAATTTTCCTAGATTTATATTTCATACATTCCATGTTCTGATTATTAATGAATGTTTGCAGCTATTTCTTCTCATTTTGAGTCGTGCCACAATAGCAAATGAAGGTCCCAAAAGCTTGACTCCATCCATGTCATTAAGGTCAACTCTACTTTGAGGAGGCAGCTCTTCGCTAGTCGTGTTTTGACTGCCTTCCAATCTGAGGGGTTCATCTTCTGGAACTATATCAGACAATGTTTCATTGCTATTCATAAGGTTTTCATTGGCTAATTCTTTTCAGAAGTAGAGCTGGGTCCTTCTTCCTAGTCCATGTTAGTCTGGAAGCTAAGCTGAAACCTGTCTGCCATGGGTGACCCTGCTGGTATTTGAATCCCGGTGGCATAGCTTCCAGCGTCACAGCAACACCCAAGCCCCCACAGTACAATAAACTGATAGATGCATGAGGGGTATATGTATATAGATGTATATATGTATATGTATATATATATGTATGAATTTGAGCTCTGCTGTACATTTTTCTCCCATTTTATCTGGGACCATCTATTGTGCTCTCAGTCAGAATGGTCCATGGTGGTATCAGGCACCATCTAGTTCTAGTTCTTCTGATCTCAGGGTAGATGAGGTTGTGGCTAGCGTAGACTTGTTTCTTTTCTGAGCTTTTGGTTGCCTTCTTACTGTTTTGCTCCTGGTGAGTAGATTCTCGTAGTTGTGCCTTAGATGGCTCCTCACAAGCTTTTCAGACCCCAGATGCTACTCACTTCACTAGGCTGCAGTTGATGATTTTTGTGTACTGTGTTATGACAATTGACTGAGCTGTCCCATGAGACTACGATCCTAAACCCTCAAACCCAGAAAACCAATCTCGGAAGGTGTTTGGTTATGTCTGTGGACTATCCACATATTTATGTTTACATGTACCTATAGATAACTTCTCTGTTCTCACCTATGTACACACCTGTGTGTACCCATATACCAATATGCCTATACCCATACATCCTTGCTCAAACACTAGTTTTTACTTTAGTTGTGCTATGCTCACTACATCCACATTTGGTGCCACTTTTCCTATCACCAAAAATAAATAAATAAATAAAAATAACAAGTTTCTACCATCTAAAGCGAACTCCCGCTCCCTCTAGCCCCCCGTAACCACCAATGAACATTGGTCTCTATATATTTGTTCTTGTCTTCTTATAAAAGAGGGATCATACAATATTTGTCCTTACATGCTTGACTTATTTCACTTAGCATTATGTCCTCCAGGTCCATCTATGTTATAATATGTTTCACAGACTCATCATGGTTCTTTATGGTTTCGTAGTATTCCATTGTATGTATGTACCACAATTTGCTTATCCATTCATCTGTTAATAGGCACTTCGGTTGTTTCCATTTATTTGTTATTGTGAACAAAGCATCAATGAACATAAGTATGCATATGTCTGTTCAAGTCATTATTTTTAGGTCTCTAGGGTATATACCCAGGAGTAGAATTGCTAGACCATAGGGTAGTTCTAGTTTTTTGAGAAACTGCCATACTGTTTTCCGTAGTGGTTTTACCAGTTTACAGTCCTATTAGCAATGAGTAAGGATTCTAATCTTCCCACATCCTCTATGTTTTAGTCATCTGGTGCTGCTATGACAGAAATACCACAAGTGGATAGCTTCAACAAAGAGAAATTTATTCTGTCACAGTCTAGTAGGTTACAAGTCCAAATTCAGGGTGTCAGCTCCAAGGGAAGGCTTTCTCTGTCAGCTCTGGAGGAAGGTCCTTGCCATCAGTCTTCCCTTGGTCTGGGAGCATCTCAGCCCAGGAACCTCAGGTCCAAAGGATGAACTCTGCTCCTGGCACTGCTTTCTTGGTGGTATGTCCCTACGTGTCTCTGCTTGCTTCTCTCTTTTATATCTCAAAAGAGATTGGCTTAAGACACTATCCAATCTTGTAGACCTCATCAGTATAACTGCCACTAATCCATCTTATTACATCATAGTGATAGAGTTTACAACAATAAAGAAATCACATCAGATTACAAAATGGCACACAATCATACGATACTGGGAATCACGACCCAGCCAAGCTGACAGATATTTTTGGGGGACACAATTCAATCCAAGACACTCACCAACATTTGTTGTTATCTGTTTTTTTTAATCAGTGCCATTTTAGCTGGGGTAATATCTCACTGTTGTTTTGATTTGCATCTCTCTAATGGCTAATGACCTCAATGTAAAGAAAACACAAATCCTCACAACTGGACCAATAAGCAACAACACCATGATAAACAGCGAAAAGATTGAAGTTGTCAAGGATTTCATTTTACTTGTGTCCACAATCGATGCCCACGGAAGCAACACTCAAGAAATTGAACAATGCATTACGTCGGGCAAATCTGATGCAAAATACCTCTGTAGAGTGTTAAAAAGCAAAGATACGACTTTAAGGACTAAGGTGCACCTGAACCAAACCATGGTGTTTTCAATGTCCTCATATGCATGCGAAAGCTGGACAATGAATAAGAAACACTGAAGAAGAGTTGGCACCTTTGAATTATGGTGTTGGTGAATAATATTGAATATACCATGGACTGTCAGAAGAACAAACAAATCTGTCTTGGAAGAAGTACAGCCAGAATGCTCCTTAGAAGCAAGAATGGTGAGACTTCATCTCACATACTTCGGACATGTTATCAGGGGAGACAAGCTCCTGGAGAAGGACATTATGCCTGGTAAAGTAGAGAGTCAGTGAAAAAGAGGAAGATCCTAAATAAGATGAGTTGACACAGTGGCTGCAACAATGAGCTCAAGCATAATGATTGTGAGGATGGCTCAGGACCGGGTAGTGTTTCATTCTGTTGTATATGAGGTCGCTGTGAGTCAGAAGCAACTTGATGGCACCTAACAACAATAACAACAGTAATGACTAATGATTGTTAACATCTTTTCATATGTTTGTTGGCTGCTTGGATGTCCTCTTTGGTGAAGGTTCTGTTCATGTCCTTTGCTCATTTTGTGATGGGGTTTTTTGACTTTTTGTTGTTGAGTTGTTGCAGTTTTCTATAGATTATAGAGATTAATTTATTCGGTAAATTGTTTCTAAAGATTTTTTCCTAGTCTGTAGGTTGTCTATTTATTTTTTTAATAAAGTCTTGTGATGAGTGTAAGTTTTAAATTTTTATGAGGTCACATCTGTCTATTTTGTCGTCTTCTATCTGTGCATTTGTTATGTTTGTTATCCTATTTTTACAGAAGATTAGGTCCCATAGTTTTCTCTCTATGTTTTCTTCCACGAATTTTATGGTTTTAGATTTTACATTTAGGTGTTTGATCTACTTTGAGTTAGTTTTTTTGTTTGGTGTGAGATATAGATCCTGTTTCAGCTTTCTGCAGGTGGATATCCAGCTTTGCCAGCACCATTTATTAAAAAGACTGTTTCTCAACCTAGATGCCCATCAACAGATGAATGGATAAACAAACTATGGTACATAGACACAATGGAGTACTATGCAACAAGAAAGAACAACAATGAATCTGTGAACCATCTCATAACATGGATGAAACTGGAGGACATTATGCTGAGTGAAATAAGTTAATCACAAAAGGA
>NW_004444123.1:2903054-2930125 GCF_000243295.1 Trichechus manatus latirostris | reverse complement strand
AATTGGAAGAGCGTAGTCAATGTCACTGAACTGTGCATGTAGAAATTTTTGAAATGGTGTATCTTTGGCTATGTGTATTTTCACCAAAAAAAAAGTTGAGAAGTTAGAGGGTTGACATGTTGTAGGGTTGTTAACCAATGTCATAAAACAATATGTGTACTACCGTTTCATGAGAAACTATTTGTTCTGTAAGCCTTCACCTGAGGTACAATTAAAAAAAAAAAAAAAAAGAAAGACTGTTTCTGCCCCACTGAATGAACTTTGACCCCTTGTCGAAGTTCAGTTGTCCATAGTTGGCTAGCTTTAGTTCTGAGTTCTCAACTTTATTCCACTGGTCTATGTGTCTATCATTGAACCAATACCAGGCTGTTTTGATTACAGTGGCTGTATAGTATGTTTTGATATCGGAGAATGTGAGACCTCCAGTTTTTGTTCTTTTTCCTCAATATTGCTTTGGCTATTTGGAGTTTCTTTCCTTTCCATATGAAGTTAGTCATTAGTTTTTCCATTTCAATAAAGAATGTTGCTGGGATTTATATCCGGATTGCGTTGTATCTGTAGATCACTTTAGGTAGAATTGACATTTTTGCTGTATTAAGTATTTCAATCCATGAGTATGGGATGTGATTATGTTTTCTTAAATGGAGTAGTTTTTCTTTGAGTTTATAATTAATTTTTTTTGCATTGTCTGCCTTAAATTTATCCTTAAAATTTTCTAACTTCTTGAGCATGATATCAAATTTATGGAATCACCTTCTTATTATGGGTTCCTCCCATGTGGTACTGTGTCTCCTACTGTTCCATCCAGGCTGATTTCTCACTAAGCCTGTGGCACAGCTGTTTTTCTGGGCTTTACTTAACTTCTGACCTGGAGCCAATATTTCCTGAATTCCAGGTCTTTCTCTTTCTGGTGTTATTCCTTCGTTTTGCTGGAGCAGATCCTCAAGTAATTTCCTAGTGCAAGGTGTGGAAAATAAACTTTTGGAGTCTTTGCATGTCTGTAAATGGCACTTAATTGACAATTTAACTGCGTATTGAATCAAATTTCCTTCAATTTTGAAAAGTATTATCTTCTACCATTCAGTGTTGCTCTTGGGAAATGCAATGCTAGTTCTATTCTCATTTCTTTTCAGGCAGCATGTCCCCTCCACCCCCACCAGAAGCTTCTAGAATTTCCTCTTAATCCTTGCAGATGCACAATTTCACATTTATAGCTCCTTTTCATTTATTGTGTCAATCACAATAGGCCCATTTATCAAAAGACTAGTGTTCTTTCTTGCTAAGAAATTTCTTCTAGTATTTCTTTTTTCTCTTCTCTCTGAGACTCATACCAATTAGGTGTTGAAGCTGTTGGATTGATTTGTATTTCTTTTCATCTTTTCTCTGATGTTTTTTATCTCTTTCTTTTTAAGCTACTTTTTGGTAATTCCTTGATTTTATCTTTCAAACTTGTTCTGAATTTCATCAATCCTACATTTAGTTTCCCAGTGTTCTTTCTTATACTCCCTTTTGTCTTTTTATTTTTTAAGTAACGTCCTATCCTTGTTTTATGGATCTTCTCAAATATACTGAGTATATTAATTAGGGCTTTTTTGAAGTTCTCCATTCACTGCAGAATTATCTGTTTTCCCCATGAGTACTTTTTGGTTATCTTGAGCTTTCTCTGTCTTTCTTCAAGTGTTTAGTTATCCTTAGTTGCCCATTTACATCTAGAATGAGTTTTTAATTCTAGATGTAGTGGAAATCCTAGTTGGGATCTCCAGGAACCCTGGTGGTGCAATGATTACGTGCTCAGCTGCTAACTGAAAGATCAGCCGTTCAAACCTACCCAATAGCTCTGTGGGAGAAAAGACCTGGAATATGCTCCCGTAAAGATTCCCATTGCTGTTGAGTTGATTCCAACACATAGTGACCCTATAGGACAGAGTAGAACTACCCTGTAGGGTTTCTAAGGAGCAGCTGGTAGATTCAAACTGCTGACCTTTTCATTAGCAGCCGAGCTTTCTACCGCTGCCCCACCAGGGTAGCCTAGAAAACCTTATGAAGCAGTTCTACTCTGTCCTATAGGGTCACTATGAGTTGGAATCGACTCGACGGCACACAACAACAACAATGTTGCCTGGCAGGCTTCCTTTCACAGAGTGCGATTTGGAGAGCTGCCTCAGTGTGGGATCCCCTAAGCGTCAAACGTCTCTCTCCAGCTGTCCTAGTTTCCCCAGTTCATTCAGTTTCTTTAGCAGTAAATTCTTAATCTTTTTTTAATCTGGGATAAAAATCTGAGTCTGTAAGGGGGAAACGGCGATTGATTATTCACTATACAAAACTTCAGTTAATTCCTTTTTTCCTGTCCTGTGTCTTGTTCCTTCTCTATTCCAGCTGTCAGACCAGCTCCTTCCTGGGCCCCGGGTTCCTAGTCTGAGTTCCAGCTTCCTCGGCCTGGCTTTGCCAGTCATCAGTCCAAAATGTGCTTTCTCCAGAAAAGGGCAGAACTCGCTCTTCCACTGAGAATGCCCTCCTGCTGTATTCACTGTTGGCGATTTGTAATATTTTATAATTTGCTATCATCGAATGTAGTTTTGTAGCCTATTTTTAATTTCTGAAAAATGCAGAAGGGAGGAGAAAACAAGTCCTTTCCTGTCTCACAGTGTTTCTCAGCGTAGCTCCGCCTGTCATTCTTCAGCCAAAGCAAGTGAAGTGCAGTGAACACACCTGAATTTAACAGTGAAGCAAAACGGAGCACCCAGTATAGCACCTCTTATTAAGAAAAGGGGGGCAGTGTCCCTTTCCCATCGTACTTTGCCTAAAACGGGGCACAGCCTCCACATGCCCTGTGGTCTTCACATCATTTCTAACCACACTGAAACTCAGTTACGGCTAGACTACCAAGTTCCCCATAAGCCAGCCCTGTCATGTACCCGAGGTCTGGGTCCCTGAACCCTCTAATTGAAAGGTCAGTGTTCACCCATCACTGTTCTGGCGTGTGGGGCTTCCCGCTACCCTTCACCCTGTCACCATGCCTTATCCTCTCACTTACCCTACAATCTGCTGAAGTCTTGCTCTGTGTCCCACCATTGCACCTCGCCCACCCTGCTCAGGACCAGCTGATCGCTGTGTCTACCACTTCTCCCGGGAGGTGGTAGACTACCCTGGACTGCTGCATGTGTTCACAAAGAAGAGTCAGAAAATTAAAAAAGAAAAACTGCCCATCCATGTATATTCAGCCCAACCCAGGAAAGACAGAGAGCTCTGAATGGCAATGTCTAGTAATAATTATTAGTCATTAATACAATAATTAGTTATCAGTTAGCAAGTAATGTGGTTTTGATGCTAGAACTCAACAGCCATGTGGGCTTAGATGAGTCACTTATATTTGAAAGGGAGTAACAATTGAGGGGGGATTTTACAAGAATTAGAGATCCTAGCTGGCTGCCTTGGGTGCATGGCATATAGTCAAGGGCTACTGTTACTTTCAGGATCCCTGGTGGCACAATGGTTAAAATGCTCAACTGCTAACCAAAAGGTTGGTGGTTTGACCCCACCAGCCTCTCCGTGGGAGAAAGATGTTGCAGTCTGCTTCTGTAAAGATTACAGCCTTGGAAACCCTGTGGGGCAGTTCTACTCTGTCCTATAAGGTTGCTCTCAGTCGGAATCGACTCATAGGTGGTGGGTTTGGTTTTCTGGTTTAGCTATTACTTTCAGGCAGCATTTCCCCTGGAGGGGAAACTGGTAATTCATCCCATTCCTTTTGCTCTTACTTTATGTTCATTAAGCAACTCTCTGACGTGTAATTTGCTCCTCTGAGGCAATCGTTCCAAGAGAGTGTTCTGAATGACCGCTGTGAATTACCCTGTGAGATATAGCTGCCGTGGTGAATTGATGAATCAGTGAACATATTAGCATTCTGGTTGGTAAATCAGGTTCCTGCTAATTTGGACACATGAGTAACTTCCCCACGTCTGACCTATTCCAAGTGAACAGGTTCTATCATGCTTTGTCATTGTTAGTTGCCACTGAGTTGGTTCTGGCTCATGGTAACCCCCATGTACAACTGAACAGAACATTGCCTGGTCCTGCTCTGTCTTCATCATCATTTGTATGCTCGAGTCCATTGTTGCAGGTAATGTGCATTCCGAGTACCTTCCAACCTGAGGGGCTCATCTTCCAACACTGTGTGGGACAATATTCTGTTGTGATCCACAGGGTTTTCATTGGTAATTTTCAGAAGTAGATTACCAGCCCTTTCTTTTTAGTCTGTCTTAGTCTGGAAGCTCCCCTGAAACCTGTCCAGCATGGGTGGTCCTACTAGTATACGAAATACTGGTGGCATAGCTTCCAGTATCACAGCAACACACAAGCCACCACAGTGTGACAAACTGACAGGTGGGTCCCCAGATTTGAGGATCTGAGTGGCAACTAACAGCTGCCAAGTACAGCCTACCCATGAGGGCCACCTGAGCAGGCAGCCAGCCTCCTTCTGTCACTCCTGCCTGAAAAAGGAGGTAGTCTGGCCGTGCGAAGGACCTGGAAGCAGATGCCCAGGCTGAGCCTCTTATTGTTGACCGGGTAAGAGTGAAGCCAGCCTGAACTAAGATGGTAGCAATGGGCAGGGAGAAAAAGGACACAGGTGAAGAAATGGAGGAAGATTTGATAGCGCTCAGAATCACGACTTTGTAAAATTGCACAATTAGGGATTACTTAGGTCAACTCCCTCGTTTCCACCCGTGAGTCGTGAGACCTGACTGCCATCCTCTGGGTCTGTGTCCGGTACCTGTGGGCCGACCCATCCGCCCTCAGGGCCCGGGCAGACCCACTGCTGTGAGCATCCTGAATGCTTCTATTACAGCCTCGAGTGTTTTGATAAAACTGCGCAATGGCTGTCTCAAGTACACGGGGCATGGCTGAGCTATGGGTCCATACGCTGGGTGTATTAATCAAGTTTAATAGACCCCAGTGTTTGAAACAATGCCTTTAAATTTTTTTTCTCAGAGACTGCACAGAAGTGTGGTATTGTACAGCAAATAAAAGTGTGGCTACAATGCCTGTAAATCAGAGCTTTAAACTATGTTTCAATTATCCTTCTATTATCCAGCTGGTATTTAAGCGTGTTTATTATTCAGATCAGCAGCGAACGTGCTGCTGTTGAGTAAACAGCCGTCAATTGCTGAAACAATGATTAGAAGACACCATTGCTTTCAGGTGAGCTTAGGGGCCCTTACACCCCAGCCACTTGTATTTGAATATCAAGTAAACACAATGCTCGAGTGGCTGCTTTCGCTTCTGTTCCCAATGCCTCATGCCAATTCTATTACATTAAGAGGGAAATCTATTAAATGTTTCATTTATACACATCCGTACACTGTTTTTTACCCATTGTATCATTATGGCTTGGATTAATATAATAGATATGCTGAGAGATACAGTGTGCATTGAAAACGCCCGTGCAAAATAACAGCCAATTTCTCTGCATTATTTGGGGGCGTTGGAAAGCTTTTGTGAAAACAATGCAAAGAAAATTATTTTCTGAATAAAAAGCATGACACGGAGAAAAGAAAAATTTGGCCCCCCGAAAGAGCAATCTTGAACCTTTATTAGCTCCATTACCAGTTCAGCACATGAAAAAGTGGAGAGCCGGGAAATAGGACATTTGTGGAGTGGATTTGTGTCTCTTTTGAAGGGTCTCTGCTATCATGGGAAGGGGTGTATGTGTGTGTGGTTTATCAGGGGGCTGTGTGGGTGGTTGCTGGGTAGAACTTGGAAAATCTGTTAGGCTGTGCTACCAGTGAGTTCTTCTGTCCTTAAGCCTCAGTTTCTACTTAAGAAAAAGAAACACGCATTTTAAACTGCAGCCAAAACCAAACTCATTTCTGTCGAGTCGCTTCCGACTCCTAACGACCCTACGTACAACAGAACGAAACACAGAAAATAGAATGAAAATGATGGATATTCCCAGGGATTTGGCATCATTTGATGGATGTTTTGGGGGCTCAGTAAATTCTTGTTGACTCCCCAGTTGCTAACCTCCAGATAACATCTACTGTGCTTGGAGAACTACTGGCAAGAGGTAGTGGGTGCTCGAGAGAGGAGGGTAATGATAACACCTTGATTTGGGATTGAAAATGCAAACTCACAGACGGAGAGGTTTGACTACTTAGCAAAACCGCCGAGCGTGTTGTAAAAAAGCCGTGACTTCATACTTCGAGGTGATGTGAATAACACCTAAAATACTGCCTTTTTAATCAATTAGAAATACGATGGATTCCTAGTTCCTTATTATGTATCACATACAGGGTAACAATATGTTATCACCTAACTTGGGACATTTTGAGAGTGAGGTGCACTTAAGAACTGTACCAGGACATCAGGTATAAAGCAGCACTGTCCTGGGCAAACCTGTGCTCATGGTCACTCAAGAGTGCCATGGCCGAAGAGCACATCGAGTTAAGACTGAAGGCAAAGACAGAGAATCACCGCAAGAATGACACAGGAGTCTTGACTTACTGACTTCTTTTGAGGTTGGTCATTGTTTTACCTTAAAAGAAAAATGGTTGATCTTTTTTATTTATTATTTTTTGGTTGATATATTTTTTTTTGAAGAATTAGAACTCACAGAGGCAAGTATGCTCAAGTATTTTCAGAAAACACAAATAAGTGAAAATCATTGTTACCTCTTGAATTACATAGCAAATGGTTATTCACTTTTCCAAATAATTATTGCCTAGTGAAAAGATTTACCAGATTCCTAGCCAGCAACCTACTTTTCTGTGATTTAATTTATTCAGGTCTTGCCTAGAGGATATCTGTTGCACAAATGTGAAATCTTTACACATGACACAACCTTAATTTCTTAGCAGGGATCAATCAGCAGAGTCACATAACGGTACTTGGAATCCATACATAAGGTATAAACCAATAAACACTAATTCGTCAGTACAGAAGGGTGCCCAGAACCTTGATGCATGAATTTTATAATTTTCTCCCCTGCAACAGACATGACCCAGACTTTATAAACTTTAGTTCTAGCAGAGGAAAATCATTTTACTCATTTAGAAAACCGGTTTGTATACTGATGTCCTACAAGCCCTACGGCCAGTTTCAGCTCCTTTATTATGTCCATAGGTATATTTATTTAATTAACCCACATGTTCTGAAATAATTTTTTATGGGTGAACGAGAAATGCTAGTAAGTGTGTAGGTGTAACATTTATCAAACGGCAGAATATCTGATCGATCTCTGGTCTCAGCACACCGATTCTCAGGATTCCGCCTCTGGTGTCTTGGACTGCCTTTTTCTCAACAGCTTCTTGGGTTCCTACTTACAATAGGGCGCTAATTTGTTTACTGACTCCCATCGAGGGCTAATTGCCGAGGTGGCAGCTTACAGCGCTATTATACCTCTTGGTGTAATGCATGGCGCCAATCACGCGCTCTATTGTCTTCTCTGCTGTACATTGTCTGCACCTGTGTGTAAACACATTTTCCTCCATTATACACTTGTGGTAATTCTTAGTGCCAATCACCAGATCCGGAATACTTACGGCAAACCCTTCAGACTCCCCAGTACCTGACTTGTTTTGTCCAAAGTTAGGCACTTTTGTCTTCGGCATTTCAGCTCACTGGATGGAGGTAAGTGCTGCTGTGTGGTTCGTTTTTGTTGCTGATGGAAAGCTGATAAGGTTTCTGCCGAGGTATATTCCACGCTCTCTGCCTCCATGTAGGAGCCCTGGTGGTGCAGTGGTTAAGTGCTCGACTACTAACCGTGTTGTTGGTGGTTTGAAACCACCAGCCGCTCCACGGGAGAAAGATGTGGCAGTCTGCTTCTGTAAAGATTACAGCCTTGGAAACCCTATGGGGCAGTTCCATTCTGTCTTAGAGGGTTGCTACGGGTCAGATTTGACTCGATGGCAGTGAGTTTGGTTTTTGGTTTAGCTTAGTGTGGTGAAGCTCCAGGCAGGGCCCCTGGTCAATTCATAGGCTTTAACTAGGCTGGTTGTATAAATAGCTCCTTGGTTTTGCAATTGCTGAGCAATACAAATTGTGGTTGCCAATTATTGTATATCTCTTTCTTCAGAGGAGTACTGTGGCTCTGTGAGTCTTGTCTGGGCCTACTCATCCTTCAAGGTCTCCAGTTTCCGTCCTGCCCTCTCTGGGAAATTAACTCTGACCACTCAGACCCCATGCGCGTCCTGAATTCATAGGGGCCAGAGTTTGTAATATATAATTCTTGTACTTGGCGAGGTGGTTAAGAGCTCAGGCTGCTAACCAAAAAGTCAGCAGTACAAATCCACCAGGCGCTCCTTGGAAACCCTATGGGGCAGTTCTCCTCTGTTGTATAGGGTCGCTATGAGTTATAATCAACTAGACAGCAATAGGTTTGGTTTTGGTTTGAGGTACTTAACCATATTCTACCATTATTTGATACTGTTTCCCAGACTTCCCCTTATCTACTAAAAATATACTTTTTTTGAGTGGGGTGGGGCACCTCTTCTGTGATTGCTTGGGTGCTCAGCACAGGACTGAGGAATGAACAGTTCCATAAGGAATTAACAATTCAGCAATGAGTTGAAATTGACTCGACAGCAACTAATAACATTTAGCAGTAGGAGTCCTTGGGTGGTGTAAATAGTTAAACCCTTGGCTACTAACCAAAAAGTCGGTGGCTTAAACCGACCTAGAGGTACCTTGGAAGAAAAGCCTGGCAATCTGCCTCTGAAAGGTCACAGTCATGAAAACCTTATGGATCACAGTTCTACTCTGAAACACATGGGGTCCCCATGATTTGGAATTGACTCAGCGACAACTGGTTTTTATTTTTTAATTTAGCAATAGTCCCTGGGTGGTGCAAACCGTTCAAGTCCACCCAAAGGCATCTCATAAGAAGGGCCTGGTGATCTACTTCCAAACAATCAGCCACTGAAAACCCTGTGGAGCACATTTTTACCCTGACACGCATGGAGTTGCCATAAGTAGAATTGACTCTATGGCAACCAGTACTTTAGCAATATTGATTGAGTTCTTATGTGTGAAATGTTAGACGCGTAGGATGGGGGCAAGGCACAGTAAAGGATGCATTTCCTACCATCAGAGGAGTTTCCAAGATAGGATAAACCCACAGGAGAGGCCAGTAAAGAAGCCAAGTTTTAAAGTCAGATAGCTAGGCTTCAAAGGAGAAATATACTCATGGGAAATGGAGCTATGAGATACCCCTGAAGACAAACCTTGAGTTGTTAGATTAAGTATATCCTTGAAAAATCTGGGAGAATGACTTTTTCAGAAATGGGAATGGCTCATAGGTTGGGGAGAGGCCAGAGAGGAGGAGCTGTTTATCCTGAAAGGCTGTGGGAAACTGGGTCAAGCTGTGTGGTTTTGGGAAGCGGCTGTCAGAGAGCAGGACGCACCGGGAAGATGGCGCCCCCATGGCACTGCTGGCACGCTGTGGGTTGGCATGGGCAGTATGAGGAGCAGCAGCCTGGCATTTTGAAAAGGGTGGAGGTGGGGGGGTATTGTGATGGGGAGTCTGCTGTGGGGAACAGCGGTCAACTTGTTATTGACTGACTCACATGAGGAATCACTTTGGGGTCCCCCAGAAACAACTAGGGGAAACTTTTGATAGCGACCAGATTCCTTCATGGCTCTGCTCTGCTCTCCAGCAGCTCTCCACTCCTCTCAGAAGAAAAGCCAAAGTTCTCACAGGGGCCTATACCCATCGCCATCTCTTCCATTCCGATGCACAGCGGCCCCATATGTTACACACTACAGCTGAACGCCGTACAGTTTTGTTGGCTGTAATCTTTATGGATGTGGATCACCAGGCCTTTTTTTCATGGAGCTGCTGGTGTGTTCAAACCACCAACCTTTCATTTAGTAGCCTAGCTCAAACATTTTGTGCCACCGGAGACCTACAATGGCCTGTTACCTGTTGAGTTGATATAAGGCCCATATAATCCAGGCCCCTGTTACCTCTATGACTTCATCTGCTCTCCATTTTCTAGCCATAGGGATCTCCTTGCTGTTAGATGCCATCGAGTGGATTTTCGACTCATAGCGACCCCATGTGACAGAGTAGACCTCTCCCATAGGGTTTTCTTGGCTGTAATCTTTATGGGAGCAGATTGCCAGATCTTTCTCCCATGGAGCTGCTGGGTGGGTTTGAACTCTCAACCTTTTGGTTAGCAGCTGAGCGCTTAACCATTGTGCCACCAGAACAACTTAGGGGCCTCCTTATTTTTCCTCAAACAAGCTAGACACTCACCTGCCTCAAGGCCTTTGCTCTAGTTGTTCCCCATGCCTGGATTTCCTCCTCGCTCACACGCTCAGCTTCTTCAAGGCTTGGTTTAAATGTCACCTTGTCAATGTCTCCCTTCATGCCTGCACCACCAACACTCCTGATGCCCTCTCCTCACTCTCTCTTTCTTCATGTACAGGTCAGTTTCTGCATCATTTACTTGTTTACTGTTGAATTTAGTCTCAGCATCAGACAGTGTCAGCTCCACAAAGGCATGGAGTTTTGCTCGTTTGTTCAGAACAAATGTACCCTTGTACCTAGAACAACCCCCACTCTGTGCCCAGTAGATCTTTACTGAATGAGTGAATGAGCAGGGGGGCTAGATTAGCAATAAAAACCAGTTGCCGTCGAGTTGACTCCAACTCATGGCGACCCCAGGTGTGTCAGAGTAGAACTGTGCTCCATAGGGTTTTCAATGGCTGATTTCTTGGAAGTAGATCACCAGGCTTTTCTTCTGAGGTGCCCCTGGGTGGACTTAAACTTCTAGCCTTTTGGTAGGCAGCTGAGCACCTTAATAATTTGCACCACCTAGGGATCCTGACTTCGTCTGAACTCTTAGCTGGTTATGTTTGGGGACATTCATGTTACAATTGTAATGAGGCTCTGTCTTCATTTCTGATTAAATTTTTTTAAATAAATTTATTTTTTTATTGTGCTTTAGGTGAAACTTTATAGCTCAAAATAGTTTCCCATATAAAAATTTATACACACATTGCTATGTGACCCTAGCTGCTCTCCCCATACTGTGACAGCAAACTCCTCCTTTCCACCCCGGATTTCCCGTGTCCATTCAACCAGCTCCTGTCCCTTTCTGCCTTCTCATCTCACCTCCAGACAGCAGCTGCCCATTTAGTCTCATGTATCTACTTGAACTAAGAAGCACACTCTTCACAAGTATCGTTTTATGTCTTATAGTCCAGTCTACTCTTTGTCTGAAGAGTTGGCTTCAGGAATGGTATTAGTTCTGGGTTAACAGAAAGTCCGGAGGCCATGTCTTCTGGGGTTCCCCCAGTCTCAGTCAAACGGTTAAGTCTGGTCTTTTTAATTAGAGTTTGAGCTTTGCACCCCACCTTTCTCCTGCTCTGTCAGGGACTCTCTGTTGTGTTCCCTGTCAGGGCAGTCACTGGAGGTAGCAGGCACCATCTAGTTCTTCTGGTCTCAGGCTGATGGAGTCTGTGGTTTATGTGGCCCCTTTTGTCTCTTGGGCTAATATTTTCCTTGTGTTTTTGGTGTTCTTCATTCTCCTTTGCTCCAGGTGGATTGGGACCAATTGATGCATCTTAGATGGTCGATTGCTGGCTTTTGAGACCTCAGATGCCACTCACCAAAGTGATGCAGAACATTTTCTTATTAAACTTTGTTATGCCAATTGACCTAGATGTCCCCAGAAATCATGGTCCCCAGACCCCTACCCCTGCTACACTGTCCCTTGAAGTGTTTGACTGTGTGTATGAAACTTCTTAGCTTTTGGTTTAGTCCAGTTGTGCTGACTTCCCCTGTAGTGTGTATTGTCCTTCCCTTCACCTAAGATAATTCTTGTGTAATATCTAGTTAGTGAACTCTTCTCTCCCTCCCACCCCACCCTTGTAACTATCAAAGAACGTTTTCTTCTGTGTTTAAACCTTTTCTTGAGTTCTTATAATAGTGGTCTCATGCAATATTTGTCCTTTTGTGACTGACTAATTTCACTCAGCATAATGCCTTCCAGATTCATCCATGTTATGAGATGTTTCACGGATTCATCCTTGTTCTTTATTGTTGCATAGTATTCCATTGTGTGAATATACCATAATTTGTTTATCCATTCATCTGTTCATGGGCACCTAGGTTGTTTCCATCTTTTTGCTATGGTGAACAGTGCTGCAATGAACATGGGCGTGCATATATCTATTCGTGTGATGGCTCTTATTTCTCTACGATATATTCCAAAGAGTGGGATTGTTGGATCATACGGTACTTATATTTCTAGCTTTTTAAGGAAGCACCAAATCAATTTCCAAAGTGGTTGTACCATTTTACATTCCCACCAGCAGTGTATAAGTGTTCCAGTCTCTCCACAACCTCTCCAACATTTATTATTTTGTGGTTTTTGAATTAATGCTAGCCTTATTGGAGTGAGATGGTATCTCATTGTAGTTTTGATTTGCATGTCTGTAATGGCTAATGATCGTGAGCATTTCCTCATGTATCTGGTAGCAGCCTTAATGTCTTCTTCGGTGAAATACCTGTTTATATCCTTTGCCCATTTTTTAATTGGGTTATTTGTCTTTTTGTTGTTGAGGTTTTATAGTATCTTGTAGATTTTAGAGATTAAACCCTGATTGAATATGTCATAACCAAAAGTCTTTTCCCAATCTGTAGGTTGTCCTTTTACTCTCTTGGTGAAGTCTTTTGATGAGCATAAGTGTTTGATTTTTAGGAACTCCAGGTTACCTAGTTTCTCTTCTGATGTTTGTGCATTGTTAGTTATGTTTTGTATTCTGTTTTTGCCATGTGTTAGGGCTTCTAACAGTGTTCCTATTTTTTTTCCATGATCTTTATCATTTTCAATTTTATATTTAGGTCTTTGATCCATTTTGAGTTAGTTTTTATGCATGGTGTGAGACATGGGTCTTGTTTCAGTTTTTTGCAGATGGATGTCCAGTTATGCCAGCACCATTTGTTAAAGAGACTATCTTTTCCCCATTTAATGGACTTTGGACCTTTGTCTAGTATCAGCTGCTCATAGGTGGATGAATTTAGGTCTGGATTCTCAATTCTGTTCCATTATTCTATGTACCTGTTGTTGTACCAGTACCAGGTTGTTTTGACTACTGTAGCCATACAACAGGTTCAAAAATCAGGCAGCGTGAGGTCTCCCACTTTGTTCTTCTTCTTAAGTAATGGTTTACTTATCCAGGGCCTCTTTCATTTCCACATGAAGTTGGTGATTTGTTTCTCCGTCTCATTAAAAAATGTCATTGGAATTTGGATCGGGATTGCATTGTATCCATAGATCGCTTTGGGTAGAATTGACATTTTCACAGTGTTGAGTCTTCCTATCCATTAGCAAGGTATGTTTTTCCACTTATGTAGGTCTCTTTTGGTTTCTTGTAGTAATGTCCTGTAGTTTTCTTTGTATAGGTCTTCTACATCTCTGGTTAGATTTATTCCTAAGTATTTTATCTTCTTGGGGGCTATTGTAAATGGTATTGATTTGGTGATTTCCTCTTCGAAGTTCTTTGTTAATGTAGAGGAATCCAACTGATTTTTTATGTTTATCTTGTATCCTGATACTTTGCTGATATCTTCTGTTAGTTCCAATAGTTTACTTGTGGATTCTTTGGGGTTTTCTGTGTATAAGTTCATATTATCTGCAAATACAGATACTTTGACCTCTTCCTTAGCAATTTGGATGCACTTTATTTCTTTTTCTAGCCTAATTGCTCTGGCTAGGACCTCCGGCACAGAGTTGAATGAAAATGGTAATAAAGATCATCCTTGTCTGGTTCCCGTTCTCAAGGGAAATGTTTTCAGACTCTCTCCATTTGGGATGATGTTGGCTGTTGGCTTTGTAAAAATGCCCTTTATTATGTTGAGGAATTTCCCTTCTATTTCTATTTTGCTGAGAGTTTTTATCATGAATGAGTGTTGGACTTTGTTGGACTTTTCTGCATTAATTGATAAGATCATGTGGTTCTTGTCTTTTGTTTTATTAATGTGATGGATTACATTGATTGTTTTTCTCATGTTGAACCATCCCTGCATACCTAGTATGAATTGCACTTGGTCAAGGTGAATTTTTTTTTTTATATGTTGTTGAATTCTATTGGCTAAAATTTCGTTAAGGTATTTTGTGTCAATGTTTATGAGAGATAGTGGTCTGTAATTTTCTTTTTTTTGGTGGTTTCTACCTGGTTTTGGTATCAGGGTTATACTGGCTTCCTAGAATGAGTCTGGGAGTGTTTCATCCTTTTCTATGCTCTGAAATACCTTCAGTAGTAGTGGTGTTAACTCTTCTCTGAAAGTTTGGTAGAATTCTTCAGTGAAACCATCCGGGCCAGGGCTTTTTTTTTGTTGGAAGTTTTTAAATTACCTTTTCAATCTCTTCTTTTGTTATAGGTTTATTTAGTTGTTCTACATCTGTTTTGTTAGTTTAAGTAGGTAGTGTGTTTCTAGAAATTTGTCCATTTCCTCTAGGTTTTGAAATTTGTAGGAGTACAATATTTCACAGTATTCTGTTAAGATTCTTTTAACTTCAGTTGGGTCTGTTGTGATATCACCCATCTCATTTCTTATTCAGGTTATTTGCTTCCTCTCCTGTTTTTCTTTCGTCAATTTGGCCAGAGGTTTATTGATTTTGTTGATCGTTTCAAAGAACCAGCTTTCGGTCTTGTTAACTCTTTGAATTGTTTTTCTAGTCTCTGTTTCATTTAATTCTGCTCTAATTCTTATTCTTTCCTTTCTTCTGGTGCCCAAGGGCTTCTTTTGCTGCTTTCTCTACTTGTTCAAGTTGTAGGGTTAATGTTTTGATTTTGGCCCTTTCTTCTTTTTGGATGCGGCATTTATTGCTATAAGTTGACCTCTGAGCACTGCTTTTGCTCTGTCCCAAAGGTTCTGGTAAGATGTGTTTTCATTCTTATTTGATTCTGCAAATTTCTTTATTCTGTCCTTGATTTCTTCTATAACCCAGTAGTTCCTGAGCAAGGTGTTGTTCAGTTTCCATATATTTGAATTTTTTTTCCTCTTGCCTTTTCTGTTACTGATTTCTACATTTATGCCTTTCTGGTCAGAAAAGACGTTTTGTAATATTTCAATGTTTTGGATTCTGTTAAGGCTAGCTTTGTGGCCTAATATGTGGTCTATTCTGGAAAATGTTCCAAGTGCATTGAAAAAGAAAGTATACTTGGCTGCTGTTGGGTGGAGTGTTTGGTATACGTCTATGAGATCAAGTTGGTTGATTGTGGCATTTAGATCTTCCGGGTCTTTACTGAGCTTCTTTCTGGATGTTCTGTCCTTCACCGAAAGTGGTGTGTTGAAGTCTCCTACTATTATTGTGGAGCTGTCTAGTTCTCTTTTCAATGCTGTTAGAGTTTGTTTTATGTATTTTGGAGCCCTGTCATTGGATGTGTAAATATTTATTATGGTTATATCCTCCTGGTGTACTGACCCTTTAATCATTATATAGTGTCCTTCCTTATCCCTTGTGGTGGATTTTGCTTTAAAGTCTATTTTGTCAGAGATTAATAATGCCACTTCTGCTCTGTTTTGAGTGTTGTTTGCTTGACATTTTTTTTCCATCCTTTGAGTTTTAGTTTGTTTGTGTCTTTAAGTCTAAGATGTGTCTCTTGTAGGCAGCATATAGACGGATCTTTTTTTTATCCGTTCTGCTACTCTGTCTCTCTATTGGTGCATTTAGTCTATTTACATTCAGTGTAATTTTTTGATAGGTATGAGTTTAGTGCTGTCATTTTGATGTATTTTTTTGTGTGTGTGTTGTTGACAGTTTCTTTGTTCCACTTAATTTTCTGTGCTGAGTCATTTCTCTTTATGCATTGTTTTTTCATCATTGTTGATTCTGTATTTGCTGAGTCTTTATGTTTTTCTTGTTTTTTATTTTGATGTGTAGGATTGTCAATTTCCTTTGTGGTTACCTTAGTATTTACCCCTATTTTTCTAAGTTTAAACCAATCTCTTATTTCTTTATATCATACCTTGACTTCTTCTCCATGCGAAAGATCTATGACTACGTGTTTTAGTTCCTCTTTTTTGTTTTAATATTGTCATCTTTTACATATTTATATCTCTGTTTCCCTATTTTCAGTGTTTTAGCTTTGATTTATTTGTGTGACTTCCCTATCTGGGCTGATATCTGGTTGCTCTGTCCTGTGTTCTTGTCTTGGGTTGTTATCTGATGTTATTGATTTTCTAACAGGAGGACTCCCTTTAGTATTTCTTGTAATTTTGGTTCTGTTTCTACAAACTTGTGTTTATCTGGAAATGCCCTAATTTCACTATCAGATTTGAGAGACAGTTTTGCTGGATATATAATTCTTGGCTGTCAGTTTTTTCCTTCAAAGCTTTATATATGTCATCCCATTGCCTTCTTTCCTTCATCGTTTCTGCTGAGTAATCTGAACTTAGTCTTATTGACTCTCCTTTGAAGGTGACTTTTCGTTTATCCCTAGCTGCTCTTAAAATTCTGCCTTTATCTCTGGTTTTGGCAAGTTTGATTATAATATGTCTTCGTGACTTTCTTTTGGGATCTCCCTTGTGTGGGGCTCAATGAGATTCTTGGATAGATATCTTCTCATCTTTCACGGTATCAGGGAAGTTTTCTGCCAACAAATCTTCAACAATTCTCTCTGTGTTTTCTGTTATCCCCCTCTGTTCTGATACTCCAATCACTTGTAGGTTATTCTTCTTGATAGACTGCCACATAATTCTTAGAATTTCTTAAATTTTTTAAAATTCTTTTATATGATTTTTCCTCATATAAGTTGGTGTCAAGTGCTTTTTCTTCAGTCTCACTAATTATGACTTCCATTGCCTCAGTTCTGCTCCTATGACTTTATATTGAGTTGTCTAATTCTGAAATTTTATTGTTAATCATTTTGGATTTCTTTTTGCTGTTTCTCTATATAGTTGCAGCCTGTTAAATTTGTCGTTATGGTCTTGTATCACCTTCTTAAGTTCCTCTATTGCTTTGTCTGTGTGTTCCTTGGCTTGTTTTACGTTTTGCCTGACCTCCTTCCCGATCTCTTGAAGAGTTCTGTATATCAGTCTTTTGAATTCTACTTCCAGTAATTCTAAGAAGTTCTCTTCCTCCAGAAGGTTTCTTGATTCTTTGTTTTGATGGCTTGCTGAAGCCATCATGGTCTGCCTCTTTATGTGATCTGATACTGACTGCTGTCTCTGAGCCATCAGTAAGTTATTATATTTATTTATTTTATCATAAGTTATTATATTTATTTATTTTATGTTTACTTACTGTTTCCTAGCTTCTTGCTTTGTTTTGATATGCCCAAATAGGCTGCCCGTGAGCTAGTTTGATTATTGGCACCTTTGAAGCTCTCATGTCCTGTCTCCAGGTGGCTAGAGCTGTTACTAGGTATATGACCCCAGAAGTCTATTTACTTTTCTTGTATGGATTCAGCTCAGGTGTCCAGATAGATGGTCACCAAGTGTGTGGTGCAGGCTCTCACCTACAGTCCTAGACAGGTGGGGTGATTGGAGTAGGCACAGGTATCTGGCTGCAGTAGGGGGTCAGGTGCTGATTAAGGCAGGGGGCTGACTGCTGCTCCTGAGTGTCTGGGTGGAAGGCATGTCCCTGTTCTCTAGAACACGTAGGTAGGTGGGTTTTGCCGCCAGACTATGGACACCCAATGCTATTGGCTGTAAGGACTGGGAGTCAACACTTATTCTTGGACCCACCTCATGGGCGGCTTGGTGGAGTGGGTGGAGCCACCAGTCCTCAGGCCCCTAATGTGGGTGGATAAGGACCTTGCTTAATGGGCAGGGCAGTGTCAAATGTCACAAATCTGCCACTCCCCCTTATAGCAGATACAGATGAAAATAGGCTTCAGGTATATACCCTGTTATATTGTGCTAATGAGGGCCTACGCTATTGAAATGGGGCCCACACAGGTCTATGCAGGGGTGAAAGGCATTCAAAGTCCATGGACCCCTTATGCCTGTGCCTAGGCAAGGGGCTGTGCCTACCCTGAGTTCCCAGCTTAGGGGAGCTGGCAGATTTTTTTTCCTGTTTGTTAATTTGTTCCCTCTCCAAAGCCAGGAGACGTGACAGATCCTACTTCTTGCCCAGGGAATGCAGAAATCACTGAAGCAGACCGAGACCCAGAAAAGAGCCTAGAGGGAGCAGATAAATGGAAGAGAGGTACTTCCCAAAAGGGTTTTTTTTTTGATCCTCACCTTAGGGTAGATGCTTGTACTTGTCTTTTGCCGATCAAGCACCGTTTCTCACTGGTTTTGGAGGTTTGAGCTGACTCTCCGCTGGTCAGTTTCTCCTAACGTGGAAAATGTGTCCTGAGCATCACTTGTGCCTCGCCACTTGTGCCAGCTGATCCAGCCTGCGGGGTGCTGGTACCGGCCAGGTCAGGTTTGGCAACTCCTCGTTGTTTCTGCACCATCTCTCCGTTTTCTGCCACTCAGTCCAATTCCTCAACTTTGTCTTTTATGTGCAGGGCTCCCACATTGTCATATATAATCAATCAGCTTTCTTTTTTGGGTCTTTGTTGTAAGAGGGACCCCAGGAAGTGTCTGACTTCTCTGCCATCTTGGTCCTGCCTTCTATTTCTGATTGAATGCTAAAGAGTATGTCTTAAGGCTTCATTTAAAAATTTCTCTATTCAGTAGTCTCTCTGGAAGTAATTCACAGTCTGCAAACCAGCATTTAAATGCCCAGAGGAAGAACTTGGCAGAAAGCTTGACTGAGAACATCTTTATAAAGGGAGAAATCCTTTGGTGATGAGAGTAATCACTGTCGCCACATGTGAAGTCAGACAAGTCAACCTTTAGGGAAAAAAATTCTTTCCCCAGTTTAGGATCTTTTACAAACTGAGTCAACTCAGCTCATTCTCGTTGGCTGTAACTCGGAGTTGCTCAGCTCCCCAGCCTGTTACTTAAGAAGCTGTTAATGGCCAGTTTATTAGCCCATTAGCAACTGCTTTACCCCGTTAGTAGACATTTAAGTGGTACAAGCTACTGGGAGTTCCAGCAGGATGAGGTAAACTTCAGTGCTATGATTCGTGATTCATGGCTTTGGCAAAGGATTTATGTGGGTGAAGGCAGATTTCCTTAAGTGGGGTTTGCTTATACTAAGGCATGCCTGTACTTCATTTCCCATGGGGTGGAATTTTTATGGTGCTCATTTGAAAAGGAGTAGTTTTGTGCTTGTGAACTACAGAAACTCAGCTGCTGAAGATCTGATCATTAGCCACATCTCTCTAATTCTCACCCCTCTCCCTCTGCCAGCTGTTTACAGGAACATAAGGAATTAATTCTAGACCCTGGTGATCAGAGGGGATAGGCCTGAACTTGGAGGTGTGGCCTGTGTGTGGACTGCAAGGGTCAGCTGGCCTTGATTCTTTGATCCATTTTGTACTCGTGGTAGGCAGACTAAAGCCCCCCCCCCCCCACCGCCAAAGATGTCCACATTCTAATCCCTGGAATCTGTGTATATGTTACTTTACATGATGAAAGGGACTTTGCAGATGTGATTAAGTTAAGAACCTTGAGATGGGGAAATTATTCTGGGTTATCTGGGTGGGCCCACTGTAATCACAAAAAACAACAACAACCAAAATCCATTGTCGTCCAGTCAATTCTGACTCATAGAGACCCTATAGGACAGAGTAGAACTGCCCCATACGGTTTCCAAAAGTGGTTGGTGGATTCGAACGGCCGGCATTTTGGTTAGCAGCTGAGCTCCTAACCACTGCACCATCAGGCTTCCAAAATGTAAACACAAGGGTGCTTAAAAGTGGAAAAGGCAGGCAGAAGGGGAGGTCTCAGTGATGGGATACGGTAAGAACTCTCTACTGTTGCCAGCTTTGAAGATAGAGGAGGAGGCCGACAGTCAAGGAATGTGGGTGGCATCTAGAATGTGGAAAGGACAAGGAAACAGATTCTTCAGAAAGGAACACAGTTCTGCTGACACCTTGATGGTGATGACATGCAGCAAGACCCATTTTGGACATCTGAAAACATTGTTTTGAGTCACTAAGGTTCTGACAATTTGTTACAGCAGCAGTAGGGACCTAATACAGTACCCAAGGTTGTCAACGGACTTTGTAGCAGGGCAGTTGAAGAAGCAAAAATGGTTATCCCTTCCCTTAAGAAAGTATTGAGCTGGCAGAAAATAGGAACAACACGCAGGTTTTCTACAACCTTTTTTTTTTGGGTGGGGGGAGTGGCAGATTACAAACTTCAGTCTTTTCCCCAATTTAATTCCAGACTCAGTTTGTTGCTTTAGCAGGAGATAAAACAAAAACAAGCAATCAAAAAACAAACTTTCAGTCTCAGAGTTCCTGGCATGGGCAGTAATTTACAATGGAAATAGCTTGAAACATGCAGATACCTGGTGAAAAGAACCATCAAAAGAGCAGCAATGCTGTACAAAATACCTGGATATGTGTTGGGATGGCAATGCAATCTTGGTAAGTGGCTTTATCAGCGTAGCAAGCACCATTCCAGCTGTCTTCATAGCTATCAATGAGTGTGATGGCCCTTGCTCCTGAGATCCTGCACTGAAATGCTCACAGTGGTAACGTAAAGCTTGTGCTACATCTTCCAAGTTGCTTGTGGCTTGTGGATAGTTCTCACCCAGCACATCCATTTGTTCTGTCCTGTTCTGTTCCAATCATCTTCTCATTTCCAGTTGTTCTTCTGTTTCTTTACCGTTGTCAGAATGCCTTTGGCATTTTGAGGTTTATTTTGATCTTAGAGCTCTGGTGGCGCAATGGCTAAGCACTCGGCTGCTAACTGAAAGGTTGGCAATTCAGATCCACCTAGTGTCTCTGCAGAAGAAAGATCTGCCTATCTGCTTCCATAAAGATTGCAGGCTAGGAAACCCTGTGGGGCAGTTCTACTCTGTCACATGGTGTCACTATGAGTCAGAATAAACTCAATGGCACCCAACACCCGGCCATTTTGGTAAATCCTAAGGTATTTCATTTAGAGTTTCTTTTATAATTTCTCAGCATTCTTACACCTGATTCATCAATCTAAAATCAAACTTTTAAGCTTTTTTTAATAAGTAAATGCTGAGGGAGGCGTGTATTCTTATAAATAATCTTTGGGATTGTATTAAGTTCAAAATTATTGATAAGTACTCAACATTACACATATAAAAATTTGAAGATTATTTTTATAAAACCTTCAGAAAAGCATGTATTGTCATTGTAGTGTGTTGAATGGTGGCTCCATAAAAGATATGTCCATGACCTAACCCTTGGAATCTGTGAATGTGACCTTATCTGGAAAGAAGATCTTTCCAGATAAAATTAAGTTAAGCTTCTTGAGATGAGATCATCCTAGATTATCTGGGTGAGTCCTAAATCCAGTGACAAGTGTCTTTATAAGAGATAGAACAGAAAGAGATGGTGACACGGAGAAGACCATGTGAAGATGGAGACAGGTTGGAATTATGCAGTTACAAGCCAAAGAATTCCTGGAGCCACCAGAAGCTGGAAGAGGCAAGGAAGGAGTCTTCTCTGAGCCCTTGGAGGGATCATGGCCCTGCTGACCCCTTAATATCAAGCTTAAGATCTCCAGCACTGCGTCTGTTGTTTTAAGATACCCAGATCGTGATGATTTTTTACAGCAGCCATGGGAGAGTAATGTAGTCATAAAACAGACAGTATCTACATGTTACCTGTTAATGTCAACGTGTATAAATCAACAGGAATAGTTTTCATGAGGTCATTGAATCACTGGACCACACTCATTGGCTGGAATGATTACATGAAAACCTTGCCTAGCTGACGCTTTGAAGAATTTCCTTAAGCACTTTGGATATATAAATGTCTAATATTGGTAAGGAATCCCTGGGTAGGGCAAGCGGCATGCTTGGCTGCTACTGAAAAGTTGCAGGTGCCCAGAGATACCTTGGAAGAAAGGTCTGGTTATCTACTTCTGAGAAATCAGCCATTGAAAACCCTATGGAGAACACTGAGTTTTGTTTTATGGTCATGAAAGAAGAATTGCATTGATGAAGGGTAGGGTTGCACAGGGAATTAATGTAATTGCTGTCAATAAGTTGTAAACTTGTAAAAAGTTGAATTGGCAAAAGTTGTATAATAGATTTATTTACAAAGAGAGAGAGCAAAAGAGCATCTGTTGAGGCTGCTTGTGTAAAACCAAATACCTCATGAGTTTTAATTTCTTGGATTGGAGGTTAGAGACATGATTTCCTCGGACATCCCAGTTAATTAGCCTCATAACGTATTTAGTGCTTCTGTTCTATCTCCTAGTTCATTGCGTAGTGCCTGGGGTCTTAAAACCTTGCAAGTGGCCATCAGTTGGTCTCTATTCACTTGGAACAACAAAGGAAGAAGGAAAGTCAGGAATAGGAGGGGGAAATTGAATGTGTGGTTAACTGCCTCCATGAATAAGGCCTCGTTTACCATGAGACCAGAAGAATTGGATGGTGCTTGGCTACCATTACTGAACGTTTTTATGAAAAAGTCTATAGAAGAATCATGATCAAAAGAGAGAAATTGTAGGACAGAAATTCAAATTCCCATGGAATCCAGACTTTCTGGAGCCAAGGAGGCTGGAAGAACTCCCAAAACTATTGCTCTGAGATAGTCTTTAAATCTTAAACCAAAAATATCCTCTGAAGTCTTCTCAAAACCAAACAATAGTTTAGTTTAATTAGTAAAGAATATCCGTCTTGAGCATTGTGCTCTTTTAAGAACTATCTATATGGGATCAAACTGACAACAGTAACTCAACAGAATAGATAGGAACCTTAGAGGGCAGTGAGTTTATGTTAATGGGGGAGGAACAATTAGGAAAAGGAAGGTAGAATGGCTGTACAATTTGAAGAATGTAATCAATGTCAAAGAATTATACATGTAGAAATTGTTGAATTGGTGTATGTTCTGCTGTGTATATCCTCAACAGCAACAACAACAAAAACTATCAATTATGGGGCACAGTTTTACTCTGACATGCATAGGGTCGGCATGAGTTGGAATTGCCTTAACAACAACTGGTTTTAGTATTGGTAACGGTTATAGTGTATTTTTATGTATGTGTACCCACGTGGGAGCCTGGTGGAGCAGTGGTTAAGAGCTCAGCTGCTAATCAAAAGGTTAGTAGTTCAAATCCAGCATCTGCTCCTTGGAAACCCTCTGGGGCAGTCCTACTCTGTCCTATAGGGTTTCGTTGAGTTGGAATCAACTCGGTGGCAATGGGTTTGGTTTTATTTTTTGGTATCTGTGTGAGGCCATGGAGTGGGGGTGAGGTTATTTGGGAAAGGGTGAGGTCTAGGTAAGACCTACAGGGCTATATCCCAGAGGGGGAAGAGAGAAATGGGTGCCCCATCCTATCCATTCACTTTGTAAGAAAATTTAATTACTGAGCCCCTGGAAGAATTTTCTTTTAATTTTATAAACAACTAAGTTCTCAGCAGAGAGAAGGAGGTAGACCTTGGGGCAAGCAAATGGGGAAAAAAAAACCTATAAACTGTGTTCACAAAATATGGCTGTTTTTCCACCCCAGAACTTAATAGAAATCCTTTGACTGTTGTTCTGCAGTCAACACTACTCATCTAATTGGTGACCATGGTAACAAAATCAGGTCACAGAGAGGTTCATGCTGAGATCAAGCATATGTAGATCTCCTAGTTCAAATAGACATAAAGATAAGAACCTGTTGGTAAGAGCCTGCAACACTGAGTTGAAGATGGGTTCTCCTCCACCAAGCTTCTAATGCTGAGAAAATGATCATTTGTTTGCGATAGCCATACATTTTGCAGAAAAAGAAGAGGTTTTTCGAATTCACTGGCGGGTGGGGGGGAAGATAATTCAGAAATGAGACCAGAATGAGTGCATAGATGTTGTTTCATAGATCTGTGTAATTTACTCCCTGGGGTTCGTGGTGTGTCTGACTTATATTTTAGACATAATTAAGTAATCAGCAGTGTACATTGTAAAATGAATGTTTAGGCTGCTTGAGGTTAAATTTTCACAGCCATAGCAGCTGCGTGGTGCTAGCTACCACCCCTCCCCACAGCCAAATCCTCTCCCCTGCGTACACACAGTTATTTAAAATCTGTGAATGGGACTGATTTCCACAGTCACCACTTTTCAGCAGATCTAAAGAGCAACCACACAGTATCCCCTTGATACCGGCATTCCTGTACTTCTCGCTGGTGGTGGGTCGCTGTTCAGGCCCAGTCGCCAGAGTGAGAATAATAATGTGAATGATAGTTTTTTTAAAAAATTTTTTAAATTGTAATTTAGGTGAAGGTTTACAGAACAAATAGTTTCTCATTGAACAGTCAGTACACATATTGTTTTATGGCATCGGTTAACAACCCCATGACATGTCAACACTCTGCCTTCTCGACCTTGGAGGACCTTTTTTTTTTTTTTTGGTGAAAATATACATAGTCAAAGATATACCATTTCAAAAATTTCTACATGTACAATTCAGTGACATCGATTACATTCTTCAAGTTGTGCTGCTATTCTCACTTTAGATGAAGGTTTACAGAACAAGATAGTCTCTCATTAAACAGTACACATATTGCCCTATGACAATGGTTAACAACCCCACTACATGTCAACACTGTCCTTACTCAACCTTGGGTTCCCTATCACCAGCTTTCCTGTCCCCTTCTGCCTTCTAGTCCTTGTCCCTGGGCTGCTGTGCTTCATTAGTCCTGTTTTGTTTTATGTGGCTGTCCAATCCCCGGCTGAACAGTGAACCTCAGGAGTGACTTCACCCCTGAGCTAAAAGGATGTCCGGGGGTCATACTCTTGGGATTTCTCCATTCTACATCAGGTCAGTAAATTTGGTCTTTTTTTGTGAGTTAGAATTTTGTTCTACATCCTTCTCCAGCTCTGTCCAGAAACCAGTGTTGTGATCCTGGTCAGAGCAGTCAGTGGTGGTAGCCGGGCACCATCTAGCTGTACTGGACTCAGTCTGGTGGAGGCCTTGGTAGCTGTGGTCCATTAGTCCTTTGACTAATCTTTTCCTTGTATTCTGTTCTCTTCATTCTCCCTTGCTCCTGAAGGGGTGAGACCAGTGAAGTATCTTAGATGGCTGCTCACAGGCTTTTAAGACCCCAGACACTACTCATCAAGGTGGAATGTAGAACATTGTCTTTATAAACTGTGTTACGCCAATTGAACTAGATGTTCCCTGAGACCATGGTCCCCACAGCCCTCTGCTGAGTAATTCAGTCCCTCAGGGAGTTTGGATGTGTCTGTGGAGCTTCCATGACCTTTCCTTGTACAAGCTGTGTTGGCTTCTTCAGTATTGTGTACTGTCTTACCCTACATCAAAGTTAACCATTTATTTATTGTCTGTTTAGTATTTCCCCCCACCCCTCCCATCCCTTGTAACCAACAAAGATTGTTACTTTCTGTGTGTAAACTTTTTCATGAGTTTTTACAACAGAGGTCTCATACAATATTTGTTCTTTTGTGATTGACTTATTTCACTCAGCATAGTGTCCTCCAGTTTCATCCATATTATGAGATGCTTCACAGATTCATCATTGTTCTTTGTCATTGCATAATCCTCCATTGTGTGTATGTACCATAGTTTGTTTATCCATTGTCATGGATTGAGCTGTGTCCCCCCAAAAAATCTGTCAGCTTGGCTGGGTCATGATTCCCAGTATCATATGATTGTGTTCTCGGATGTGATTTCCTTATAAGTTGTAAACTCTATCACTATGATGAGATTATTTGTGATCTCCTTATGTGTTGTAAATTCTATCACTGTGATGAGGTTATACTGATGAGGTTGACAAGATTAGTGTCTTAATGCAATCTCTTCTGAGATATAAAAGAGAGAAGTGAGCAGAGACACATGGGAACTTCATACCACCAACAAAGCAGTGCTGGGAGCAGAGTGCATCCTTTGGACCTGAGGTTTCTGAGCAGAGAAGCTCCCAGACCAAGGGAAGACTGATGCATCACCAGGACTTCCCTCCAGAGCCTACAGAGAGAGAAAGCCTTCTCCTGGAGCTGATGCTCTGAATTGGGACTTGTAGCCTACTGGACTGTGAGAAAATAAACTTCTCTTGTTAAAACCATCCACTTGTGGTATTTCTGTTAGAGCAGCACTAGATGACTGAGACATCCATTCATGTGTTGATGGGCATCTAGGTTGTTTCCACCTTTTTGCTATTGTGAACAATGCTGCAAAAAACATGGGTGTGCATATGTCTGTTCTTGTGATGGCTCTTATTTCTCTGGGATATATTCCTAGGAGTGGGATTGCTGGATCATATGGTATTTCTATTTCTAGCTTTCTAAGGAAGTGCCATATCATTTTCCAAAATTGTATCATTATGCATTCCCACCAGCAGTGCATAAGAGTTCCGATCTCCCTGCCGCCTCTCCAACATTTGTTATTTCCAGTGTTTTGATTCGTGCCAGTAATGCTGGGGTGAGATGGTATCTCATTGTGGTTTTAATTTGCATTTCTCTAATGGCTGGTGATAGCGAGCATTTCCTCATTTGTCTGTTGGCCGCTTGAAAGTCTTCTCTGGTGAAGTGTCTGTTCATTTCCTTTGCCCATTTTTTAAATGGATTATTTGTGTTTTTGTTGTAGAGGTGTTGGATTTTCTTCTGGATTATAGAGATTAGACCTTTGCTTGACTTGTAACGCCCCCAAATTTTTTCCCTGTCTGTAGGTTCTCTTTTTACTCTTTTGGTGAAGTCTTTTGAAGAGCATAGGTGTTTAATTTTTAGAACATCCCAGTTATCTAGCTTATCTTCTGGGTTTTGTGTGTTGATGGTTATGGTTTGTATCCTCTTAATGCCATGTATTAGGGCCTCTAGTGTTGATCCTATTTTTTCTTTTACGAACTTTATAGTTTTTGGCTTTATATTTAGGTCTTTGATCCATTTTAAAGTAGTTTTTGTATATGGTGTAAGGTATGGGTCCTGTTTCATTTTTTTTGCAGATGGATATCTAGTTTTGCCAGCACCATTTGTTAAAAAGACTTTTTTTCCCCATTTGATGGACTTTGGGCCCTTGTCGAAGATCAGGTGACCGTAGGTGGATGGATTTACATCTGGGTTCTCAATTCTGTTCCATTGGT
>NW_004444123.1:2883410-2902954 GCF_000243295.1 Trichechus manatus latirostris | reverse complement strand
AAGTCTCCTACTATTATTGTGGAACTGTCAATTTCTCTTTTCAGTACTGTTAGAGTTGCTTTTATGTATTTTGGAGCCCTGTCATTGGATGTGTAAAAGTTTCTTATGGTTATGTCTTCATGATGGATCATCCCCTTAATCATTATATGGTGTCCTTTGTCTTTTATGGTGTTTGTTTTAAAGTCTATTTTATCTGAGATTAGTATTGCCACTCCTGCTCTTTTTTGGTTGTTGTTTACTTGATATATTTTGTTCCAACTTTTGAGTTTTAATAAATTTACATCTTTGTTTCTCAGGTGTGTCTCTTGTAGACAGCATATTGATGGATCCTGTTTTTTAATCCATTCTATCACTCTCCGTCTCTTTATGGGTGCATTTAGGCCATTTACATTCAGTGTAATTATTGATAGGTGTGAGATTATTGCTGTCATTTGCAGTGCTTTTTTTGTGGTGCCTACTTTTTTTTGTTCCTCTTACTCTCCTGTGCTGAATTCCTTTTGTTTGTAGATCTTTTTTTCATTTCTTTTGTTTTTACTGAGACTTTATGTTTTTCCTCTTCATTTTGAAGACTGGATTTGTTAACTTTCTTTGTGGGTATCTTGAAATTTACCCTTATCTTTCTAAGTTTGAAGCAGTCTATTATTAATTGTTATTGCCTTGCCTTCCTCTCCATTAGAAGGTTCTATACCTACACCGTTTATTCCCTCTTTTATTGTTCTGATGTTATTGTCATTTACAGATTAACTTCTCTGATTCCCTGTTGTATTTCTCTTGGTTTTGGATAGTCCTCGAGAGTTCATTTCCTAGATTGGTATCTGGATGGTACGATCCTGTGTCCTAGATTCAGTCTGTGAGCTGAAGTTTTTTTTCTCGGATCAAACGACTTTCTTTAATAATTCTTGTAAGTTTGGTTTGGTTTTTACATAGTTCCTTAATTTCTGTTTATCTGGAAACGGCCTAATATCACCGTCATACTTCAATGAGAGTTTTGCAGGATATATTATTCTTGGCTGACAATTTTTTTCTTTCAAGATTTTATATATGTCATCCCAATGCCTTGTTGCCTGCATGATTTCTGCCGAATAATCTGAGCTTAGTCTTATTGTTTCTTCTCTGTATGTGACTTTTTGTTTTTCACGAGCTGCTCTCAGGATTCTTTGTTTGTCTTTGGTTTTGGCGAGTGTGATTATGATATGCCTTGGTGATTTTCTTTTGAGGTCTATCCTATATGGGGTTCATTGAGCTTCTTGGATGGCCAGTTTTTCATCTTTCATGATATTGGGGAAGTTTTCTGTCAGCAGTTCTCAGTGATCCTCTCTGTGTTTTCTGTTTTCTCCCTCTGGTCTGGAACTCCGATCACTCACATATTTTTGCTTTTAATTGTATCCCACATAATTCTCAGGATCTCTTCATTTTTCTTCATTCTTTTTTCTGATTTTTCCTCAGAGTTATATCCACAAGTGTTTGTCTTCAATTTCACTGATCCTGTCTTCCACCATTTCAAATCTGCTCCTCAGCCCTTCTATGACACAGTCCATTTCTGAAATCTTGTTGTTTATCTTTTGGATTTCTAATTATTGTTTTTGTGTGATTTCTAGTTGTGAATTTATTTTGGCATTTTGTTCCTGTGTTGTTTTCCTGAATTCTTCCATTTTTTCCTGTATTTTCCATGAATTTGTGTGTCTTTTCCATGAATTTGTTTATTTTTTCCTCATTTTTGTCTGCTTTTGCTTCAACTCTTGGATAGCTCTGAACCTTAGAGATTTGAATTCCCTATCAGGTAGTTCTAGTTACTTGTCTTCTACTGGAAAGTCATCTGGTGTTTTATTTTGGAAACCTACTGGAACCATCCTGTCCTGTTTTTGTAAATGTTTTGATATTGTCTGCTGTCTTCAGGGCATTCGGTAGTTTTTTCCTCATTTATTGATTGTAGATTTGTTTGGTTTGTACTTTTTTTTTGTTTTATTTATCTATGTCTGAGCACGCTGGCTGTGTGTTCTTCATTGTTTATTCATCTGTGGGCATGATACTTTTTGCCTCCTTCTCCAATTGGCAGGGTCAGTAGCTCAGATATGGTACAGCAGGGCAGGTCTAGCTGAAGAGGAGTTGCTGGGATGGGTTGTTTGTGGCATGTACTAGGGCCAACAGAGCAGGCTGGGAATCAGTGCAGGGCAGGTTCTGGTAGGCCGTGCCTGTGCTGCTTGGTGGTGTGAAGTCAAGCGTACAGTGCAGGTAGGCAGGATGGAGGAGGGAGATTGTGATGTGTGGAGCTAAGATGGGTATGGGAGAGAGGAGAGAGAGAAGAGAGGAACAGGAACCAAAAACATACATACAAACAAAAAAGAGTGCTAGGGGAGTTTGTTGTTGGAGTGGAGAGATGAGAGACTATGAAATGGAGAAAAACAAGAAGGAGAAGAAGAAGAAAAAAAAAAGAAAAGAAAAAATGAATAAATAAAAATTAGAAAGAAAAAAGAAAAGCCAAGCTCCCAGGGATCCCACCAGTGTGGCTATGAGGTCTGGGGAAGTTGCTCCCAGGCAGTGAAGTACAGCCTGGCTAGAAGGTGAAGAGGTGTCACTCAGCACCAGGTATTCAGGGGGACAGGAAAAGGAGGAAAGTACAGAGAGATGCAAAACTGAGTAAAGAAAAAAGACAAAAAGGGGAAAATAAGGAAAACAAAACAAAACAAACAAATATAAAAAAAAGATCAAGAAAACCCCCCCAAAAAGAGAAAAAAAACCAAGAAAAAAGAAATGCCCTCAGGGATCTCTCTGTGTGTCTGCACAAACTGAGAGGGCGAGTCCCAAGCCACGCTATACTGCCCGGCTAGAACGGGCTCCCAATTTGAGAAAAGAAGAAAACAAACAAACAATTCAAAACAAACAAAAAAGAAGCCCTGAGATCCCACCAGCGTGGCAGCACTGACAGGAAAGCACTCTCAGATTCGATCAGCATTTCACAGCCTTTCAGGAAGAAGCAAAGATGTCACATGGAGCCAGGTATTTGAGAGAAAGGAGGGGGAGGTGGTGAGAGGTAAGGAAGAAATCTAAAGAGTGGAAAAAGGCAACACCAGCAGCCAACAAATGGCACTTAGGGAGCCGGCCGGCAGGGATGGGTGGAATCCAAGCCATGCCGGGAGTGAAATCCATGCTTCCCGGCTGAGAAACTGTGGCCGCAGGAAGCAGAGGAGACCAGGTAGGGGTGAAGAAGGGTGGGGGCTGGGAAAGCGTATATTGCTGGTTACCGGTTGTTCAGTCTGCTGCTGGAAGCTCCATGAAGCTGCTTTCTCGTATCCCCTGTTCGCTGGTCTCTGGTAGGAGTCCAAGATGGTGGATCCGTGCTACGTTAGCTGATAGGGGACTTCTGCACGTATCTCTCCTTGCTCTCTGTTCTCTGTCAGTTTCTTATTCCATTCCGTGCTTGGCTGAGTTCTCTTTCTCTTCATTTAATGCTTAGGGTTTCAGGATTGATGTTTTCTCTGTTTGGCTTAGTTTTTTTGGATCTTTGCTGTGGAGGGATGACATGGTGCTTCTGCCTATAGTTCCATGTTGCCCAGAAGTCCGTGAATAAGACTTTTATTGAGGTACGATTTTAGTTCACTCTCAAACAAACCCTGTGAACAGGGAAATTTTCCCCATGATAGAGTTGAGAAAACTGAGACGATGAGCAGTTACAGTTCTGTTCAAGGTCATATGGCTTCTGCCTTTTTAATGTGAACGTGTGTAAAACAACCAACCCCAAGGTAGGCATTGGGTAATGAGCATTATTATTATTGTTGCAGTCGTTACCATTCTGTCTCTGAATAAACCCTCTGCTATTCTGCCAGTCTCATTGGCCCTTACACCCATGCTCCCTTGTTTTTCTCACCTTTAATGATGCTGCCTCAGGAGTCCCTTGAAAAAATGGATAAAGAATAAGGGAGATTAGAAAAAAAAAACCAAACCCACTGCTGTTGAGTCTCTTCTGACTCATAGTGACCCTGTGGGACAGAGTAGAACTGTCCCATAGGGTTTCCAAGGCTGTAAATCTTTATGGAAGCTGACTGCCACATCTTTCTCCTGAGGGACGGCTCGTGGGTTCTAACCACCAACCTTTCGATTAGCAGGCAAGCGTGTTAAGGACTCCTTTTCTCTAACCTTTCCCTTCTTTCTTTTCTTGCTGCCTTTCTCCGTTTGTCCCTTCCTGTTTTTATAACTTGACCCATATTCACTTTTCCCCACCAAATCCAAGAAAAGATAAGGCAAGAGGGAGGCCGGGTGGGTGGTGAGCAATGGTTTAGACAGGTTGTCGGCTTGCTCAAAAGAAGTACAAATAGAGGATTAATTTAGGCCATGGACTTATGGGGTGGGGGATTTCAAGGAGATGAGTAGACACTCTTTCTCTTAAAAAAAATTCATATTTTTTTAATTACCAAAGAAATAGTTACTAGTTATAAAAAAATATTCAAACAATATAGGTACATATCAAAAAAAAAATGTAAGTCCCACCTTTTCATTCCTCCTCCCAAGAGGTAACCATTGAAAGCAGTGTGATATGTATAGTCCTAGACTTGTTTCTATGCTTAATGAATTGTGTATGGTACACGCAGTATATAGTATGCATATGTATGTAAAAAGTAAATTGTATTTATTCTATACATTCAGTCTGCAGTGTACTTTTTTCCATGTTAGTACGTGTAAATCTACCTCATTATCTTTTAACAGTTGAATAATATTCCACTGCAATAGATGTACCAAGATTTAATCAACCAAGTCCAGGCATGTTCCAAATTTTCATGTTGCAATAAACATCTTTGTGTACATATTTTGCAGACCTGTGCAAGTATTTGCAGGAACAATTCTTAGATCTAGCATTGCTAGTTCAGAAAATTGTTGTTGTTGGGTGCTGGCCAGTTGATTCTGACTCATAGCAACCCCATGTGACATAATAGAACTGCCCATAGGGTTTTCTTGGCTATAATCTTTACGGAAGCAGATAGCCAGGTCTTTCTCTCATAGAGCTGCTTGGTGGGCATAAACCTCCAACCTTTTGGTTAGCAGCCAAGTGCTTAAGATTATGCCACCAGGTCAAACGGCACACACATTACATGTGTGTTTTTGAAGAGGTATTCTTGGTCTGGCTCCCACATAGCTTCCCAACTCCAGTCTGCACCTTTTTCTCCTTGCTTTCAGTAATTCCTTTTCTCCGTCCTGCCTTACCAAAAAAACCCAAAACCATTGCCACTGGGTTGATTCCTGCTTGTCGTGACCCTCTAGGACACAGAAGAACTGCCCCACGGGATTTCCTAGGCTATAATCTTTTATAGGGTCACTATGAGTCTGAATCGATTCGATGGCAAAGGGTTAAGGTTTTGTTTTGTTTGTTTTGATCTTTACAGAAGCAGACTGCCACGTCTTTCTTCCACAGAGTGGCTGGTAGGTTTGAACTGCTGACCTTTAGGTTAGCAGCCGAGTGCTTAACCACTGCACCAGCAGGGCTCCTTGGCTGCCTCAATGGTGAGTCTGTGGTCCCTCCGCCCTGCAGACCACACCCTCCTTTCTCCGTTTGGAGTGCTCTTCCTCTTCTCTTTGCGCCCTTCTTTCATGGCAGCTCAGTTGTCACTTCCTCAGAGAGGGCTGCTCTGATCTCTCCAAGCAGGTCAAGTCCCCCCATTACATCCTCTCCAGGCCTGTGTGCTTCCCTTTATTGCACATAACTAAAATAACCCAACCAGTTGCCATGGAGTGGATTCTGACTCCTGGTGACCCCATGTGTGTCACAGTAGAACTGCTCCACAGGGTTCTCAAGGCTGTGACCTTTTGGAGGAAGATCACCAGGCCTTTCTTTGGAGGCACCCCTGGGTGAGTTTGCACTGCTAACCTTTCAGTCAGTTGCTGAGTGTGCAACTGTTTGTGGCGCCCAGGGCCTCCTACTGAGCTTCCACTGTTGTGATTTTATACGCATTTCTGTTACAAGCTGATTCTTGTCTGTCTCCTCTAGGGGCCCAGGTTTTGCTGTTGTGTGCCGTTAAGTCGATTCTGACTCACAGCGACTGTATCTGACTGAATAGAACTGCCCCACGGGCTTCCTAGGCTGCAATCTCTATGGCAGCAGGTTGCCAGGTCTTTTCTCCTGTGGAGGTACTGGGTGGGTTTGAACTGCTGATCTTTGGGTTAGTAGCCGAGCACTTAACCATTGCACCACCAGTGGCCCACAAGCTCCAGGAAGGCACATACTGTGCCTGATTTTCTCCTGATGTGTCCCCAGGGCCTGGTACAGTGCCTGGATGGAGCTGAAACACTGTCTGCATATAACTTGAATGAATGAATGAGTACTTCGCTTTAATTATATTCTTACCAACTCTGTAGTTTCCAGGGGATTTCTAAAGGGCCAGTGGATACTCAGCACCCAAAGTTTTCCCCTCATCATGCTAGTAAGCTAGAGCAACTGGGATTTCTTTACTGCTCGGGGTTGTCAGTCACGAGGCTGTTCTGAGCCCTGGGATGAAGCCTGTGTGAACCTGGGGGAGCAGGCTCAGGTGAGACACAAAAGTCAGGTTAAAGTCTTGGAGACAGCATGAAGCCAACCTCCTCATCCTACAAGTGAAGCCAATGAGGCACGGGAAGGTGAAAACACCACAGTTTGTGGTAGAAGCAGAATGAGGACTCGGGGGCCTCCGTTTTGGGCCAGTGCTCTTTCTATCCTTTTCCCCGGACATCTACATCAAAAGTCTGAGGGCAGGCCATGACTGGCAGAATGGGAATGTTCTGGAAATTTTGTTCAGTTTCTATGGAGCACCATCCACCCTCTGCCGTGGAATGCCTGCTTCCTTGGTATTGTGCTGCCGGTCTTTGAACATTTAATACCATCAACTAGTTGTGGGCTCATCACGCGTCTGTCAGTGTGTTGTACCCGGTGGCTGGTGTGCTGCTGGAAGCTATGCCACTGGTGTTTCAAATACCAGCAGGATCATCCATGGTGGACAGGTTTCCGCAGAGCTTCCAGACTAAGACAGACGAGGAGGAAAGCCCTGGGGATCTACCTCTGAAAATTAGCCAATGAAAACCCTGTGGATCACAGAATATTGTCCAAGACTTTGACTCTCCTACTCTGGATGCGTCATCAGGAGAGGCTGATCTTGCTGGAGAAGGACGTCTTGTTCGGTGAGGTGGAGGGCCAGCAAAGGCGGGGGAAGTCCTCCATGAGCTGGACTGACACAGTGGCCACAACAATGGACTCGAGCCTGCCAACAGTGGTGAAGCTTGTACGGGGCTGAGCCCGCCGACAGCGGTGAAGACTGCACGGGGCTGAGCCCGCCGACGGTGGTGGAGGTTGCATGGGCCTGGGCAATGTTTTGTTCTGCTGTACATGGGTCACCGTGAGTCAGAGCCAACTTGATGGCAACTAATAACCGCAATGGCAACAACAACAAAAGCAACAGCAGCAACTAACAACAAGAGAGACTAACAACAACAACAACACAACTACAACCAACAACAACACCACAACGCCACGCCAGCAGCAGCAGGAGCAACAACAACACAACAACACAGCACTTGTGTGCCTGAAGCCTGGGTGCTAGTTCCCTTGTGGCCACAGATCCCAGGAGGTGTGGGAAGATGGCAGGTTTGGGAAGCAGCACCATCACTTGACTGTCACGCACAGGCTCTGGGCACCTGGACAAGGCGACTCCTTTCCCCTAGCCTCGGTTTCCTCACTCTGGAGTGAGGATAAGCCTATCTGCTCTGGGCAGCTCTAGGTTATGGCCCGGAACAAAGGAGCATGATTCACAGCGACTGTAAAGTATCAGCAGGAGCCGTGTCCGCCTGTCTAAGTACTCATCTCTGCTTTGCGCAGTGGTAGGCTCTGGGCAAAGCAAACTGAAGAGACGTAGTTCCAGAGCTCTAAGAGCTTTACGAAGGCAGACTTTCGGAATATGCTCAAAGTTTGGGACCAGGTATTATTCCTCTTCACAGAAATTCCCCCAACTGCCCTTCCCCCAGGGACTAGCACAGACATCTCTTTTGGACGAATGGTTTGAAGTGGGGAATGGATGTAAATAAATTCAACCACCCAATGGGTTAGCAAGGTCCTAGAAAACCTCAGGCTATCATATAGTTGTGGAAGGACCGATAGTGAAAATTAAAGAAACATGTTTAATTCTAGAGGTGACACACGTAGTTAAGCACTCAAATACTAGCTGAAAGGTTGGTGGTTTGAACTCACTGAGAGGTGCCTCAGAAGAAAGGTCTGGCGATCAGCTTCTGAAAGGTCACAGACCTGAAAACCCTGTGGAGCAGTTCTACTCTGCAGCACCTGGGGCCGCCCCATGGCAACAGGTTCGGTTTGGTTTTAAAGAAATGCAATTTTTATTACTTTTAAGAACAAACAGTGACTCAAATTGGGCTAACAAAGCATTTCCCAGGAGAGCTTTGGCTTATAAATAATGCCTTGCGTCAGTGCGATCAGTTTCTTTCACACTCATCATAACCATCCTGTGAGGTGGATTATAGCCCCATTTCAGAGGTGAGAAAACAGAGGCTCAGCAAGCAGAGGTGACTTAGTTTCACAGAGTTGGTGGGAGAACCCGGGCTGGAACCTGGCTGATGGACGGCTGCATCAGGACTGTTTATAAGGATAATAGGTTTCGTTCTCTGAGTGCACACACTATCAGCTTGCCTGGCAAAATCCCAGCGCTGTTTAAATTCAACTCTCTACTCCCCCCACCCCCATGCTTCACCTAGGCAACTGAACCTGGCTGGAGAGAAACACCCCACGTGCCACCCGGCCTTACTTCAAGTTCCTGATCCATCAACGCTTCCCTCATGGTTCACCCTTCAGTTCTCCTAGCGGTTGATAGCACAGGTGCTTGTCTTTCCACCTTCCAACACCTTTCCTGGACTGTGGCTTTTCACCGAGAAAGTCACACAAGCAGAAGAAAATAGGTCAACACTCCACCCCCCTCACCTTTCAATCTACCTACATTTTCCCCCAGGTGATCTGCCCGTTTCTCTTGCCATCACTGCAGGCCATAACTCCTGGAGTCATCCTTTGTCTCCCTGCATCACCAGTTTCCCCTCTCTAATGGGCTATTCCTGCCAGCAATCAAACCTGCCATAACATACCCTAGAAAAAACGACAAAGGCAAGTCAAGATCCTCCTTCTTGACCCACATCTCCCTCCAGCTGTGGCCCATACTTTCCTCCCCATCAGCAGCACAATTCCTTAATGAAGTCATCTACACTCACTGATTCCACTTTCTCCCCCCCTTGCTTTCTCTCTAACTCATGCTAATCAGGCCTCTCCCTATCACTCCGCAAAAGAAAACAATGTCAAGGTAGCCAATGACCCCAACTACCCAAAGCAAGGTTTGTTCTCAGTCTTCATCCAACTCGGTCCTCAGACATCTGCCACATTTGGCAAGTTGATCAACCGCTCCCTTGGCCAGGAGGTTCTTCTCTCATCTCCCAAGAGAACATCTCTCTTCTCCTCTGCTCATCCTGGCTGCTCCTTTTGGGTGGGTTTTCCTTCACCTTCTGACCTCCAAATGTAGGTGTGCCGCAGAATCAGTCTTGGAACTTTTCTCTTTGCTCCCAGTCTTTAGTAGTCTCCCGGCTTTAAATACAAATTTATATCTCCTGCTCTGGAGCCCTGGTGGTGCGGTGGTTAAGAGCTACGGCTGCTAACCAAACATCGGCAGTTCGAATCCACCAGCTGCTCCTGAGAAACCCTGTGGGGCAGTTCTACTCTGTCCTATAGGTCGCTATGAGTCGGGTAATGGGTGTTTTTGGCTTGTACCTCTCTCTGAACTCCAGGCTTTTATGTACATCTGCCTACTTAACATCTCTCACTGGATGTCTGCTTGCACCTGCAGTGAAATTCCTGATCTTGCCCTGTACCTGCTTTGCCTTCTCCCTCAGTCACGACTCTCTCAGTAATGGCGACCACATCCTTCCAATTGCTGAACCAAGCACTTGGGGTCATCCTCGGCTTCCTTCTTTCACACTCCACAGCTGATCTTTCAGCCAGTCCTGTCCCTCTCCCTCCCGGATCTATCCAGAATCCAAGCACTCTCTCCGCCAGCACCGTTTCCACTCTGACCCACGTCATCATCTCTTGCTGGTTTATTACACTCCACTCCTAATTGGCCTCTCTTGCTCCGCTTTGTCCCCATAGCAGCCAGAGTGATCTTTTTATAACCCAAGTTAAAATAATAACCATTATTATCATAGTAAACATTTACTAGGTGTCAGACACTTCACATTTATTAATCCATGTAATCCTCATAGCAACCCTATGAGGTAAGGTTTATCAATATCTGCACTTGGCAGACAAGGAAGCTGAGACAGTAAGAGGCTAAGTAACTAAGAAAGAGGCCATACAGATGGTAATGTGGGGGAGAATTTGGTGAGTGGTAATTGTGAGGCTCAAAGTGAGGGTTGTTCGCTCCACCTTCCCAAGGTGATTGATTCTCCTTGCCCAGGGCAGCTCAGACCACTTCATATTAATAGCCATGCTAAAACTCATGGCAACCCCATGTGTGTCAGGGTAGAACTGTGTTCCATAGGGTTTTCAATGGCTGAGTTGTTTTCAGAAGTAGATTGCCAGGACTTCTTCTAAGGTGCCTCTGTGTGGACTTGAACCACCAACTTTTCAGTCAGTAGCTAAGTGCATTAACTATTGGCACCACACACAGCTTCCTAACAGCCATACTAATGTCTCCTTGGATCCCTGGTGGTGCAGTGGTAAGAGCTTGGTTGCTAACCAAAAGGCCGGTAGTCTGAATCCAACAGCTGCTCCTTGGAAACCCTATGGGGCAGTTCCACTCTGTCCTATAGGGTCACTATGAGTCAGAATCGACTCAACGGCAACAGGTGTGGTTTGGTTTAGTGACCTCTTATCAAACGTGTGTGCTCGGCACTGCATGCTTTATACGGTGTCTCTTTTATCTTCTTGGGGTGGCCTTATAGGTAGTTGATATCAGCCTTGGGGTGGCCCTATAGGTAGTTGGTATCAGCCCCATTTTACGGATGAGGAGACTGAGGCTTAGTGTTATGAGGCTTCACAGTAAGTGGCAGAGAGGGGATTTGAACTCTGGACACACAGACCACAGCAAGTGAAGTATAGGGTTCTGAGGGCCTGAGGAGAAGCCCAGGAGAAGGTCACTAGTGTTGCTTCTGTAGCCACGGTCCTTCTGTCAAAAGGAGGTTACTGGATCTGCTGTCAGAGAACCACCGGGCTGGGGCTGGACCTGATTGTTCCTTTGGGGGAAGCGGGGAGCCTGGCTGGTAAGAGTGTGACCTTGTCAGACAGGAGTGAGGGCATTGTAGCTGGCTGGCCTGGGGCAGCATGGGGACTCTGCTCCTTGGGCTATGGTGAGGTGCAGGGAGGGAAGCCGACAGTTTTATTTTTTCCCAGGTCTGGCGGGGCGCCAGGGCTCTGCTGGCACTCTGGTGGCTTGCGAGTTCCAGATCATGGTGGAGCTATGTTGGGTGTCTCCGGCTGCCATCAGCTCTGTGGGCAGAGAAGCTGGTTCTCCTCTCTCTCCTCAACCTTACTCTAGTAGAATAAGGACCATCTTGCAGCCTTTTCTTGCCTCCTGGGACTTTCTGTTTCAGTCTTAAGCTCTTTGGGACTCACCACCAACCCTCTGGGGATCAGCTTCTCGCCTTGACTTCGGACCAGCCTCAGGGATTTGACACAAGCAGTTTTCTCTGCCTGGAGCACTCGCCTCATTGCCCACTCCCGCTCATGCCGCCTCCTCTATTCTTCCCACAGCTGACACCTAAGCAGCTGGCAGTCTCAGTTCACCCCAGTAAAGCCTTTTCCGAGTCTCCTGCCTAGCTATTGGTAAAAGAAATTAAAGGTTAGCAGTTCGAACCTACCCAGCGACTCCACAGGAGAAAGACCTGACAATCTCTTCCTGTAAAGATTACAGCCAAGAAAACCCTATGGGGCCTTCTACTCTGTCACCTGCGGTCGCTATGAGACGAAAATCGACTTGATGTCACCTAACAACACCAACAGCTGACCAGCTAAGGGCCCCAGGTTTTCACTCTCAAAGCACCACAAGCTACTTCTGTGTGGCATTTACCATAGTGTGAAATTACACTTTCTGGGCTTGTATTTGATTCATCTCTGCCTCCCCTATTAGGCCCTGAAACTAATCATAAATAATAATGATCACGGTAATCATACTATTGCTGATAACAATAAAATATAATAGTACAAACACTCATTGAGCCTGTGTTCCAGGCAGAATGTTAAGTTTCTTCATAGATTACCATATTTAATTCTTACAACCACACTGTGAATTGTGTATTGCTTTTGTTCCCATTTCACAGATGGGTAATCTGGGCGTAAGCAGCTTGCTCAGGTTCGCCCAGCTGCTGGGTGGAGTTGCTGAGCCCTGAATGCAGGTATGCTGGCAGTAAGGCTTGCTTTAATCTCCACGGGGGCTAGGACTGTGTGTGTCTAAGCCCCCCATTGATCCCCTGGCATAAGACTCATGGTAGGAATATAGGAAATTCAATTCTGTGAATTGAATTGATTGCTTGGTTTCTGGTGTGTCAACTCTTCTCTGAGTTTCCTATGCACATGAATGCTAGATTTTGCTTGGGGTAAGAAGGTTCCGTTCACTCTGTGCAAAGGCCCTTTTTCCTTGGAGCTTTAGGGGCTAATACTCCACTGAAGTCCTGAGCATCCAAGAAGAGCCCCTGCCAGAGTTTTCCTTCGCTTCCAAGAGTTAGTTCTCAATTTTCTTCTCCTGCTCCATCTCAAATATCCTGACACTACTCTTCTGCCCTAGGGAAGCAGGCATCATCTTGCTTGTGTTTTTTTTTTCAATATTTTGTGCCCTTTTGTCTTGGTCATCTGGTGCTGTTGTAACAGAAACACCACAAGCGGACGGCTTCAACAAAGAGAAGTCCATTCTCTCACAGTCCAGTGGGCCAGAAGTCCCAATTCAGGGCACCAGCTCCAGGGGAAGGCCCTCTCTCTCCATCAGCTCTGGAGGAAGGTCCCCGTCATCGTCTTCCCTTGTTCTGGGAGCATCTCAGCGCAAGAACCTCAGGTCCAAAGGATGCATTCTGCTCCTGGCACTGCTTTCTTGGTGGCATGAGGTCCCCCTGTCTCTCTGCTTGCTTCTCTCCTTTATGTCTCAAAAGAGATTGGCTCAAGACACTATCTAATCTTGTAGATCTAATCAATATAACTGCCACTAATCCATCTCATTACATCATTGTGATAGGATTTACAACACATAGGGAAATCATATCAGATGACAAAATGGCAGACAATCACACAGTACTGGCTATCATGACTTAGCCAAGTTGACAGACATTTTTGGGGGACACAGTTCAATCCATGACACCATTCTATCCTTCTTCACCTACCTCCTCCAGTACTTCGGGCAGTTCCTTGGAGAAATCTCTTGGGCATCTCTGGCAGATCGGAGTTGTCTTTCAGGGTTTTGGCTACTGACTCAAGATCCTGTTCCTACACATGACTTTCCAGCTTCCAAGTCTATCTCCAAGCACATCAATCAACCTTCAAATCCAGTGGGCCCATTAAAACAGCACCATGGAACCAGTGGGGCAGAGCAGCTACCCATGTGAACTCCTCATGGCATCTTGTATTTTCAGAAGCAAACAAGGATCTCAGGGTTGGTAAGGGCTTCCTCGAGCCCATTGCTGGGGTTGTAATGGGTCCTGCCTTCAAGAACATTATGGCCAGAGGCAGACTTCGCTGATGAGGTTGGGACGTGAGCACTGGCTAGTTGGGAAGGAGAGAGAAATTAAAGCCACATTTTCCCAGAGCTGTTCGCTTACTTCTCCCTTGGAGCTTCAGCCCTACCCGATCTACTGAAGGGCTATTTGGGCTCTTTTCTGCTTCCTGGTTCATGCCTCGTCTTACTCCACTCCACCCAGCAACACCTTTGACACATTGCTGGCACCACAGAGCATGAACATGAACAAGGTGAGGACTTGTTGTAGGTCTTGTGTATTTAGACAGGGCATTTGTTGTTGTTGTTGGCTGCTGTCTAGTTGGCCCTGATTCATGGTGACCCCATGCACAATGCAACAAAACATTGTCCAATCTTGCACCATCCCCATGATTGAAAGGTGAATCGGACACCATTCCCTTGTGATTCATAGGGTTTTCATTGGTTGAATTTCAGAGGTAGACCACCAGGCCCTTCTTCCTAGTCTATTTTAGTCTGAGAATCCACTAGTTACTTTCTTCCTCGTTTTTATTTTTCTAAAGCAGTTTTGTGGAGGAGTGAGAATGAAATCATGGAAAGATATTGATGAGCTGAGGTGAAGATAGAGCTCAGAGCACAGCTGTTAGTTGGACGAGGCATTGACATGGGTGTGCAGAGATTGGGGGGGACTTTCAGAAAAGGTTTCCTTCTCTCCTGTTCCCATCTCACTCTCTTCCTTCCTCTCTCCCTCTGTCCTTACCTTAGAATCTCTTCTGTTACCTAGTCCCAATGATCTATCCTTGTACTGACATCTGTAATATCATTGGCCCCTGAAACACCTTTCCTATTTGGAATGGAGAATGAAAGAAGAAAGGGAAGAACAGAAAAGGAAAGGAAACTCTAATTTGTTGAACACCTACTATGTGTCAGGCACCATACTTGACACTTTATTTATGCTGTCTTATTTCATTCTTGCGACAATCTAAATAGGTAGATGCTGTTCCCCCCATTTTAGAGATGAGGAACCTGAGGCTCACGTAAGGGCAGAAACTTCCCCAAATCCCTGGGTAAGTGGAACTGAGCTACAAGAACAGATCTGTCTGACTCTGGAACTGGGCTCATGTCTAGAAAACTGCAATTCCCCAAGACAGGTGGATGAGTGAGGAAGTGAAGGCCTCCAGGTAGCCTGGGAATATCTTATCAGAGTTTGGTGGAAAGAACTTGCTTAAAGTCAGCTTCAACTCTTTGCCTCTCTCCTCTGGCTTGGAGGTGAGGCATGTGTCTGTGCTGAATTGTATCTGTGTTGCAATGTAGAAGCTGGTGCCTTTTCCTGAGTGTTAGAGAGAAAGAGCCACACAGCAAGTCCAGTGCTGGACACAGGTGTGGTTCTGGGTCTGACTGACCACGTCTCTCTAGGTTCTGTCAGCCCCCACCAGAAACCCAAAAGAGGTAGTTGCATGGAGGACTTCCTCTCTCCCCACCCTTGTCCTCACTCAAGTACTCTTTTTTTGGCATTGAGGAGTCAACAGGTGTGAACAAGTGTACGGAGACCTGGCACGCCAGGGCTGGCACTGCTTATGGCCTTCACTCACAAGAGATGGCAATTGCCGCCTTCTGCAGGCTGCCCATCAAAACACATTGTTGCCTGGCACCTCCGTGGGTTCCAACCAACTCGTGAGCAGGCACCGTGCCATCCCAACAGATGGGCAGAAAGGGCGGAAGCAGCCAAAACAGCCCCATCCCGGAGGTGCATAAAGTGGAGGTGCTGAGGGTTGATTTCCAATCGAGGATGTGTGAGGATGACTCTGTCCATCTTCGATTTATAGAACAGGAGTTAAAGGGGATGTAGCCTATCATTTAGCCTGCACCCAGCTGGCTGTGGTTTGGTTTTGGTGGAAAAAATGACTTGAAACCCACTAGAACACTGTGGCTTTGACTTTAACGGCCTTAAAGGAAATTTGGGGAATTGGGGAACAACACTGACGTTAGTAGGGTAAAGAAGGACAAAAGAAGATTCTAAAGAGATTTTTGCCTATTATGACCCAACCACCAACCCACTCACCACAGCCCAGCTATCTCAATGGTAAGCTTATAGAATCTCTACTACCACCCAGCCAGACCATTCAGGTTAGGGTCAGAGCTGGAGGGTCCTTTCCACCAGCGGTAGGTGGCATAGTCAAGAGGTTGCCTAGGAGGGAGAAGCAGACTCCCTGCAGATCATCAGAGGGAGATACAGTGCTCCCACTTGGCCAAGGAATTGTATCATGGACTTCAGGACTCAAGTGAGTGATTGTCAACATGTTCAAGCTTCTTGCAGACTTGGCTTGCAGAACCTGCAGGGAAGGCCACCGAGGGCAAGCTAAGCAAAGCCTCCAAGGCAGGGAGTGAGTCCCAGGAACAGCTGATAGGCCTTTTTGGGAGAGCAGAGGCAAGTGGAAGGAAGTGGCAGAAAGTAAAGCAACAAGCTGAGTTGAGCTGTGTATTATGGAGGACCTTGAATGCCAGGCTGGAAGCTTGGGCTTCTCTTCACAGGCAGCAGGAGCCAGGGGAGGCTTTTGAGAAGAGGAGTGCTTGGATCAGAGCTTTCTCTAAGAAATCAAGGACAGGTGGCAAACTGCAGGGACAGCCAGAGCCAGGAAGGCAGAGCCGGTGGCTGCCATGATGGTTTGTGCCCAAATGAGGGTGGTGGCAATGGGAATGGAAAGAAAAGGAGAGTGGGAAACTCTTTACTAGGACATATTGATGATGGGATGAAAACTCAGAGGGATAAAGAGGAATGAAGGAAGGCTTTTAAGTAACTGAGAGAATAGTGGGGCCATTAAAGGAAAAGGGAAGCCAGGAGGAGGCACTGGCTTGATAGTCGAAAACCAAATCCATTGCTGTGGAGTCGACTCCGAATGATGGCAACCCACGTGTGCTAGTAGAATGCCTCCATAAGGTTTTCAAGGCTGTGACCTTTTGGAAGCAGATGGCCAGGTCTTTCTTCTGAGATGCCTGTGGGTGGGTTTGAACCACCAATCTTTGCCTTAGAGGTGGACTGAATAACCTTTTGCATCACCTAGGGACTGGCTTGATAGAAAGTCTTTCATCCGGGTCATTTTTAATCAATATGGTGCATATTATTTTGTACTGTTTTGTACTGGGATTTTAATGATGCAGGCCATTTCATTCCATTAGGAACACAGATAACTAAGAATTAACGTTCTATAGCAGTTTATTATTCTCACAGGGAAACTAAGGTCTCTGGTAAATGAGAATTCACAGACCTTTCTCCCAGGCCCGAGCTTCAGCTGCGCCGTTGTATTTCTGCCCAGAGTGTATTCTTTACTTTCATATAAGGTTGTTTTTGAGCATCCTGGCTTGAAAGCCAGCTTCTTATTTCCTTGAAACGCTCTCTCCACATCCACACACTGCTATCATCTTTTGGTTATCATGTTGAATAATTTACAGTCTCTGCCAGTCTGAAATTACATGTGGGGTTGCTCTGTTGGTGGCCTACCCAGCAATTAGCCACACACCATTTTATCTGCGCAATTACACTGCAAGGGGAGAAAACAGTCTAGTCATTGTCCCCGGAGGAAGCTGAGGAATAGCAAAGTCTCAAGGCTGTGTGTCTAGAGGGGGATGCTTCTGGAGGGAGCTGAGGAATAGCAAAGCCTCAAGGCTGTGTGTGTAGAGCGGGATGGTTCTGGAGGAAGCTGAGGAATAGCAAAGCCTTAAGGCTGTGTGTGTAGAGTGGGATGGTTCTGGAGGGAGCTGAGGAATAGCCAAGACTCAAGGCTGTGTGTGTAGAGGGGGATGGTTCTGGAGGAAGCTGAGGAATAGCAAAGCCTTAAGGCTGCATGTGTAGAGTGGGATGGTTCTGGAGGGAGCTGAGGAATAGCAAAGTCTCAAAGCTGTATGTCTAGAGGGGGACGGTTCTGGAGGAAGCTGAGGAATAGCAAAGCCTCAAGGCTGTGTGTGTAGAGCGGGATGGTTCTGGAGGAAGCTGAGGAATACAAAGCCTTAAGGCTGTGTGTGTAGAGCGGGATGGTTCTGGAGGAAGCTGAGGAATAGCCAAGTCTCAAGGCTGTGTGTCTAGAGGGGGATGGTTCTGGAACAGGCAGACTCCACTCCTTCCCTATGGCTCCCTCCCCCTTCTTAGATCTGTTTATTTAGAACCACAGAATCTTTAAGATTATATCTTCCCAGGATAACAAATGTATTTCATTTCTTGTGTTAACTTTGAAGGACTGGCAGTGGCTGCCTGTAGAATTGCCCTGGCGGAAAAAAATTGAGGCTCTGACAGACTCAGTAGGAGAGAGTGGTGTGATCAATTAGTGATGTCTGTCATGGGCAGAGAACTAGAAAGTAGTGATGAATGCTGTGCATCTGACATCCGTTCTTCAGTTCAAACCTGACTCTTGAGAGATGCAAAAACTAAGTCCTGGACAAATGTTTAGGGATTAGAAGTAAATTGTGGTTATCAGGGGCAGAAAAAAAACAAAACAAAACAAAACACCATTGCCCTATGGTGTTTTGAAGGAGCGGCTGGTCAGCAGCAGAAGGGACAGGGAAAGGGGGATCATTGTGCAGGTAGCGTCAAGTTTTTGTCTACGGGGATGGGAAATTTGGCAGTTGGTGTTGGTGATGGTCGCACAACATGATTGATGTCATTGGTTTTATTGAATGGTACACGTGAACACTGTCAAATTGACAAATGTTACGTTCTCTATATTTTTACAACAATCAAAAAAGATCATTTAAGAGACAAGAGAAAGAAAAAAAAAAAAAAAACAACTAAGGCCTAGAAACGTTGTGGCTTGTTAAAGATAATAAAACCCAAAAAGACCCAAACCCGTTGCCATCAGGTTGATTCTGACTCATAGAGACCCTACAGGACAGAGTAGAACTGCCCCATAGGGTTTTGAAGGAGCACATGATGGTTTCGAACTGCTGACCTTTTGGTTAGCAGCTGAACGCTTAACCACTGGGCCACCAGGGCTCCAAAGATAATAATAGTTAATGACAATGTTTAATGTGTGCCTGGGAGTGTTCAGCAGTTTGAATCCACCAGCTGCTCCTTGGAAACCCTATGGGGCAGTTCTGCTCTGTCCTATAGGGTCGCTATGAGTTGGAATCAACTCGAGGGCAGCCAGTTTGGTTTTTGATTTTTTAGGGAGTGTTCTAGGAGTTCCTGGGTGGTGCAAATGGTCAAGTGCTTGACTACTAGCAGAAAGGTTGGTGATTTGAATCTACCCGGAGGCACTCTGGGAGACACACCTGGCGATCTGCTTCGGAAGGGTCACAGCTTTGAAAACCCCATGGAGCGGTTCTGCTCTGCACACATGGGGTCGCCATGAGTTGGAATCCACTCAATGGCAGCTAGTAACAACAGCAACGAGAGGGTATTCTGAACACTTTATATATAGTAACTCGTTCAGTCCTCACAACAGCCTAGGAGTTCACCCTCATTTACAAATGAGAAAACACGAGGCTCAGCGAGGTGAATGACTTGTCTAAAGCCACAGAGCGTGAATAACTATAAGAGAGAAAGAATAAGGTAAGTGTGGAGGATTTAGGGTGTGTCAGGCCTTCTGCTAGGAGTTGAGGAGTCAAAAATAAATAAGTGCAATTGAGTTACTGCCCTCAGAATAGAAAAGACCCCCCCCGCCAGACACCCTTTTAGCTCAGTGGTGAAGCTACCTCCGAGGTTCACTGTTCAGCCTGGGAGTAGACAGCCCCGTAAAACCAAACGAGACTAACGAGGTACAGGAGTCCAGTGACGAGGGCCAGAAGGCAGAAGGGGACAAGGAAGCTGGTGATAGGGAACCCAAGGTTGAGTAAGGATATTGTTGATGTGTTGTGAGATTGTTAACCATTGTC
>NW_004444123.1:2812308-2883310 GCF_000243295.1 Trichechus manatus latirostris | reverse complement strand
GTGGGGTTGTTAACCAATGTCATAAAACAACATGTGTACTACTGTTTCATGAGAAACTATTTGTTCTGTAAGCCTTCACCTGAGGTACAATAAAAAAAAAAAAAAGAATAGAACAGATCCTCGTCAGAAAAATGCAGAACAAAATTCTAACTCACAAAAAAAGACCAGACTTACTGGCCTGACAGAGACTGGAGAAACCCTGAGAGTATGGCCCTCAGACACCTTTTCAGCTCAGTAATCAAGTTACTGGCCAGGTTCACCGTTCAGCCAAAGATTAGACAGCCCCATAAAACAAAACGAGGCTAAAGGGGCACAACAGCCCAGGGACAAGGACTAGAAGGTAGGAAGGACAGGAAAGCTGGTAATAGGGAACCGAAGGTCGAGAAAGGAGAGTGCTGACATGTCATGGGGTTGTTAACCAATGTCATAAAACAATATGTACTATTTAATGAGAAACTAGTTTGTTCTATAACCCTTCATCTAAAGTACAATTAAAAAAAAAAGAGAGAGAGAAAGAAAAGGACCTCATCAAGTCCCACATCATTCATGAAGTCTTTGCCTGCCAGAGCCTACCCTGATTTCAGGGTGCTCTATGCTCCTGGTCTGCATAACACCCTCTTCTTCACTCTCAGCCACCCCTTCCCCATCATGGTTCATTCTATGATTAGGTTCACCCTGAGGATGCACCGTGTCCACTTTGGGTAGAGTTCTAAACGGTATCTTATTGACCCTGAAAAGCTGGGTGAGTGGCTTGACATCATGGGCATATGTGCATTTGGTTTTGAGAAAGCCAATCAGCTTAGGTCAGCAGGCTCCATCTGGAGGCTCATTTTATAAATTCCTCTTGAGACACTAGTCTCATGACTGTGTTATCAATTGATTCATTTATACCTCATCTCTGTTCGGAAAGAATCTGAAGTGGCCATGTACAATAAGGTTTAAGGACTATAAATGTACAATAAGGTTAAAGGAATACAATAAAAATAGAAAATCTTGATGAAAAAGAGAAGCAGCAACAAATATTGCCAATCACATGGGCTAACACAGTTGTGATGCAGGTTTCTTGTTGAGCTTCCTAGCAGCCAGAGCAAGATGGAAAACTGAGTAACAACACCTTTTGTTACTGGAAAGGGGAAAGCATAGCAACTCCTCAGGAGAGCCCCAAACTTCCCAAAGTCAAGAGAGATGCATTTATCACACTTGGCTGTGTTCCCTGGAAGCCCCTCTGTGATTTCTTCTGTGGTTGTCACTCTAGAGGAATCTTTGCAGACTATTCTCTTACCCTTACCCCAGAGTGTCCGGGTAGTGCAAACAGTTAATGTGCTCGACTGCTAACCAAAAGGTGGGAGGTTCGAGTCAAAAAACAGACACACCCCAGAAGAAAGACCTGGTGATCTACCTCCCCCAAATTGGCCATGAAAATCCCATGGAGCACAGTTCTATCCTGGAACACACGAGACCACTATGACTCAGAGTCAACCCAGTGGCAACTGGCAGCTACCTTATCCCATGTGAGTGATCTTGGTTCACTCTTATACTAATAAGGATGCTTTAGGCTGAAAATTACAGAAACTGCATCAAATTTGTTTTGAAAAATAAGGAAGTTTTTCTCTTCCTAAAACAGGTAATCCACAGGGTTCTTGGTTTATGGTTCAGGAATGTCTTCAGAATCCACGCTGTTTCCATCTTTATGCTCAGTCATTCTCAGAGTTGGCTTCCTCCTTGGCCTGGCCACAAGAGAGCTGCAACATTTCCAGGTGTCCAAACATGTCACTGACCAGGGAAGGAAGAGAGACACGTCTCTTCCTGTGGTTCTTTTTCAGGGGTGAGAAATCCCCCTGTTGTGTCATTGGCCAGAATTCGGTCACACTCCCATTAGTGAACCCATCACTGGAAATGGGCATGACTTAGACCATCCCACCGGCCCCGGGAGCTGGGCAGGGTGATCAGAGGCTCATGGCTATGTGGGTCAGGGGAAGGAAGAGCAAAGCTGGGGTTCTGTTAGGACTGAAGGGGGGATGGATGCTGAGAACCCATACTGTTCACTTCACTTTCAGAACACTATGAACTTTTTTCCCCCAGTCTGTGTGCTTAGGAGGCATCTGCTAGAGGCATATGCAAGATGAAGACAAAGACTCTGGCAGATAGTTCTGAACGTTCCCACCAAGTTCAGAGTCTATAAAAAGGATACGCGGTGCTTCCAGCCTTCAAGTCTGTTTATACAATGCACAGCTGAGCAAATGAACCAAAGAGGGGATGGCTTTAAAGGGAAAAAGCCTAAAAAGAACAACTCACATTTGGAGGGCTATGGTACTACGTTTGACAAACAAGTATTGTTCACCTTGGTGGACCCGCTGTTGTTGTAGGTGCTGGAATGAAGTGGTGAATGAGATAGTCTCTCTTCTGTTGTGAGACATGCACATTCAGGACTGGGGCTGGGGGTGGGACAGGCAATAAACAAGCAAATACACAACAAACAAATGAACAAAACAACTTCCAATAGTGATAATGAGTATAAGCTGCTTGAGGGCAGAGATTTTTATCTGCTTTGTTTTGCACTGTCTCTAACCAACCAGTTGCCGTCAAGCTGACTGCAGCTCATGGTGACCCCACATGTGTTAAGAGTAGAACGGTGTTCTGTAGGGTTTTCAATGGCTGATGTTTCACAAGTAGATCGCCAGACCTTTCTTCTGAGGTGCCTCTGGGTAAACTCCAACCTCCAACCTTTTGGTTAGCAGCTGAGCATGTTAACCATTTGCACTACCCAAGGACCCCTTGTAAGACCTCTCGCTCTCAGGACAACTTGTGGGGCACAGTAGACCTTCAGTAAACGCTGAGTGAATGACTTAATAAAAATTCCATGAAAAGAATAAAGCAGCAAAATCCGGGCAGTCTCATCCTTTACCTTGATAAAAGATGTACAGTCTGAGTGCGAGTCTATATACCTCAGGGCTGGGGTGGTGGAGAGCTGATTGAAAGCACAAGAGAGTATTGAGTTTGCAGTGTTGACTTTGCGGCGTTGACTTCGCAGCGTTGGGTTCACAGTGTTGAGTTTGCAAGCTGGCATCGCCTTTCCTCGTTGACATTGACCACCTTTGCCCTGTTCTTCTGGCCTCCAGCTGCCTCACCCCTGTGAGGCTGGTTTATATAATGGGAAGGGGGTAGATCTGAGAGTTCCAGCTCTGGCTGCAGCTTTAGTCTTTGTGTACTAGCTGTGTGCCTTGGCAAATCTCTAAGCCTCAGTTTCCTTGCTTGCAAATAAAATTGAGATAACACCCCCATCCTGAGTGTGTTATGGAGATTCGAGGAGACACTTGATGTGACAGTGCCTGGTGCACAGGAGGGACGTTCTAGAAAATGGTGCTTTTGCTCTTTCACTCATCAAGAGCCTGAGCTGAGCCCCCAAGCAGCCACTTTCCTCTGAGTGCTCTGAATACCAGTGCAGCCCAGTAGTAGTTACAGAAAGAATTCTAGCCAACGGGAATGTGGTGTTGTTGTTGTTAGGTACTGTCGAGTTGGTTCCGACTCATAGCGACCCTATGTACAACAGAACGAGACACTGCCCAGTCCTGCGCCATCCTCACAATTGTTGCTGTGCTTGAGCTCATTGTTGCAGCCACTGTGTCAATCCATCTCGTTGAGGATCTTCCTCTTTTTTTTGCTGACCCTCTACTTTACCAAGCATGATGTCCTTCTGCAGGGACTGGTCCCTCTTGATAACATGTCCAAAGTACGTGAGACAAAGTCTCTCCATCCTTGCTTCTAAGGAGCATTCTGGCTGTACTTCTTCCAAGACAGATGTTTTTCGTTCTTTTGGCATCCATGGTATATTCAATATTCTCTTCAGTCTTCTTTATTCATTGTCCAGCTTTCGCATGCATATGAGGTGATTAAAAATATCATGGCTCGGGTCAGGTGCACCTTAGTCTTTTAGGTGACATCTTTGCTTTTTTAACACTTTAAAGAGGTCTTTTGCAACAGATTTGCCCACAGGAATGTGAGTGTATGAATCTGTGTGTCAACTGGTCACAGTGTTTGGGGCAATTAGATGTTTACTTCTGGGGGCCTCCCATGGCCTCCTGTTTGAGGATATTCTGGCTACTGGAGAAGCTCAGATTATTGACCATCATCAGCATAAGAGGCTCCAGCTGCTTTATGTGAGTGTATCAGTTCCATGACCTTGATAACTCTGTTTTCCTCTTTGTTAGAAGAGATTAGAAATGAAGAAGAATAAGGTTGGGGTCTCTATATGAGAGATGCCAAGTCTTCTCTGATTTGGGGTATATCCACCTGGGGCAAGGGAGCCCAAGGAGGTGGAAAGGATGGTTATAACAAGGGACTGTAACTACCAGGGGCGTTTCCACACAGGACACCTGGCTGTTAACAGGGAAGTTCAGCTCCCTCCCAGGCTCTTAGTGGGAATTACTTAGTTCCTTCAGGAAATTTCCCAGGTTTTGTGGGCTAATAAATGTCCGTGTGATACGATACCTAAGTAGGAACGAAATGTAGTCTCCTTGACACCCTTTCAGAATAAGTTCTTGGCCTGGCATCTTCTTCAACTCTTGGATGTTTTGATATTTCTAATAATGACTCTTCTTTACAAGGAGCCCTGGTGGCACAGTGGTTAAGCTCTTGGCTACTAACTGAAAGGTTGGTCGTTAAATCCTACCAGCGGCTCCATGGGAGAAAGATGTGGCAGTCTGCTTCCATAAATTATAGCCTTGGAAACCCTATGGGTCAGTTCTACTATAGCTTATAGGGTCCCTATGAGTCAGAATTGACTCAATGGCAGCGGGGGTTTTTTTTTGACATACTCTCCTGTTCTTTGTGGGAGAAATGTGTATTTTATTAGGTGACGCTCACACAGAGCTGGGCTGAACACTGCATTGGGTTGAGGAGGAAAGAGAAACACACCAAATAACTCAGCCCACGCCAAGTGAGTAAGTGATTGAAGATGCGGCTGTGTGCTGTGGAAAGTGTATATAATAGTGAGGAACTGTCTCGAAAAAGGGAGATTATGAAAAGGAGAAGTGAGAAAACATTTCATAGAAGCAGTGGGGCTTGAATTGGTCAGTCAAAGAAGAATAGAATTTAGATTGCTATAAAAATGAGGGGAAGATGTTTCAGGAGCAGAGGGAAGGCTTAAGCAAAAGCATATATAAGAATGAGTATGCCTTGAGGAAGGATCATCGGAAGATGGTAGTAACTACTTGGTGTGAGCTTGTCTCATGTGTTGAGCACCTTTCTAGATCCTGCCTTCAGAGAGCTGGCATTCCAGTGGGTGAGACATTGAACAAAACAACAATGAATACACAACATACTTACAGGTTATAATAAGTCCATGAAGGCAATAAACAGGGTGTTATGATAGAGAGGGTTTACAAACCCTGCTGTATGCCTTTACAGTTTTGCACCATGCAGGGTCTGCTTGTTCTGTTCAAATGACTGCCTCTTGATCCATGTACAGATTCTGTATGGGCACAATTATTAAATCTGTATGCTGAACAAATAGTTAGAGAAGCTGGACTATATGAAGAACACAGCATCAGGATCAGATGAAACAACTTTGCTTGCCAAAAATGAAGATGACTTGAAGCACTGACTGATGAAGGTCAAAGACCTACCAAAGCAGATTGCATTCTACCTTGATCCACAATCAATGCCCTTGGAAGCAGCAGTCAAGAAATCAAAAGCAAAGATGTCACTTTAATGACTAGTGGGTGTCTGACTCAAGCCATGGTCTTTTCAATCACCTCATTGGCATGGGAAAGTAAGATAATTGAAAAAGGAAGACAGAAAAAGAACTGATGTATTCAAACTGTGGTGTTGTCAAAGAATACTGAGTATACCATACTGCCAAAAGGACATACAAATCAGTTTTAGGAGAAATACAATAGGAATGTTCCTTAAAAGCGAGGATGGCAAGACTTCAATGTGCTTGCTTTGGACATGTCATTAGGAAAGACCAATCCCTAGAAAAAGGACATCATATTTGGCAAAGTAGTGGGCCAATGAAAACGAGGGAAACCCTCAGTCCCAAGGATTGTCCCAATAGCCATAACAATGGACTTGAACGTGCCAAGGATCATGAAGATAGTGCAGGACAGGGTGGCGTTTTGTTCTGTTAGACATAAGGTCACCAGAAGTCAAAGCCAGCTTGATGGCAACTAACGATAACAGTTTAAAAAGTGTCCTTTTATATCCACGATTCTATCCACACCACAACACTTTGATGGGGTCAAGCAATATTATTACCACCAATTTACAGATGAGGGCATTCCAAAAGTTGAGGTGACTAACAAGGGGCCACAGCCAGAGTGCTATGCCTACAGAGTATTAGGTAACTGAAGATACTCCACGCAAGCCTGACTCCCCACCAGGTCTTCTCTGACACGTGGAATCTGCATGAGGGCAGGCCTCGTTCTCTTTTTTCCTTTCCTCAGGAGAACTGTCAGCCTTGGAATCCTCATCTCAGTCCTGATATCTGGCTTCCTGGCCACCAGAAGTCCACCATCAGCATTTTGTCACATTGAACACAGAGAAAACTTTCATTTCCCAAATGCATGGCAACAGTGTAAATGGATGCATAAATTGGCCTGGTTTTCTTGCAGAAAAATACCATATTTTGAAATGATAGAGGCTCCCCATCAATAAGAGGAATTAACGTCCATCACAAGGAGCCCTGGTAGCACAGTGGTTAAGTGCTCAGCTGCTAACCAAGAGGTCTGCTGTTTGAACCCACTAGCTGCTCCTTGGGAGACAGATGTGATAATCTGCTTTTTTAAAGATGACAGCCTTGGCAGCCCTATGGGGCAGTTCTGCTCTGTCCTGTAGGGTCGCTGTGAGTTGGAATTGACTCGGGACAATGGATGACGTCCCTCTTAGTAGTTGGTGCTGTTGCTGCCACTCGTTTGCCTGACCCAACGCACAGCAATTTCCTTTTCAGAAGCTGTTCCAGTTGGAAAGCAAAAGGGATTTGGGGGTCTTCTTCCTATGGAGCCCTGCTCCAAATTGGACTCTCAGCTCTGACTGTGGTGTTCCCATAGAGTGGGATGGGAAGCAGATGTGCACTGAGGACCGGTGGCAGTTGTGCCACTTAGAGCACGTGACAGCAGACACAGTAAAGCATGAATCCAGTGTTGTTGTCATACAATGTCTCCAACCAGCTCTAGTGAAGGAAGCTGGGAGGGGGGATGCCATCATCACAAATGCTCCCATCACAAGGCTGTGGATCCACCTGTCTCCTGGCCCCCATCCTGCTTTGCCGGGACAATAATCAGGGGTAAAATGATGGGAAGATCTGAATCTCAGTTTACCCAGTAAGAAAATGTGTGTAATGCTAATGGATTTTTCAAATCAATAATGACTTTAGGTGGTTCTTTGAGGAAGCTTACCATTCTTTTTTGTTTTTTTTCCATATACTGAGTAATATGATTTTTGTTGTTGCTGTTAGCTGCCGTCAAGTCAATTCCGATTCATGGTGACCGCATGTGTGCAGAGTAGAACTGTTCTGGAAGCTTACAATTTAATAACAGCTAAAATCTATTCAGAGCACTGGGAATATGAAATGGAAAGAGGCTCAGGCACACGTTCAAGAAACTGTGTGTGTAGTGGGAGGGACAGCTGAGCAGAAAGCTAACAATGGCTTATGTCAAACTGAACAAGTGTTGTACTGGGGACTTAGGCCAGTGTGATGCAAACAGACAGTCTAAGTTTAACCGCGGGACCTGGGGAAAACTTTACTGAAGTGGTACATTTGAACAGGTCCTGAAGGCTGAGCAGATGTTTGCCAGGTGGAGTAGGGCATTACCAAGTTTATCACTTTGAAGAGAGCTCAAAGCCAGAAATTTGGTGAGAATAGGCAAGGCACCACAGAGAGAGAGAGAGAGAGACACATGATGTGGGCAAAGTTGGTGATGAGAAATCTTCACACTAAGGTCCCCAACTCTGCTGTGCCCAGTTACCATAAGGGGTGACCCCGGCTCTGTGCTTCCTTGTTCTCCTCAGGTGGATGGGAGACTCTGCTGTCGACAAGGCCAGTGTGCCCAAGAGATCAAAGAGGGGCTGGAAGGGTGTCTTAGTATGGGCTCTTTAGAGAGAGAGAACCAGTGAGATATATGTGTATATATATGTATATATACATATGGAGAGAGAGAGAGACAGAGAGAGAGACTTACTCCAAGGAATTGGTTCATGGGATTGTGGGGGCTGCCAAGTCCAAAATCTGTAGGCCAGGCCACAAGCTGGAGATCCCTGGCAGCTTTCACCTCAAGATCTGTAAGTTAGGTGACAGAAAGAGCACAGAGTGGAGACAGAGAGTTCTGACAAAATGTCTATTTATAGTCTGCAGGCAGAATACACCCTAAGGAAACTCCCTTTTCAACTGATTGATCGCATTACATTAGATTATATTATGGAAAGTGATCACATTGCATTACATTAGATTATATTATGGAAGGTGATCACATTGCATTACATTAGATTATATTATGGAAGGTGATCACATTGCATTACATTAGATTATGTATGAAACAGCAGCAAGGCTAGTATTGGGTCAAACCACTGGGAACTATAGCCTAGCCAAGCTGACACATAAAATCAATCATAACAAACAGGGATGGCAAATAGTTTTCTCCTCACCTGGATTGGAGGCAGCTGTCTGGAGTGCTGTGCTAAGGAAAGTTCAGAGGCTGAGTCCGGGCTCAGCAGAGAATGTGTTGACTTAATCAGCAATGGCTCCCAAAGGCTTGCGAAGGAGATGGTGACCCAAGTGCTCTTCGTCCTTTCTGTGTAAGGCACCATGAGCTGAGGGGAACATAAGAGAAATAAAGCATGTGGTTCTCATTCCTAAGAGTCCCATAATGTATTTAGAGCAATGGCATAAGCATTCATGAAATAGTTAAGAAGTTGCACTATATTCTATAATAATATATAACACATCACAATAGCTATTGTTTGGGTTATTATTTACTAGGCAATATGATTATGTGCCAAAATGACAGGCAGTTAAATTCCATAGAAATTCAGATGAGGGAGGCCACGCTGCTGGCCGAGGTTGTTGGAAAGGCTTTGTTCCAGGCCCTGGGGATACAATGGTGAAGAAAGAGTGTGGGCCCTCCAGGTATCAGGTGAGGGAAGGGGACAAGGAAGCCAGCCCTCATGCTACCGTGTGACAGGAGCTCTCTGAAGTCCTCTCTAAAAGAGAGGCGGGGAGCAGTGACAGCTGAGCTGGAACGTTAGCCAGGTGAGGGAGGGTTTGAATGACATTCTAGGTGAAGGGACAGCAAATGCAATGCTGGAGAGTGGAAAGAGAATCGTCCCTTCAGGCACTGAACGTAAGTGTATATGGGTGTGGCCAGAGGGCTGGGAAGTGGCAGAAGATGAGCCTGGAGTGGTCCATGAAAAGACTTGTAAGTCTTGTCCAGGAGTTTGGGTTTGGTCACCGGGACTGTGACACTGCAGAGGCATGGGGAGCAGAGAAAAGGCGTGATGGTGTCACTAAGGCAGCAGGGAGGGATGGACTGGAGAGGGATGAGGCTAGGGGCATGGAGTCCACTTAGGAAGACAGTTCAGTGGCCCAGGCAAACAGCGAAGAGGTGCTAAACAGAGGTAGAGGCTGTGGGGGAGGAGGAGGGGAAGAATTCAAAACATGAGGACCTCAAGGGAGTAGGAGCCCTGGTGGTGCAGGGGTTAAAGAGTTCAGCTGCTCATCAAAAGGTCGGCAGTTCGAATCCACCAGCCACTCCTTGGAAACTCATGGGGCAGTTCTACTCTGTCCTCTAGGGTCTCTATGAGTTGGAATCGACTTGACAGCAACAGGTTAAGGGGTAGGAAAAGCTATTTGAATATTTGAGGCTATGTGGGAGGAAAAACTCACAGATGACTTAAAGATTTGCAGTTGTAAGTGGGATATGGATATGGAGGGAGTGTTTAGGTTGGGATGATGGCTGATTATTGGGGTTAGGAGGGCCTTAGAAGGTTAAAATCCAACTTCCTACGTTTAGCCATCATCCATGACAAATTTAAGGCATCCAGAATACATAGAATCTTCCCAGTTCACAAAGAGTAGCAGAGGACACCATCCTTTTCTCTTCCATGGAAAATCATTCCAGACTGGAAACACTTTCCCAATAGATAATTGATTTATCCCTGATTCCATTTAATTAGGCTAGAATTTTTTGAGATTATTATGTGTATGATACTGTGGGACTCACAGTCTTCTTTCCTGCTGCTTTTCCCGTTACCTCTTGCTCTTTGTAGACGAGACATGTACTCAGCTCAGGGATGGCCATAATAGTAAATTCCAAGGGCACATTTTAGGAAGGATCTCACTTAGCTTCTAAACTTCCAGGCAGTACTGAAATGACTAATAAAAGGCTAAGTAATCCACCTCAATGCGTTGTTGTCTGGTAGACATTAGTTCATCATCTGCAAAATATTCAAACCCAAAACAGACCAACACACTCTAAGAGAAGAAGGAGGAGGTGGAGAAAGAAAAGAAAACAAGAAGGGAGAAAAAAGAGGAAGAGGAGGAAGGAGAAGGAGTAAGAAAGAAATGGAAAAAAACAGAATAAAAACACACGTCACACAAAGGTTACGTAGAAGGATGAAGGATTGAAAAGAGGAAGAGGAACTGAGGGGAGTGGAGCGAAGGGGTGCTTAGTAAGATTGATTCCTTCAACTGCAGATGGGGAGACAAGAAGGGAGGGCAGTGACCAGAACAAGATGGCGGAGTGTGCTCTGGGATACAGAAGGGATACTCTCCAGGAGACATGTAAGCTAGGATAGCAGCACGCAATGATGCCAGCTCTCAGATTACTAGGGGTGCCTTTCTATAAAATCTTGTTGTTGTTGTTGTTGTTTAGGAATTTAAGGATTACAAAAATAAAACCCTGGAGTCCCCCAAGTTCCTCTCTGGTGCCTTTGTCCAAGGTCCAAAGGCCAGTCATCCCCTATGGCCCCAGTGTGTCCCCTAACCTGGCTTTCTCTGGTGAAGCTGTCCTCAGAGTGTGCCCTGCTTACAGAATTTTCCACAGCAGCTCTGTCCCGGGTTCTGTATAGACTCTGCTTGACTCTCAGACATTGTGCACTCTGGCCCTTTTCTCTTCTCAGTGTCAGCCACCCTATCTGCCACTTCTGTCTGTTTCTCTCTCAGAAAGCTTATTTGGCCCCATTCCATTCCTTTCCACACTATCTGGGTGAGATTCTCTGTTGAGCCCCCATCTCTCATTGCTTCTTCACCAAGTCTGTCTGTCTAGCTGGCTGGGTACATCTTTTACAAGGATGTCACGTAGAGAACAGTGGAGCAGAGTCAGAGAATGTCATGGAGTTCACCAGCGTCATGCCAGGTATCTCAGCCTGGGTGGGCTCCTGAAAGAGGGGTCTGCTCCCCAGGGCTCCCTCACCCTGCTCCCTCCACGCACCCAGCACAGCTTCCTGGTGGCCACGCTTGTTCCTGCTCATCTTTCACTCTCTCTTATTAGCACCATGCTCTGCACTGTCAGTCTCCTCCTCTGGTGAGTCCATCTTGATGCTTTCTACGGCTCCTTCCTGGTATCCCCACAGCCTGATTGAGGCCTGGCCCTTCTGGACTTTAGGGACATTGTAAATGTCTCCCCTCTGGTCAGTTCACAGCACTGCAACTCCTTGTTACTGAGCCCACAGTGCTAATGAAGAGATGTGGCCCCGCCTGTTCTCATGCGGACCAGACATTAGGGTGAGTGTGCTTTCTGGAATGAATGCATGAATAAGCAAGCAATAATTGAAGACATGCCCTATTCTTTGAGTGGTAGTTCATGTATTCAACAAAAGTTTTCTGAGTGCTCAGTCTGTGCCGGGCACTGGGCTGTGGGCTAAGTGTACGTGATAAGGGAAGTGGACATTGCTTCTGCCCTCTTGGAATGTCCTGTCCAGTGTCAGGAAGCTGATCACCCAGAAGAGTCTGTTCTCATCCTGAGAAGGAGAGAGCGTTGAAGGCAGGAATGTTCGATGTCGGCAGAAGCTGAGGATGGACGCACCACTGAAGCCCCTCTGCTAGACTCATGTGTATTCCATGGCCACGGCAAAGGTCTACTGCGGAACTGCTCCACAACAGGAGGGGAATCAATGACATTCCTCCTGAAAAGGGCCTCACTGCACAGAGACCCGATGTATGTATAGGTACATGTGGCTGTATGTTATGGTTTGAATTGTGTCCCCAAAAGTGTGTGTTGTAAATCTTAACCCTTATACCTGTGGATTAAGCCTATTTGGGAATGGGTTTTCTTTGCATTGTTAATGAGGCAGAGTTAGTGTACAGCGTGTCTTAAATCAGCTTCTCTTGAGATACAAAAACAGATTAAGCAAGCAGAGATGGGGGAAGGCAGATGCCCTGCCACATGAAGATCACCAAGAAGCAAGGAACAGAAGCTGAAAAGCAACAAGGACTTTCCCCCAGAGCCTATGGAGAGAGAAAGCCTTCCCCGAGAGCTGGCACCCTGAATTCCAACCTCTAGCCTCTTAAACTGTGAGAAAGTTATTTCTGTTTGTTAAAACTACCTGCTTGTGGTTTATTTCTGTTAAAACAGCACTAGATAACTAAGATACTCTACCCGTCATGTTTTATTACATTTTGTGAATTCTGTATAAGTAATGAATCCTTTTGCAACATAACGATCTGTCCTCACTTCTTTTAGTTTATAAATTTGGGGTTTTATATATTAGGATTTTGACAGTGTACTCAGCTAAAACCACACTATTTCAATAAATAAAAACATGTAACCAGGTGTATTTTACACTGAGAGTCTAAGTTTTAAGTCCTGTGGGTTTATGTGCCCATAGATGATTCCTTCTCTATTTTTAAGATATTTAGATGGGGCCACCTCAAATCTTCTGCTGTAAGCAGTACCAAGTGCTAGAAAGGATGTGGAGCAATAGAAACTCTTATACAGTGCTGGTGAGAGCATAAAATACTGTAACTATTTTGGAAAACCATTTGACTTTATCTAGCCAACTTGAAGGCATTTTATTCCAATCACCAAAAGGTTTACTCATAGCTATCTACTCTAGCATATGTGCACCGAGACATAAGTACAAGACTCTTCAGAGGAATATTGTTGATATAGTAAATGCAAAAACATTAGAATTAGCTCAAATATCCACCAGAAGGAAAATGGATACAAAATATTGTTGTATAATCATATGGGAGAAAGTTACACAGGAGTCAAAATGAATGAACTACGGCTATTTTCAACATGGTTGAATCTTACAGATGTTATGTTGAGCGAAAAACAAAAGAAGAAAGTTATAGGAGAAGACATACAGTTTATGCAATTTATAGAAAGGTGAAAAAAATTGTGAACCCAGACAACATATTTTGTGGTAATACATGTGTGCATGGAAATACTATAAGGCAAAATAAGAGGATGGTTCACACAAAACATGGGAAATGGAGGAGGAACAGGATTGGGGTGTGTTGATGAGGGGCACACGGTAATTAGAGGTATTACCCACCCATTGCGCTCGAGTCCATTCTGACTTATAGCAACCCTAGAGGACAGAGTACAACCGCTCCATAGAGTTTCCAAGGAGTGGCTGGTAGATTTGAACTGCCAACTTTTTGGTTAGCAGCCGAGCTCTTAACCACTGTGCCATATTACTTAACCTGGATAGTAGACTTATGGGAAACCATTTTATTATAAGTCTTTGAACTGCACATATTTGTTATATAAATGCCAAAATCAAACCCGTTGCCATGGAGTCGATTCAGACTCATGGTAACCCTGTGTATTGCAGAGTAGAACTATGCTCCATGGTAGAACTAAGCAGATTGCCAGGCCTTTCTTTCAGGGTGCCTCTGGGTGGGTTCAGACTGCCAGACTTTTGGTTAGTCGTCTAGCGCTTGATCATTTGCACCACCCAGGACACTCTACATGTTATATATATGTATGTAAACTAACGTATGCATATATATTATGTACATTAAAAAAAAATTGCCATCGAGTTATTCCAATTCATGACGACTCCATGTTTACAGAGTAGAACTGCTCCATATGGTTTTCTTGGCTGTAATCTTTGCAGAAGCAGATCCCCAGGGACCTTATGTACATAAATACACATATACTTTATTATATGCAATGATATACTCATAATTTTTAAAATATAGTCATGGGAATTGGTAGTTAAAGCTAAGTAGAAATAAAATATCTTTAGAGCAAACTAAGGAAATCTTTTTTATGGGGAAAAAAGCCCCTAGGAACTGTAAGATTCCTCAAGTCCTCATCTGTCTTGCTTGTTCTGTGTAGCACCTGGTCCAGCTCCTACCACAAACTGGCGAAATACTTGTTTCTGATGGCTCTATTTTCCGAAGTGGGACTCTCCCCTCCCCTAAAACCACTGAGTCTGAGACTATAGAATGAGCCATCCGCAGAGTTTACGTCCAACATTCTTTCCTTTATCTTTTTGTGGGCCAGATTGGGGTGAAACTCCCCCCTCTCTCTCCCCGCTTCTTAGTCATCTAGTGCTGCTATAACAGAAATACCACAAGTGAATGGATTTAACAGAGAGAAATTTATTTCTTCACAGTAAAGTAGGCTAAAAGTCCAAATTCAGGGTGTCAGCTCCAGGGACAGGCTTTCTCTCTCTGTTGGCCTTCTCATCAATGTTCCCCTGGACTAGGAGCTTCTCCATGCAGGGACCCTGGGTCCAAAGGACACTCTTCTCCTGGCATTGCTTTGTTGGGGTTTGAATTCCCCCGTCTTTCTGCTTACTTCTCTCTTTTATATCTCAAGAGATTGCCTCAGGACACAATCCAATCTTGTAGATTGAGTCCTGCCTTACTAACACAACTGCCACCCATCCTCCCTAATTAACATCTTAGAGGCAGGATTTACAACATATAGGAAAATCACATAATACCAGGAATCATGGCCCAGCCAAATTGATACACACATTTTTAGGGGGACATAATTCAATCCATGACACCCCCAAATCTGTAGTTGACTGGGGCGTGGCCTTCCCTTGGGGCAGCTCTCAGTCTGGGGGGAGTAAGGCAGGGAAAATTGAAGAGGTTTCTCAAGCAGTGAATGACCTGGCCAAAAGAGTGTTTCAGGCAGTGAAGGAAGGGAACTGGGAGGGGAGACAAGAGAAGGAAGGCTTCTTGGAGGAGCAAGGATTTAAACTGACTTGTAAACAATTGGTAGGTTTGGCTAAACAGAGGGTGGAAGGGTCAAATCCTTTTGGTATTGTTTATCCTTTGTTTATGAATCCCTGGGTAGTGCAAATGGTTAGGTACTTGGCTACAAAGTAAAAGGTTGGAAGTTCAAATCCATCCAGAGGCATCTGGGAAGAAAGTTCTGGCAATCTACTTCTGAAAAATCAGCCATTGAAAACTCTATGGAGCACAGTTCTGCTCTGACACGCGTGGAGTCTCCGTGAGTTGGAGCTGACTCTTTGTTGGCCGTGGCAGCAGCAAAAGCATCAGTGTGGACGAGTTACTCTGCAAACCTCAGTTTTCTTGTCTGAACAGAGGAAGATCCCATTACCACTCCTGGGGGCTAGTTTTCGTTGTGATCCAACAAAACGCTCAAATCCGCCTCCAGCCATTACCAGCCTCACAAAACCAGGAACCACCTCCAGGTTTGCTTCTACTTAAGCTTCTGGGAAATTCAGGCCAGAACAGACAGGGCAGTAGGGGGAGAGGGACAGGGTGGGCTGGGGAGGAGAGGTGCATGATGGGCACACAGTGCCTGAAGATCAAGGTTGTTTTTCCATTGAAATGCTCATGATTGTATGATAACGTCATCATTTATTAACAGGTCTCGTTCAGTTGATGCATTGGGACCCACTGGTGTAGATGTTATGGATGCTATGAAGTGAAATATACAAGTAAAATTGTGGTACCAAACCCAGGGGAAGAAACACTATGCGGATTTTTATTTCTTATGAAATTCACTCAAAAGAGATCTTTCTTTAAGCAGGTAAACACATTATCTTCCTAAGAGGCTTTTTTCCTGTTGTCAACAAGTAGGCTATTCACTTTGGAGAGGTCCTGTTTTTGAAGACAATCCACTAAAGCACATTAATTGAGATCATTTCAATATGCTAATACACCGTTTCCTTTCCCCAGTGCATACAGAGACCACAGACTGAAGCCTGTCTCCGCCAGTCTGTATGCCCTAGACCTCCACACCAGAGGCTTATCACAAGCAATTATCTTACCCAAATAAAAAATGAAAATGGAAAAGTTAAATAAATAACAGGACATCTTGATGGAATCTCAGTAATGTTCATCTCGGTTAACATTAGCCCTGACTTTTGGACAGCTAGATTTGTTAATGTGCTTGTCCTTTGTTTAGGCATCTATCTCTGTAAATCTCATCACTTTCCAAAATGATGGATGGCAGCCAGCTCTGCTCTCCCCTGAAGATACAGTCTCCAGGAAAGTGGGAGATGCAAAATGGATGCTGTAGCACTGACCTAAGAACTGTTAGAGTGGAGAAAGCCCTGCATGGAATGTGGTTAAAATTATCACGGTTTTCGCCACAACAGTGCCTTTTCTGCTGGGTTCAGAATTCTGCTGTTTCTGGTTTTCCTGTGGGGTAGGGGAGCTCTGTATGCCTGCTCCAGTCAGTGTTCAGTGAACTAGCACTAGAAGCTGTAACTTGGCATAGCCATCGTAGGGACCAGCAAATTACCCTAAACCTAAGTAGCTTAACAGCAAAAGTTTTTGTTTCTTCTTCATGCAAAGTCTGCCATAGGTGCTGCCAGCTGACAACAATCGTCCTCCAGGTCTCCAAATGGCATCCCATCCCAATGAGCAGGTCTACCATCACCAGAGCCAGGAAAGAGAAGGCGGGAGAGTCAGGAGCTGAGGATTAGATATCTTGGCAAGGAAGTGACATATGTCATTTTCATTCACATTTCATTGGCCGGAGCTGGTCACGTGGTCAGCCCACCTAAGAGTGTGGGAAAGTGCCACTGGAAATAAAAGAGCACTTCATGTTGGTCAGGGTTAGTGAAGCTGAACTCCTCAGCAACTTTTGACCTTAACAGTTGTTTCTTTCTACCCACTGTAAGTGTTGATAACTTAACCCAGGTGTTAGCCATCAGGACGTCCTTGTGTCCTACAGACTTCTGAAGTCACTCCTCTTTTTAATATATAGTTTCAAACTGACTGAAAGTCTCAATCTCCTTAAGAAACTAAATATTCCCATCAAAACCTCTGAAGATTCTTGGTAGTGTTGTTGTTGTTGTTAGGTGCCTTCTAGTAAATTCCAACTCATAGCAACCCTATATACAACAGAATGAAACGCTGCCTGGTCCTGTACCATCCTTACAATTGTTGCTATGGTTGAGTCCTTCGTTGCAGCCACTGGGTCAGTCCATCTCACTGAGGGTTTCCCTCTTTTTCACTGATCCTCTATTTTACCAAGCATGATGTCCTTCTCCAGGGGTTGGCCCTCCTGATAACATGTCCAAAGTACATGAAACAAAGTCTCACCATCCTTGCTTCTAATGAGCATTCTGGCTGTACTTCTTCCAAGACTTGGTAGTGAAAGGGCTTACATTTTTCTTAATCACTTCAAGCTAAGATTCTGCCTCCAGTCAGTCTTGATTTCTACTCTGAGTTTTCCCTCATTTATGTAAACATGAATTGCAGCCTTCTTTTCCAGTAATGCCTTTCATTTCCAACACCCCTCCCTCCCTCCTCCCTCCTAACACCACAAACCCACTGAAGGTTTGAGGCAAGGAGAGAGGTTACAGCATGGCTATATACAACGATTTAAAATGCAATATTGTTGTGGTTAGTTGCCCTCCGGTCATGGCAACACCATGTGTGTCGGAGTAGAGCTGTGCTCTATAGGATTTCCAAGGCAAAATACTGTTGAAGAACAAACACTTGCATTCTGCTAGGAGTAAAGACAGAGTTTTACTGAGGAAAGCAACTCGAGGTGGCAGCACAAAGTGAAAGTGCAATGTGCTCCAGGGCTCTGATGGCGTGAGGGGTTCTTATACAGGAGATTCAGCACGGTCAACATGACTGCAAACGTTTAGAGATAACTTGTTTTCAGCTATTTTCTACATGCCAGCTAATTTACAGAATTCTTGATGCCAACCTATTTCTCTTAGGAACAGGGGACAGTTTGTGCAAGTATTCTTTCTGAGAACAGCTATAGTTCTGCCTCGCCCGGCCCCATCCTCCTCCAAGTCTGTATGGATTAACCCATTGCTGTGAGCTCAGCTTAAATGCTTCTTATTTTTCAGGTCTGCTAGCACATTCTCCCCTTTTGATCAAGCCTCCACCAGAGGGTGCTGATCACATCACTCACAATAGAGTCACTTTTCTTTTGCAAGGGCTTTTATCTGCCTTTTCACAAGGGGCTGTGTCTTCACTTCGCCTTGCTAATAGATCTTGTCTTCAGGGTGAGTTGGATTAGCTCTCATGGGGGTAGCAGACAAGGTGATATTTGAGGAACAATTCAGGCCGATCCCAAACAGTAAGGGTCAATGCACAATGCTTTAGAGGGAAGACAGGGAAGAGGCAAAAGATTAGCTGTTACAGAGCGTAAGTTTTTCAAGATACATAATTCCTTGCATAAGAAGAGGGGCTTTAGCCTGATATACAAACATTAAACAAGCATTTCATAAAGCATTTCATTAGTCCAGTAACTAACAGTATAATGATCGAAAGAATTAGTCCAGTAAGTAATAATGAGCACAACCAAGAACAATGGCTGTGCAATCAGCTAAAGATATCAAAAAAGGGGCAGTCAAACAGAGAAGGTATTGAATGCAGGCAAGTAGCCCTCTGGCGGATTTCTCTGATACCTTGTTCTACTTTTCCTGAGGCATTCACCCAGGTGCACCAAGAGGTGTTAGCAATGGCACAAACCCCTCCTTGTTGAGCTAAAATAAAATCAAGAGCTATTCTGTTATCCAATATAACCTTAGCAAGGGAGTTTAAAGGTTGCTGCTGAGCTGCCATTCCATCTGCAATATCATCAGCGATTTGGGCCATACTAGCAGATAGATTGTGAATAGACTTTTTGAGCTGAAGGATTCCATACCAGGGAAAAAAGGCTCAGATGAACACCCATCCTAAGCTAGGTTTTTTGGCTATAGGGTTTTGGTATTTCATTTGGTCTGCCCAATTCAAAGGATCTTCATTTCTTTTATAATGAGTAAGAAGCTTCAAATCATCAGTCCGCTGCATATTTTCATTATAGGAATGGGTTGCTACAGGTACTCCTAAACGTCCTAAAGTGCGTTGGCCCATCATATTCCAGCCATCTAGACAAGGCAATGCCCAAGTGCAAGGTCTGTCTTTGTGGTTAGGTTTTGTTATTATAGGATAGTTTGTTCCCCTACATAAAAATGTATACCCATAGGGAGTGCAAATCACACAATTTTCATTTCATTGTGTGGAAAGGGAATGGTCGATTTACTTGTGTGAGTCATTCTTCCGTTACAGAGTTATTACAGATTGGTAGTTATCCTAATCCTAACTGTTTGGGACTCCAAAGGTTGACGCAGGAGATTTTTTTCAAATCTACTCTTGCAATTTGTTATATTAGCTATGTGAATGTCAGTCAAAAACCTAGGGGGTTTTAGATAAGAAACTAAAAAATCATTTGGACATTTGGGATTGGAAGGGTCCCAAGCAGCTTCAGAACACTTCTTTGTTGTAATTAAGATTCGATTAAGACGTGGTACCTAAGGTTGAGCCAATACACCAGGGGGATGCCATAATCTAATATGTATAGCCCATGTAGAAGTGATGTTTAGGTTAACAGTAGCACAGGGTACATGACTGTAGCCTAGTACAGTAGATGCCAATGGATTTGAGTTTTAATGTCCAGATTGTGGGGAGAGATGAAAGATCCAACATTCGGTTCATTTACTGGCATTGGCAACAGATTGGGCTAACCTGACAAACGCATTTTCTTTACCAGTACTGGAAGGAATTGTTAAGAATAAGAGAAGACTTAAAGGTACCTTCATTTTGAATACAATTACCAAGGAATAATATCATAAGTATGAAGCAAAGATAAAAACATAAGAATAGCTACAATTACAAGACAAAGTCCAAAAATTTTGGCCACATGCTTGATATCTTTTTCTGTGATCTTGGGACTAGCTGTCTACCTCAGATGTAGTCTGCTTCTGGCCACTAGGGTATTTTAAAGTGATTTTGAGTTCTCCAGAGGGTTGGTGAGCCCACAGGGGGATCTTGGCCTTCTTTAGTTGTGACAAACGGATTCAGGTTTTAACACCCTATAATTTAGCAGCACAAGAATTAGTAAGGAGAACTAAATACAGTCCTTCCAATGAGGCTCCAGGGAGTCTTTTAACTGATGTCTCTTCCAACATATACAATCCCCTGGAGCAATATTAAGCAGACTTTGAGGTCCTGGTCTCTGGTCTTCACAGGCTTCTTTAACTTGTGAAAAATATTCTTTAGAGTATTGGATTGAGGATTGACAATATCTCAATAACTCAGGTCAAACAATGTTGGAGTCAACATAATAACATAAGGGAGGTCCATGGGCCTTCCTGTAACTACTTTGTAAGGGGTAAGCTTATGGGACCCAAAGTAGGTATACCTTAAATTTAAAAGGACCAAAGGAAGAACATTGATCCAAGACAAATTTACGGCCTCATGAAACTTGGCCAGGTGAGTTTTTATTATACCATTGGTCCTTTCCACTAGGCCAGAAGACTGAGGATGATAGGGACAATGAAATTTCTGAAAGATGGAGAAGATTTGACAATTTTCTTGAATGACTTGACCAGTGAAGTGGGTCCCCCATCACTACAAAGAATCTTTGGTGCTTCCCAGTTAGGAATGATTTTTTCAAGGAGTTTCTTGGCTACAAAGGCCACGGTTACATGGCAGCAGGGGAAAGCCTCCACCCAATGAGAAAATCTACAGACCACCACCAACACACACTTATAACCATTAAAGGTGGGGAGCTGAATGAAATATAGCTGCCATTCAAGCATGGGCCCAGGGGACAAGCGATATTGTCCAGGTAGGTCTTTAAGACATTTTTCAGGATTGTAGCAGGGGCAAATGGGAAAATGGGAGGCAACATGTTCAGTGGCTTCAGAAAAATTCCCCTACCAATATTCTTTTAGGGTCTCTATCATTTTATCTCATCCTATGTGAGAACCTCCATGTACGGTCTGCAACATAGGAATATGAAAAAGTTTGGGTAGGGCAGGCTTCTGATTAGGTCCTGTCCATATTTTAGTGGCAGGGTTCTGACAAAAACTTGCCTTTTTCCATATTTAAATCTCCCCTACTTTGGCCAATTGCTGCTTTGAATGCTTTTCTAAAAGTTGGAGCCATAAATAAATGAGTCTAAGGGTCCTTTTCTTTGTTCTTCATGAGGGCAATAGTAATTTTGGAAGCAGCTTGTTTGGCTGCTCTGTCTGCAAGAGTGTTCCCTTTAATTTCTTCAGTTTGAGGTACTCCCTTTGGCTGGTGAACTTGGATCTTCATTACAGCAATTTCAGAGGGGAGTAATAGAGTGTTTAAAAGGTCTGCCACTAAAATTGCATTTTTTATGGCAGTTCCAGAAAAGGTTAAAAATCACATTTGTTTCCATAACATGCCAAAATCATGTACAACCCCAAAAACAATACCTAGAATCAGTGTAAATATTAATAGACCTTCCTGAAGGAAGCTTGCAAGCTCTACTAAGAACAATTAATTCAGCGAGCTGGGCAGAAGTAGCCTCAGGGAGAGTTTGACTCTCAAGGACTTCAGTAGAAGTTGTGATGGCATATCTGGCCTGGTAATGAGAGCTGGTGGAATTTGGTTTTAAGTGAGAACCATCCACAAACAAATATCAGGGTTAGTTAAAGGGATCTCTCTTAAATCTTTTCAAGGAGTCAAAAGCTGTTCAGTTAAACCAGACAGTTATGTATAGGGTAATTATCATTGTCAGTACCAGGGAGAAGCATGGCTAGATTTAAACAAGTCACAGAATGTAGTCTAACATTAGATGCAGCCAGAGAACTTCATAAGAAGTGAGTCAGCTGGCAGAAGCTGTTGAATGAAAGCAGAATTAAGTATGGAAGATACGGCATGAGGCACATAAAGATCTAAAAAATTTCCTAGCACTATATTTGCAGTGTTTTCTACTAATTTGGCTATAGCAGCTGCAGCCTGGAGACAGTGAGGGTGTCCTTTAGCTATAGGATCAAGCTGCAGGCTGTAATGGCCTACAGATCTTTGATAGCCTCCAAGTTTCTGGGTCAACACACCTAAAATGTTTCCAGACACTTCATGTACAAAAAGGAAAAAAAAAAAATCTAAGAGATAGCTGGGAAAGGTACAGTAGATGTTTTTGTTAAAGTCCCTTTTAATTCCTCTGTGGTCTCCTAGTCTTCTTGTGCAATCTTGAATGAATTTGATTCAGAGGCCTTTAAATATTTATATAAGGGCTGGGCCAACAAAGAAGAATTAGGAATCCGAATTCTGCAAAAGCCACAAAGCTCCAAAAATCCTTGAAGTTTTTTATTTGTTTTAGGGATTTGGAAAGCAAAAAATAGCTTCTTTATGTTTAGGTTAAATGGAAATGCCTTCTGCAGAGATTAAATGACCTAAATATTTGACAAAAGAGAGATCTGGCTGATAACCGAAAGGTCAGCAGTTCAAATCCACTAGCCACTCCTTGGAAACCCTATGGGGCAGTCCTACTCTGTCCTATAGGGTCACTGTGAGTCGGAATCGGTTCTACAGCAAAAAGTTTGGGGCAAACTGTAAATTTTCTTTGGAAACCTTATGTACACCAGCAGCTAGATTTTAATAAAATTATATTATCTTTGAGGCAAGCTTGCTGGGACTTTGAGCAAATCAACAAATCATCAACATACTGCAACAAAGTAGATTTGTTGGTAACTTGTAAACGGTGCAAATCTGCATGTAAAATTTGAGAGAAATAAGTAGAAGATTCAGTAAACCCTTTGAGCATCTTAGTCCAGGTAAATTGATGGCTTTCCCAGGTAAAGGCAAACAAACATTGATTTTCAAAGTGCACAGGAATACTAAAAAAGCACTGCAAAGGTCAACAACTGTGAAATGGGTGGTGTTATAGACTGAATTGTGTCCCTCCAAAATATTTGTCAGCTTGTCTAGACCATGATCCCCAGTATTGTGTGATTGTCCACAATTTTGTCATCTGATGTGATTTTCCTATGTGTCTAAATCGTACCTCTACGATGTTTATAAAGTGGAATTAACGGAAGTTATGTTAATGAGACAGAACTCAATCTACAAGATTAGGTTGTGTCTCAAGCTAATCTCTTTTGAGATATAAAAAAGATAAGTGAGCAGAGATACATGGGGACCTCATACCACCAAGAAAAAGAGCCAGGAGAATAGCATGTCCTTTGGACTCGGGGTCCCTGAGCTGAGAAGCTCCTCAAATGGGAAAGATTGATGGCAAGGACTTTCCTCCAGAACTGACAGAGAAAGCCTTTCCATGGAGCTGGCACCCTGAATTTGGACTTGTAGCCTCCTAGACTGTGAGAAAATAAATTTCTCTTTGTCAAAGCCATCCGCTTGTTGTATTTCTGTTACAGCAGCACTAGATGACCAAGACAGGTGGCGTCTGGGGGAACATTAAAAACTAAAAAACCAAACCCTTTGCCATCAAGTCAACTCCAACTTATAGCGACCCTCTAGGACAGAGTTAGAACTGCTCCATAGGGTTTCCAAGGAGTGGCTGGTGGATTCGAACTGCTGACCCAGTTAGCAGCTGAGCTCTTAACCACTGCAACACCAGGGCGGGTTTGGGACTAATGGAAACTTAGGAATAATGATATGGCTAATGACACACAAGTCCTGGAAAAATCTGCAGCCTCTATTGTTTGTTTTTTTTAACAAGGAGAACAAAGGTATTGCAAGGACTGGTATAGGGGACAATCAAGCTTTTAGAAAGGAATTCTAGTATGATGGGAGTTAGTCCCTCCTTAGCTCCTCATTTAAGGGGATATTGAGGAATCTTTTGCAAGGGTTTAAATGTACCTATTTTAATCTTAATTGGTTCTTCTGACAAAACTCAGCCCATGTCAGTAGATGTGGTGACCCATAAAGTTTCAGGAATTAATAAAAGAATATCAGGGGAAGAGGGCTGGATTAAGTTGAGTCATCATTATGCATAACTAGCGCTTACAGACAGTAAGCAACCTGTTCCTTTTGAATCTGCTCTAATTCAAGACTTATGTCAGTAAATTTTGGGCCATCAGGCAAACTCAAAATTATTTCTCATTTTTCTGTAAATTGTCGGTGACAATTCCATTTAGATAAAAGATCTCAGTCCAATATAGTAACAGGGGTACCAGGACTAAGCAGAAAAGGTGTAAGTCTTCAAAAGGACCAAGACATATTATGGAAAGATTGAGAATGGATCAGTGTTTGTACCTGATTAACAACCCCCACTACCTTAGAGATTTGTGTACTCTGGGGCACAGGCTTTTGTAAAAAATACGTGAGGTTAATAGCAGATGGGGGCTCCAGTGTAAATAAAAAATTGACAAGGTTCTACATTAATATTTATAACAGTTTCCCCTTGTGGGTTAGCCACCACCATAGGAAAAGCTCATTTTGTTCCCAAAGCCCTTTCATTCCATGTCAAGTTGAAGGACATCTTGTTAGGGAGTTTTTATTTTATTTATTTTTTTAACTTTAAAACATTCATTTTTCCAATGACCAGGTTTCTTACAATAGTGGCAGATGCCAGCTTTGGGGCCATTAGACGTTCTGGTGTTTTTATTTTGATTTGGGGGCTGTATTGCTGCAACTGGAGGGTCATGAATTTGTTAGTCTTTTTATCCTTTTCGGCCTCAAGAGTCTGGGAAAGTTTATAAGCCAGATTTGTTGATTCTACAGTGGGGGCTGTTTTCCAGTCTAATCGATGTTGTTTAACTAAGGTTGCGATTTCAGGTTTTACTCCAGATAAGAAAATAGCATTGAAAGCTCCAGTTGTACCCGTGTCCTCCAGGGTTAAACCAGAGTATTCAGAAAATTTTGGGAGCAACTGGGTTTGACAATCATAAAAACTTTCATCCTTATTCTGTTTACAATCAATTATTAGAGGAAAGGCTTTAGGAATAGCCTCAAGTATCTGTTTGCTCATTGCCTGAGCATCCTCAAGCAGCTAAGTGGCTGTCCTATCTATGTTTAAAGCCAGACTTAGGGTCATTATGTTCCACCTGTTCTAACTACAGTTAAGCTTTCCCAGGCCCAGTTATCATATGGACCAATTGAAATAAATCTGGGAGCCCAGGTTGTAAGCCTCAACAAGAATTTTAAACTTCTCAGCAAACTTATTAGGATCATCATGCAATTTTGGAAAATCCTCCACAGTGCTACATAATTCTGATTGCATCCAAGGGACAAAAGTAACACACGGACTGTTTTCAGCATCTGCGGGATAGAGGTTGAAGGATATTTCAGGCAGAGGTTTCTTAGAGAGTTTTTCAGGGAAGAAAGGAAGTTCAAAGTGTTGTTGGAGAAATTAGAAGACAAGGAAGGATATAACTGAGAGACAGCCAGCATAGGAGCAGAGAGGGTGGGACTGACTCTTGGCACTGCAAGTCCTTATTCTGTTTAGTTGATTTAGAAATGGCATCCTGCCAGGATGCAATCTTACTGTCTTCATATCTCTTACAGACCTCTAATATCAATCAAAATAGGCATCCCAGTGTGGTTGCTTAACCCAGGAGCCATTATTTTCTAATTTACTGTGCAGAAAAACCAATTTCAAAAGTTCAAAGGAACCCCCAAAGTGGCCACTGATTTTCCAAACTATCCTTGGTAAGGTTATGCCCACCAGACAAGAATTTGCATGTTAAGGGATGCTTATTTATGTAGTGCACAGGAGTCCCAGAAGGGGGTTCTATGCTGCCTCTAGAGTTGGCACTCCCCATTCTCCCAAAGATAGTGAAAAACTTAATCACAAGCACAAAACAAATCTTGCAATGAAACTCAAAGAGGTTCCAATACAAGAGAGTGGAACTCTGGTTCGAGAGAGATTTTTTACCTTAGGATGACTCCCGAGAATTCATGGAAGCAGAGAGCCCAAAATGTCTCAGTTGGCACCAGGGGTTGAGTCCTCGATGCCTTGGGGGTGACGAAAGATAATGCACCTTTGATATCCCACTTCTGACACCAAAAATATCGAAGAACAAAATTTAACCCTCTGCTAGAAGTAAAAATAAAGAGTTTTATTGAGAAATAGCGACTCAGGTCGGCAACACAAAGCGGAAGTGTAATGTGCTCCTAGGCTCCAATGGCTTGAGGGGTTTTTATACAGGAGATTCAGCATGGTCAGCATGACCACAAACATTTAGAAATAACTTGTTTTTCAACTATATTCTACATACCTGCTATCCTACATACTTCTTGGAGCCAGCCCATATCTTTTAAGAAAAGAGGACAATTTGCACAAGTATTCTTTCTGAGAGCAGCTGCAGCTCTGCCTCCTCCCTATCCAATCCTTCCTGAGTCAGTGTGGATTCACACACTACTGTGAGCTCAACTTGAACACCTCTTATTTTTCAGGTCTGCTAGCACTATGCAATATTAGGCATCTCTATTCTTAAAAGTTTCTCAATCATACTCGCCACCTAGGATTCCTCAGTGGTCAAGATCCCCCCCCCCCCACATGTTGCTTGTTACTGCCTCTCCACCTATTTCCTCTTCCTCTTGACTTCCTTACATTTCCTTGCTAAAAACAAAATTTCTACTAAATTAAATTTGTGATCAACCTCATAAGCTTTATTTGCAGTTCATGAATTGAGAGACTTTTGGCCTGGAAGTCAGACAAGAGTTACAAAGAGCTGTACAAAGCAAGAGGGTTTTGTAGGCACAGGCACACAGTAACAAGGAAGCTATACTGAGAACATTTTGGATGAGTTGGTGGGCATTCTCTTTCCTTATTTGGGATTAAGGGGAAATTTTGAACGAGGTTAAACTGAGCAGGCATGTTCTAATCAGTTAGCTTAAGTTTCCATTTCTGGGAGAATCAGTTGATTAACTTTGGTTTCAGCTCCTGGGAAGGTTAGGCATTTACAGGAAATAGAAACTAGCTAGGTTTCTGTTTGCTGACATGGGGCTTAGCATAAGTGACTCCATCTCGGACCTAGTATAGTCAAGTTTACATCCTGAATTGTCTCCCCTCTCTAAACCTTTTGCCCCCGTTCCTTCTATCCCCCACCCCTCCTAAAAAATTCTTCATTTATTGCATATTCAGTCAGTCCTTCCTTTGTTTTGGCCTCTCCTTCTAGCACATACTCTGCAGTCTATCTTTTTGTACTCCAATGATCCATTAGGCATTTCATAACAACACAATAAGTCTTCTCCCTTTCACAATTTTTGCTGCTGACTTTTGAAATACCTCTCCCCTCACTCCCAACTTACACACCACCACCTTTACAGGATAACTTTGCCAAGTGTGACCTGGGAATATGGTAAAAAAAAAAAAAAGTAGAAATAACCAACCCAGCCCAGCTCCTATGTCTCTAGTGTTGAGAGTATTGAGAGCAGGAAGTACTATTATATATATGGTTGCCACTCACTAACCCATCTGATCATGGAAGAAAGCTGTCATCATAAAATCAGGGAGGTTAATTGGTTTTAAGGTTAGTTTACCCAGAAAGTCTCTCTCAAATACTGCAAAGGGCTTCTACAAAGAAGAAAATTATTTTTTTGTTTGGGAGGTTGAAGATTTTCTTTTCTTTTTCTGTAAATTTTACTGTGGTAAGAGGAGCCCTGGTAGCACAGTGGTTAGAAGTCTGGCTGCTAACTGAAAGGTTGGTGGTTCAAACCCGCCAGCTGCTCTGTGGGAGAAAAGACCTGATGATCTACTCCCATAAAGATAACAGGAAACTGTATGGGGCAGTTCTACTCTGTTCTATATGATCACTATGAGTCTCAGTCGACTCGATGACACAAAACAACGTTGTGGTAAGATCATATATGTATATACAAACACACACGGATCATAAAATTGTCCATTTTAACCATTTTAAGTGTATAATACAACAAAGTTACACCCACTCCACACTTATCAACTATCTTGTTATCTGACATTTGCATTTTATGGCAATAGTAAAAATCTACTATCTATTTTGTGCATTAATGATGTACATCTGGCAGTAACAAATGCCAAGGTGTGAGGCAAGAGTAACACTGGCTGTGATGGTTAAGGTTTTGGGTCAACTTGGCTGGGCCTTGAGTCTCAGTTTGGCAGTGATGTAACGTAATTTGGCAGTTATGTAGTGATGTAGTCATCCTCCATTTTGTGATCTGATGTGTCATTCTCCATTTTCATGTAATGCTGATTTTGATGTAATGACCTGGTTTTTGGAACCTAACCATGTTGATAAGTGAGGAGTGCGTGTAATACATTCACTATGTTGTGCAACCATCGCCACTATCTATTTCTAAAACTTTTTCATCACCCCAAACAGAAACTCAGTACTCATTAAGCAATTATTCCCCATTCCCCCCTCCTCCCAACTCCTGGTAACCTCTAATTTACTTTTGTCTCAGTGCATTTGCCTAGTCTAGATATTTCATGTAAGTGAAATCATACAATATTTGTCCTGTTTGTCTGATTCATTTCACTTGGCATAATATTTGCAAGGTTCATCCATGTGGTAGCATGTATTAGAACTTCATATCTATTTATGGCTCAATAATAAATATTCCATTGTATGGATATACCTCTTTTTATTTATCCATTCATCTGTTGATGGACAGTTGGGTTGTTTCCACCATTTGACTATTGTGAATAATGCTGTAATCAACATTGATGTACATGTATCAGTTTGAGTTGCTGCTTTCAATTCTTTTGGGTGTATACCTAGGAGTGGAATTGCTGCATCATATGGGAAATCTGTATTTAACGTTTTTGAGGAAACACTAAACTGTTTTTCCACAATGACTGCAAAATTTTACATTCTTACCAGCAGTGAATCAAGGTTCCAATTTCTTAACATCCTCACTGAGACATGTTATTTTCTATTTTTTGGATAATTGCCTTCTTAGTAGGTGTGAAGTGGTATCTCATGGTTTTGATTTGCATTTCCTTAATGACTAATAAAATTGAGCATCTTTTTATGTGCTTAGTGATCATTTGTGTATCTTCTTTGGAGAAAAGTTTATTCAAATCCTTTGCCCATTTTAAAATTGTATTGTCTTTTGTTGTTAAGTTGCAGGAGTTCTTCATATATTCTGGATATTAAACCCTTATCAGATATATGATTTGCAAGCATTTTCTCCCATTCTGTAGGTTTTCTTTTCACTTTCTTTATAATGCCCCTTGATACACAAATGTTTTTTAATTTTTATGTGGTCCAATGTATCTATTTTTTTCTTTTATTACTTGTGCTTTTGGTGTTATAGCTATGGATCCATTGCCAAAAACAAAGTCCGGAAGCTTTACTCCTATATTTTCTTCTAAGATTTTTTTGATTTTAGCTCTTAAATTCAGGTTGGTGTTCCATTTTGTGTTAATTTTCATCTACATTGTGTGGTAGGGTCCAACTTCACTCTTTTGCACGTGGAGATCCATTTTTCCCAACACCATTTGTTGAAGCTACTATTCTTTTCCCATTGAATGAACTTAGCATCCTTGTTGAAAATCAATTAGCCATAGATGTGTGGATTTATTTCTAGATTCTCAATTCTGTTTCGTTGATCTATATGTCTATCTTTATATCAGTGCCACACTCTTTGATTACTACAGCTTTGTAATACCTTTTTTCTTTTTTGAGCTTCAAACGTATTTTATTTAAATTTTCAAACATTGTGACTGTTGTCGTTGTTAGGTGCCATAGAATCGGCTCTAACTCATAGTGATGCCATGTACAACAGGATGAAACATTGTGACCCCATGTACAACAGAGTGAAACACTGTGACCCCATGCACAACAGAACGAAACACTGCGACCCCATCTACAACAGAGTGAAACACTGCGACCTCATGTACAACAGAGTGAAACACTGCGACCCCATGTACAACAGAATGAAACACCGTGACGCCATGCAAAACAGAATGAAACACTGTGACGTCATGCAAAACAGAATGAAACACTGTGACGTCATGTACAACAGAACGAGACACTGCGACACCATGTACAACAGAACGAGACACTGCGACTCCAAGTACAATAGAGTGAAACACTGCCACCCCATGTACAACAGAGTGAAACACTGTGACCCCATGTACAACAGAATGAAACACTGTGACCCCATGTACAACAGAATGAAACACTGTGACCCCATGTACAACAGAATGAAACACTGTGACGCCATGTACAACAGAATGAAACACGGCGACCTCATGTATAACAGAACGAAACACTGCCCAGTCCTATGCCGTCCTCATAGTCATTGTTATGCTTGAGCCCGTTGTTGCAGCCACTGTGTCAATCCATTTCCTTGAGGGTCTTCCTCTTTTTTGTTGACTCTCTGCTTTACCAAACATGATGTCCTTCTCCAAGGACTGGTCCCTCCAGATATCATGTCCAAAATAGGTGAGATGAAGTCTCACAGTCTGTCTTAGTTATCTAGTGCTGCTATAACAGAAATACCACAAGTGGATGGTTTTAACAAAGAGAAGTTTATTTCCTTACAGTAAGGTAGGCTTAAAGTCCAAATTCAGGGTGTCAGCTCCAGGGGAAGGCTTTCTCTCTCTCGGCTTTCTCATCAGTGTTCCCCCAGACCAGGAGCTTCTCGGCTCAGGGAAGTTGGTCCAAAGGATGCGTTCTGCTCCTGGCACTGCTTTCTTGCTGGTATGAGGTCCCCAACTCTCTGCTTGCTTCCCTTTCCTTTTATCTCTTGAGAGATAAAAGGTGGTGCAGACCACACTCCAGGGAAACTCCCTTTACATTGGATAGGGGATATGACCTGGGTAAGGGTGGTGTTATAATCCCACCCTAATCCTCTTTAACATAAAATTACAATCACAAAATGGAGGCCAACCACAAAATTCTGGGAATCATGGCCCAGCCAAATTGATACACACATTTTTGGGGAGACATAATTCAAACCATGACATTTCACCCTTTGGCCCCCAAAAAAACACATCCTTGCAACATGGAAAAGATATTCACCTCATCATATCATAGCAAAAGTCTTAACTCCAAGTCCAAAATCCAAAAACTCCTCTTCATCTGTGAAATCTAGAATACAACTTATTTGCTTCCAAAGGTACAATGGCAGAACAGGCACAAGCTAGACATTTCCATTACAAATGGGAGAAATTGGCGGGAAACAAGTGATAACAGGCACCAAGCAAGTCAGCAGAACACATTACATTAGCCCTCAAGGCTTTGAAAATAATCCTCTGTTCTCTGAGACAATTTACACAATGGCCCTGCCTTCCAGACTCTAGCTATTGGCCACAGTCTCTGGATTTTGAGTGGAGGCCCCTCTCTCTTGGGCTTCAGCTTTGCCTTCCAGGCCCACTGGACAGCAACTCTGCTCCCTTGGCTTTAGGTGTACCATTCTCCTAGTGACAACTCCACCCTTTGAAACCCCAGAGGTCGTGGCCATACCTTTTGAGACTGAGGCAGCTCAGCTTCTTGTGTCCCTTGTCTCTTCAGCTTCTGCTTCTGTTTCCTGTGGCCTCTTGGTCCTCGGGCCTCATGCCCACATCTGCCCTGCTGGGGCAAGTGTTCCAAAGCTCAGTAGCTCCACCGGTAAGTGCCTGGAGGCACCTCACTTTGCCAGGAAGACTCCTGCGCACAGGTACTCAGCTTTCTTGCTCCGTTGGTCGGCTCCAGTGCCATCTCGCACTGGTCTCCTGGTTCTGCTGCTGTTGGTTCTCTGCCACTGTCGCTTCTCTGCTGCTGCAGGTTCTCTGCTGCTGCTGGTCCTTTGCTGCTGCCACTGCTCCGTCCGTTCACAGTTTCAAAACGCCTTCCACATTTTAGGTATCTGTTAGAGCAGCACCCAACTCTTGCTACCAAATTCTGTCTTAGTTATCTAGTGTTACTATAACAGAAATACCACAAGTGGATGGTTTTAACAAAGAGAAGTTTATTTCCTTACAGTAAGGTAGGCTAAAAGTCCAAATTCAGGGTGTCAGCTCCAGGGGAAGGCTTTCTCTCTCTCTTGGCCTTCTCATCAGTGTTCCCCCGGACTAGGAGCTTCTTGGCACAGGGACCTTGGTCCAGAGGACTCGCTCTGCTCCTGGCACTGCTTTCTTGATGGTATGAGGTCCCCTGTAATACCTTTTGAATCAGTAAATGTGAGTCCTTTTACTTGGATATTTTTCAAGATTTTTTTTAGTATTTGGGGCCCCTTGCAATTTCTTATGGATTTGAGGATCGATTTTTCCATCTCTTAAAAAAAGCCAAAAAGGAATTTTGATAGAGATTGCATTGAATAATAGACTGCTTTGGATAGTATTGACATCATCCCAATATGAAGCCTTCCAATCCATTAACACTGGATGTCTTTCCATTTATTTAGGTTTCCTATTATTTCTTTCAGAATGTTTTATAGTTTTCATTGTCCAAATCTTTCACCTCCCTGGTTAAATTTTTCACATGCAAAAGAGTAAATAGATGTTATAGTAAATGGAATTATTTTCTTAATTTTCTTTTCAGATTGTTCGTTGCCAGTGTATAGAAACAGTTGATTTTTGTATATTCATCGTGTACCCTGCAAATTTGCTGAATTTATTAACTTTAGTTGCTTTCTTGTGGATTTTTGGGATTTCCTATATAGAGGATCATGTTGTCTGCAGATACAGTTTTACTTTTTGTTTTCTGATTTGGATGCCTTTTATCAAAGAGGAGATATTTTTAAATGTGGTTACTTGAAAGTGTCATTGAAGAGTCAAAACAAAGTCTTCATGCTCAGCCTCCTCTCTGGCAGGAAGGCACTTTGTAGTAGGCAGCGCTAGCAAGTGCAACACACAGCAAAGCTCTTAGGAAATGCTGCCGAAGATATATCACCTGTGGACTAAGGCACACCAGTTTATACACTTTGGGACTCTGTGAAACTCTGGGGAGTGCCTGAATATTTTCATTATTACTATGTCTTATTAATGTTTACCAACATTTGGTTGGTTACTAATTATGAATGGCAATATATTTCTCCTTTTTTGTCATTTAACAAATCCTAGTTCTGTGCTTAGAGCCCTGGTGATGCAGCAGTTAAGAGCTCTGCTGCTTACCAAAAAGTCGGCAGTTCAAATCCACCAGCTGCTCCTTGGAAACCCTATCGGGCAGTTCTACTTTGTCCTATAGGGTCGCTATGAGTCTAAATCAACTAGACAGCAACAGGTTCTTTTTAGTGCTGTGATGGATACATTAAAGTGTGGTTAATCTCAAGCATATTTAGAAATCCAAAGAAATACTATTTTGGATTTTACATAAACATGTTATGCTCTCTCTCCAAGTGAAATCAAATACAGTTTCTTTCTAGTCTATCACAAAATCCTAACAACTTGTTTCTCTTGAAATCTTGTCCTCCTCTAACCCCTTCTCTGGCTCCCTTGCTGTCATCCCATTATTGAGGAATGGCTGGGGAGGTTGATTATAGGGCTTCCCCTCTACTGTGGCCAGAATGAGGTTTGAAACTCCGTCTTTCCAGTCTTCTCAGAAAATAATCTCTTTCAAAAGTCAGAGCCACCACCTGACATTATAAGAATTCCTGGTTGTTTTAGATGTTATTCAAAATGCTGTCAAAAAAGAACTAAGATATTTGACACCTTGTAGTTGAGACAGTCAATAAATAAGTCAGTTTATTGAATGTTTTCACTTTTAGGGTAGATATTTTGTCGTTAGCAAGGTTTAAGTGGCATTTTAAAAAGAGAAGAAAAATAGATATGGTTTTCATTTTCCCATTCTTCTTGACCCTGGAGGTAGAGTAGGGATGAAATAAAGCAGAGCAACATGTAGAGAATAGGGTTATCCACACTTATTTTTTTATTTTTTAACCTCTTAATGAAAAGTGGAAATAAATTAAGCAATAACAATAATAAATTAAACATCTATTATGTAACAAGAACAGTGTTAAGCAACTTTGCACTAACCAGCAGATAAAATTCGAGGAGTTAAGGAACAAGGGCTATTAAGATTTGTGCAGAGGAAGCAGGCTTGCCTAGGCTGCTGAGAGAACAGAACTGCATCACTGGATGGAACATAGAAGAAGGGAAATATTAAGACTACAAAGAAAATTTTAAGTAGTGAGCATCATCTGACAATTGATGGACTGCCCTGAAGGAAGGCGATTGGCTGACAAATCACGCCAGACATCTTCACAATCTTAAAACATTTATCAATTTTCTGTATTTTATAATCAGAAAAAATAATATTGTTTTAAAGGGCGTTGATTAAGTTTCATTAACCATATTAAGTCATGCTTGAGAGTATGCTGTGGGGAGGTCTCAAGCATCAAAGGTCTTTGCCCTCTAGAACCTGTCAGTCCAGGAGGATAACCCTGAATCAGAGGATGCCATTCATTATTGCTTTTAAACTTCCATTTCAGATTCATGAGGAATATCGGGGGAGTCAATATGGGAGCTTCTGGTTTAATCCTGGTAGGGTGGGAGTGAATGAGAGTCATTTCCTCTCTAAGAATTGGGACTCTCTTAGAGACGGTAAACCAAAACACCATTTGCCATGGAATCAACTCCTACTTACGGTGATCCCATGTATATCAGAGTAGAACTGTGCTCCATAGGGTTTTCAATGGCTGAGTTTTTGGAAGTAGATGTCCAGACCTTTCTTCTGTGGTGACTCTGGGTGGACTCGAACCTCAAATCTTTTGGTTAGCAGCCAAGCATGCTGTTTGCACTGAGGAGGTGGCATATATATTTATAATGGCCTGAGCAGTGGAAGAGGTACATATTCAGGTAGATGGGGATATAGGAGCCTCTGCAGACACACCTTGAGAGGAGGCCCAGGGCAGAGGTGAGAGCGTGGGGTCAGCATTACCCTTAGACCCAGATCAGAGAGGTCTTTGCCCTGGCCCTGCATTTTTAGGGTGCCGCTTCAGCCCTCTTTGGCTCCTCCACTTATGGCGAAGAATCCAGGGGACTGAGAACATTGCCTACCTTGAGCTCACGCCTCTCTACCTCCACTTTCTAGATCTGTTCTGAGTTCAGAAATCCAGAATTCCCTGGGCTTCCAGGGCTGGCTTAGCCCCTCTCTCAGGCTAGCCCCCAGAGGACAGAACCCCATTCTCTCATGCACACACCAGACCTGCAGGGCTGCCAAGGGGCAGCTGTTTGTAGAGGGCTTATGTGGAGCTTGGATGTGTGGGATGGACTGTCCACACATGTGGAAGGCCTCATGCAGTGCAGGACAGAGTGTGGGCAGAAAAGGAAAAGGGGGCAGGCCAGAACCCTGGAACTGGGTCCCTCCACACCTCCAAGGCCAGTGCACAGCATGAGGAGTCTGAGAAGTCTAAGTTTGAAACTTGCCTTCCAGGTTGATCTGAAGGTGTATTGTTAAGCTATGGGGACAGAAAATATTTTACTTAATAGTTGGTTAGCTTGGTACATATTAGACATGTTGTGTGTGGCCTCCATTTGGTCTCCCGACCTGAACATGCAAATGTTAGGAGCAAGCTTGCATGAGACAGACCTCGGCTTCTGGTTACTTCTTCTCCTTAATATTATTGTTGAGAATTTTTCTTTAGAAATGATTGCTCACAGGACGGAGGTCAAAGGCAGCAGAGATCTAGTCTCCTCCTCCCACTGAGCCAATCGAGCTCATTCTGGTTAAAATGCGCCTTGAATCCTAAGAAGTAAGACCAAACTCAATGAATTCTTTTCTCTGTGCTTTTGGTTTGTCATGAGACACGAATCTTTATTTTGTGGTGTGGATATGGAAGGTCCACCACCAGTCTGTCATTTTGTCATACCGTGGTGGCTTGTGTGTTACTATGATGCTGGAAATTATGCCAGTGATATTTCAAATACCAGCAGGTTCACCCATGGTGGACAGGTTTCAGCAGAGCTTCCAGACTAAGATAGACCAGGAAGAAAGGCTGACAATGTACTTCTAAAAACTAGCCAGTGAAAATCTTATGGCTCACAAGATTGTCTGACTTGACTGCTTTGGACATATCATCAGGAGGGAACACTGCTGGAGGAGGACATCATGCTTGGTAAAGTAAAGGATCAACGTGGGCACGGAAGACCCTCTGTGAGATGGATTGGCATGATAGCCACAAGGATGGACTCAAGCCTGCTGGTGAGTGTGAGGATGATGCAGGACCAGGCAACATTTTGTTCTTTTGTGCATAAAGTCACCATGAGTTGGGATTGACTCGATGGCAGTTAACAACGACAAATGAAAGGTGTGCTGTTCATGTTCCCTAATTCCTCTAACCACTGCTGATAGAGGAGAGCTTTTTAGAAGGATGAACACACACAAAAACACACACAATCTGAAGACCTTCTTTCCCTTTTCCTCCTAAACTTGGGAGGATTTAGGGAGGCTTTGCATACACCTGTTTGCATCAACCACAAAAGGGCCTGCAAAGACAATCACTATGTCACATCTTTGCAGATATCAGGAGTTGGCAGATGTTTTTTAATTAAAGAAATTCAGGTTATGAAAAAGATGTCTCAGGTACTGAGAGTGGGGACTTGCCAGCCATAAACCCCAGCTCACATACACACAGCCCCGGCTTGCGACATCTGCCTCTGGATTCTACTAAATGCTGTTGTCAAGAGTGGAAAGGAAGGGGAGCAGATGTAGGTATCTGGATGCTGCCAGCTCTTGGTTATCTACCATTTGGAGTGCAGAGCCAAAACTTGAGTGATCTATATCCATAGAAAACACAAAGCATTGGTCTAGCCAAGTGTTTTGACACCCTGCTTTGACAAACGACCCACCGGAACTCTTTAGGACTTTGAGTCTTCATCCTGACTCTCCTTCTCTTCCTATTGGGTCAATTACAGCAAGAAAAATAATGTACAAGGAGCAGAGAAGCAAATATCTTTAAGTCCTGTCCTTTTATGTGGCTTTCTCCAATTGCATTAGCCAGCAAAACCATCAAATTTAAGCCTTCAGAGGAGCTCTGAGCCTTCTCACTGTGTCCTTCACTTTGTTGTTGGAAGAACAGAAGATCACAGAGGGGAATTGACTTGCTCAAGGTCTCTCAGTGAATCACGGATAGAGAGGTTGGTCTACAGCCAGGTCTCCCAACCCATGACCACCTTGCTACCCAGCAAGGAGCCATTCCTTCTGAAGCTCTTAAAGCCCTTTTGGGCTGTGTAAATTACCTTTGATTGAATACTACTCTTTAGTAGTCTTCCTGTGTTACTATCTGTCTTAGTCATCTAGTGCTGCTGTAACAGAAATACCACAAGTGGATGGCTTTAACAAAGAGAAGTTTATTTTCTCATAGTCTAGTAGGCTAGAAGTCCAAATTCAGGGCATCAGCTCCAGGGGAAGGCTTTCTGTCTCTGTTGGCTGTGGAGGAAGGTCCTTGTCATCAATCTTCCCCTGGACTAGGAGCTTCTCTATGCAGGAACCCCAGGTCCAAAGGACATGCTGTGCTCCCTGTGCTGCTTTCTTGGTGGTGTGAGGTCCCCACTCTCTGCTTGCTTCCCTTTCATTTTATCTCTTATAAGATAAAAGGTGGTGCAGGCCACACCCTGAGGAAACTCCCTTTACATTGGATCAGGGATGTGATCTTAGTAAAGGTGTTACAATCCCACCCTAATCCTCTTTAACATAAAATTACAATCACGAAATGGAGGACAACCACACAGTACTGGGAATTATGGCCCAGCCAAATTGATACACACATTTTTGGGGGGACATAATTCAATCCATCACACTATCTTTTTATGTCCGACAAAATATAAATGTGACTGCAAGGGTCACAAAATTTAAATTCTTACAAAATCCAGTTAAGTAAAACAAACACGTGAATGAGCCAAGTGAAATACAAGGGGGGATGGTGGGGACTGCAGCATACTACACCATATAGGCTCCACCTACAAGCAAGTAATCCGAGAAGCTGGACTATGCGAAGAAGAACATGGCATTAAGATTGGAGGAAGACTCATTAACAGCCTGCAATATGCAGATGACACAACCTTGCTGGCTGAAAGCTAAGGAGACATAAAGCACTCACTGATGAAGATTACAGCCTTCAGTATGGATTGCACCTCAGCATAAAGAAAACAAAAATCCTCACAACCGGACCTATAAACAACATCATGATATATGGAGAAAAGATTGAAGGGTCAATTGCGTTTTACTTGGATCCACAATCAATGCCCATGGAAGCAGCAGTCAAGAAATCAAATGCTGCGTTGCATTGAGCAAATCTTCTGCAAAAGACCCCTTTAAAGTGTTAAACAGCAAAGATGTCACTTCGAGGACTAAGATGTGCCTGACCCAAGCCATGGTATTTTCAATCGCATCATATGCATGCAAAAGCTGACAATGAATAAGGAAGACCAAAGAAGAATTGATGCCTTTGAATTATGGTGCTGTTGAAGAATACTGAATACACCATTACTGCCAGAAGAACAAAAAAAATCTGTCTTGGAAAAAGTACAGACAGAATGCTTCCTGGACGCAAGGATGGTGAGATTTCATCTCATGTACTTTGGACATGTTATCAGGAGGGACAAGTCCCTGGAAAAGAGCATCATGCTTAGTAAAGTAGAAGGTCATTGAAAAACAGGGGGACCCTCAGCAAGAAGGATTTGACACAGTGGCTGCAACAATGGGCTCAAGCATAACAACAATTGTGAGGATGGTGCAGGACAGGGTAGTGCTTTGTTCAGTTGTAGATAGGGTCACTGTGAGTCAAAACTGACTCGACGTCACCTAACAACAACAAACCTCCCCCACCAAAAAAAAAAAAACCAAACCTGTTGCCATCGAGTCAATTCCGACTCACAGTAACCCTATAGGACAGAGTAGAACTGCCCCATAGGGTTTCCAAGGAGCAGCTGGAGGATTTGAGCTGCCAACCTTTTGTTAGCAGTCGTAACTTGCCATAGCTCCCAACCACTGCACCACCAGGGCACCACCACCACAACAAAAGCATTTAAATAACACAAAATTTGAACACTGTGCTGGCCAGACAAAACATATGTAGAACACAGTAGATTCTTGTGCTGCCAGACTGTAACCCCCTGCCCTAGGGACTAGAACTTCAATGCTAGCTGGGCATATACGTCAATGCTCCAGTGATTACCAATAGAAATATAATGCAAGACTCCCCCATACATAATTTTAATTTTTCTACTTGTTGCGTGCTGTCAGGTTGATTCCGACTCATAGTGACCCTATAGGACAAAGTAGAACTGCCCCATAGGTTTTCCAAGAAGCAGTTGGTGGATTCAAACAGTTGACCGTTTGGTTAGCAGCCTGAGCTCTCTTAACCACTTCACTACCAGGGCTCCACTTTTCTCTAGTAGATACATATATATAATATATGTATCAGTCTTGGATGAAGTACAGCCAGAATGCTCCTTAGAAGCAAGGACGGCGAAACTACGTCTCACATACTTTGGACACATTAACAGGAGGGATCAGTCCCTGGAGAAGGACATCATGCTTGATAAAGCAGAGGGTCAGTGAAAAAGAGGAAGACCCTCAAACAGACGGATTGACACAGTAGTTGCCACAATGGACTCAAGCATAGTAACTACTGTGAGGATGACACTGTACCAGGCAGTGTTTCATTGTGTCGTACACACGGTCGCTATGAATAGGAACCGAATCGACAGCACCTAACAACAGCTAACAACAAAGTAGCTATATTAAAAAGGAAAAATAAACAGGTTATATTTAATTTTAATAACCTATTTTATTTCATCCAATATATCCAAGATATTAACATTTCAACATGTAATCAATACAAAAATTATTTATGGGACATTTTACATACTTAGACTTTTTTCATGCTAAGACTTTGAAATCAGTGTATATTTTATGACGAGTCTGGGATTTGTCTTTACCCTACTTTCAAGCTACTTACAATGTTTCATGGATGCTGGCACAAGACATGAGACTCCTGGGCCAGAGACAAAGGACTTTATTACTCATGCAACAATTTTGCATCAATTCCCCTGGTCCCCTGTAATAGGCAGAATTCTAAGACGGCCCAAAGCTTCTCAGTCCACAGTTTACACAGAGCTTCTCCCAGTTATTCAGTCAAACACTTACTCCTGTGAATTTTGCAGTTATAATTAAGATATCAAATCAGTTGACCTTAAGATAGGGAGGTTATCAGGGTGGACCTGACCTAATCTCAATGCCCCTTTGAATTTGAGTGTAGAGATCAGGAGGAGCCCTGGTGGAACAGTAGTTGAGTGCTTGGCTGCTAACTGAAAGGTCAGTGGTTCCAATCCACCAGTGACTCTGAGGGAGAAAGATGTGGCAGTTGGCTTCCTTAAAGATTGCAGCCTTGGAAACCCTACGGAGCTGTTCTACTCAGCGCTATAGGGTTGCTGTGAGTCAGAATCAAATGGACGGCAATGGGTTTGCTTTTGGTAGAAGTCACAGGGATTAAAAACATGAGAGGGATTCTATAAGTGAGAAATTCTCCATTACTGGATTTGAAGATGGAGGGGGCCATGTGGCAAGGAATGTAGGTGGCTTCTAGGAAATGAGAGTGGCTCCTCCTGACAACCGGCAAGGAAAATGAGGACCTCAGTCCTACAACCACAAGCAATTAAATTCTGCAAACATCCAGAATGAGCCGGGAAGCAGATTTTTCCCAGAGCTTCCAGATGAGAATTCAGTCTGGTGATACCTTCATTTTAGACTTTGAGAATCTGAGCAAAGAGGCCTGCCTGGACTTGTGTCCTACAGAACTGTGAGCTAATAAATAGATGTTATTTATGGCATTAAATTTGTGAAAAGGAACCCTGGTGGCACAATGGGTAAGGGCTCAGCTGCTAACCAGAGGGTTGGTGGGTCGTGGGAGAAAAGACTTGGCAATCTGCTCCCATAAAGATTACAGCCCAGGAAACCCCACAGGACATTTCTGCTCTGTCTTATAGGGTCACTGTGAGTCAGAGGGCACACAACACCAACAACCTAAAGGTCGGAGGTTCGAACCACTTCAGTACTCGGCAGCCACACCTGGCTTCTGGCCACCAACGACCGTATTAGACAGATCTAGAAATAAAAATAAAAAAAAAAACCATTGCTTTCAAGTCAACTCTGACTCACAGTGACCTTACAGGACAGAGTAGAACTGCCCATAGGGTTTCCAAGGAGCAGCTGGTGGATTCAAACTGCCGAACTTTTGGTTAGCAGCCGAGCTCTTAACCACTGTGCTGCCAGGGATCTAGCAGATATAGACAGTGCCAAAAAAAAATTTGCTGACAGATTGACTGGAAAATTGAGAGTTGAGCTCTGTGACCTTTTATCAATTATAATTGACACCTTTTCTTGAAATTTTAAACCTGTTAACAAAAGAGAGGCTAGTTAGTTAGTTAATTAGTCTGGCCAGTGCTTAGGTGGATTTAATTACCTTGCTTCAGGGTCTGGTCACCAGTCTCAAATGTGTCTGTCCACTCAGGAAGACTATCTTCTAGAGCAGTGTGTCTCCACTTTTTTCGTTATTGTCTGTTAGGGAACTTTTCAGGTACTTTTCTACTAATTGCCCCCTTCCTGCACCATAAATTTAACACCACAGATATACTGTATATCTATTTATGCACAGTGATCTTTTGGAAGACTACAAACCACTATAATATCTAAATTTTTTGCCTCCTTCACCAAGAACCAAAATTTGCCACCTTGGGGATGATCTCCCCCCTCATTGAGAGGCAAACTGAGAAACTAGGTTGCCAGTGTATTTCATTTAAAGTGGACTAAGTCACTGTGCCATTTGTACAGGGATGCGCTCTGGTGTACCACGTGCTTGGAGCAGGGGATGCTGGGCAGATTAGGATACAGAGAGCTGGGGCTCCCTTGAAGTTGTTGCCCTGAGTACTTGTTGCTGCACAAAGTGCCCCCCCTCCCCTCTCTTGTCTAGAATCAGTGTCTTCTTCTTGGGGAAGCTCTGGATAAACACCAAAACGTCCTTGTTCTTAGGGTTCCCCTTACCTGTTAGTCAACATGCCACAGTCCTGGTAAGCAGCTCCTTTCTCAAGCATTTTGGAGAGCAGACAGCCTGATCCAGCTTTCAGACAGTGGTTTTGTGCTTTGAGATTGTGGGTGGGAGATTTTCTAACCTGGATGTGTCTGGTCCAGGAAGAATGTGATAAGTCAAACTTTTCAGGCCAAAGTATTTTTAACTTCTTGAAAGTCAATTGTTATGGGGACAAGCATAATGGAATCTAGGTTGCACATTTAATATCCTTGGGGGCCAGGTTCGTTTGTTTTATGTGCTTCAAAGCTATTTCTGATTTCACTGATTTCACCTCTGACTCTGAGCAGTCATCCACAAAGTACTAGCCATTAGTTAAATGAGGAACTGGGCTTGGTGGTGTCTGCGATGTTGATGAAATCTAACACTAGTAAAGATCCTATGCTTTGTCAGGGGATGGGGATGTGTTAGGCACTTCACTAAGAAGTATGTTTTTAAATTTCTAACTTTTTTTTTTGTAATTAATTTCTAACTTATTTGTATGAAGGGCAGGGTATTTGACCTGTATAACCCCACTTCTTTGGTATATATGTTGAAACTTGCTTTGCAGCTAGTATATGATCCTGTTTTGTTAGTGCTTCACATGTGCTTGAAAAGGATACATTCTATAAACTTGCCTAAAAAATTCTTTATACGTCCTTAGATAAAGTTTGTTAATTACATTACTCAAATATTCTACATATTTACTGATTTTCCTGCCTGCTGGATTTACTAATTTGTAAGAACTACACTATCATTTCTCACCATGATGATGGATTTGCCCATTTTTCCACAGAAGTCTATTAAATTTTATTTTATATTCTTCAAAGCTATGTTATTATGTGCATAGAAGTTCATATTTTTTCTCATGAATAGTTCATTTTATTGTTCTAAAGTACTCCTCTTTATCTCTAATAAATCTTAAAATCTCTCTAATCTGATATTAACATGGCTGCACCAGCTTTTTATTAATTAGTACACTGAAAGCTGTGAGAGCCAGAACTCGACAGGACTGCCTTGTTTTTCTGGGTCTCGCAAGTTTTCCACTTTAGACAGTGTGCCGTCTTACTGCTTTTCTATCGCTTGTTTTAGTGGAAAAGATTTGAGTTTTCCTTCTCTGACAGGTTTCTGCCTTACACAGTTTCCAGCTTCTGCAGGTTTTACCATATTTACCTAGTTTATCTTTTCCATCCTTTTAATATTTCTATATTATTATATTTTAACTACATCTTTTATGCAAAGCATATAGCTGCTTTTTAGAAATTCAATCAGAAAATCTCTGTTTTTTACCTGAGAAGTTAAGTTCATTCACATTATTGGAATTACTGATGAATTGAGATTTATTTCTGCCAAAGATTTTGTAGTTTTCCATTTGTCCTGATTTTTTAATTCTTTTCTTTCCTCTCCATTCCTAGTTTATCTTTAGTTGAGTAAGCCTTCATTATTCTCTATTCTACTGATCTTAAGGTTGTTTGTTCTATTTCTATTCTTTAGAGGTAATCCTTAACATTCCAACATATATACTTAGAAAGTCTTGTCCAGTGTCTGTTGCACACTTCCATGGATCACTAATCACATTGTTTTCTCTGTTGTTAAATGCTGCAAGGAGCTTAAAACATTTTAATTCCGACTATTCCCATCTCCAAGATTGTTATCCAATATTTTAACTACTCTTTGTTTTTATACCCCGATTTAGTAGTTATTTTTATCACTATTGTTTCATACTGTTTATTCTTATCTATATTTACCTATATGTCAATTTGCTTAACATTTTTTCCCTTGAATTTTACTTCTTCCTTCTGGATTTAATTTTCTCCTTCTTGAGGTATATCCTTTAGTAGTTCTTGCACTGAAGGTCTGTTAGTAATGAATTCTCAGTTTATTTGCCTGGAAAAGTCTTTAACTTAACTATATGGAACTTATATTCTCTTGTATATATAAAGTATAACAAAAGAAAAACATTTTTAGTCATTATTTTGTCTTTATTCTTGAATGATATGTTAACTGGGTATAGAATTCTAGGTTCATGGGATTTTTTTTTTCTCCTCAGCACTTTGAATATATTTGTGTTCGTTATTAATGTATTGCCTCTCAGCTCCAAATCCATCTTCTTTGCCATACTTTGAGATAAAAAAAAACCCAAACCAAATCCATTGCCATGGAGTTGATCGTGACTCATAACAACCCTATAGGACAAGGTAGAACTGCTCCACAGAGTTTCCAAGGAGCAGCTAGTGGATTCGAACTGCTGACCTTTAGGTTAGCTCCCCAGCTCTTAACCACTACACCGCTAGGGCTCCATCCTTTGAGATACTAGAACCAAAATCTGTAGATTGTATTTCTCCTTTGCCAAATGGCTTGATATTAGGCTCTGCCAGTAGAGGGCGCTGGAGGGATACTGCAAGGCTGGAAGAGGAAGAATGAAAAAGACTTTTCTCCTTCCGGGTTTTTTTTTTTGGCTCAGCAATGAGCAGATAAGGATGTAGGAATCCTCATTCATCAGTGGCACCCTCCAGCCAGTTTCTTTGTTACCACTTTGGGGGTGGCTCTTAGCTCTCAAAACTCAACGTGGCCGGTTGCTTTTCCACCACAGCGTCGTCGGGTGGCATGTTCCTATGGCAACAACGCCCTCTCCTCAGAAGTCTGAGTTTCAGCTTTGCAGAGTTCCCTCTTCTGAGTTTTTAAGCTTTTTTCTTGTTCACTTTCCTCTCAACCCTAAGGATAGTAGTTTCTTTATGTAGTTACGACCTCTCTACAGCTTAGATTTTGCTTTCCCCATTTTAGTAATTAATCAGCTTTAACTGGGTAAAAATTTGTTATATTAAATTTTCCCTGTTCAAATTACTGGTGTGGTTTCAGTCTTCTGACTGGTCCCTGACTGATAACATGTTATTATATCATTTTCTGTTTTATTTTGCTGCTGTTCAACAATCTGATGTCAGCAAAAGGTTTGAATAGATGTTCCACACAAGAAGATCTAGAACTGGCCAATATGTCCATTAGTAGGGCACACAATATTATCAGCAGTCAGAGAAACGCAAATTAAAACCACAATGAGCTACCACTACATGCCACCAGATTGGCTAAAATTAAAAAGATTGATAACAGGAAATGTTGGCAAGAATGTGTAGCAACTAGAATGCTTATATTTTTGTTGGTGAGAATGTAGAATTGTTCAACTACTTTGGAGAAAGGTCTGACATTTTCTTATAAAATTAAACATACACCTGCCCTATGACTCAGCAATCCCACTCTTAGTTATTTACCCAAAATAAACCAAAACACTGGTTCACAAAAATACTTGTTCAGGAATGTTCATAGGAGTTTTATTCATAATAGCCCTAAAATGGAAATAAACTGTGGTGTATTCATACAGTGGAAAACTAAACAACAACAAAACACCAAACTCATTGCCAAGGAGTCAATTCTGACTCATAGTGACCCGATAGGACAGAATAGAACCCAAGGTTGTAATCTTTATGGAAGCTGACTGCCACATGTTTCTACCACTGAGTGGCTGGTGGGTTCGAACCACCAACTTTTCAGTTTGCAGCGAAGCACTTAACCACTGTACCACCAGGGCTCCCTACATGTTAAGTATACCAAAAACCAAACCAAACCAAGCCCACTGCAGTTGAATTGATTCCTCAAGTTGATTTCAACTCATAGCAACCCTATAAGACATAATAAAACTGTCCCATAGGCTTTCCAAAGCTCTAATCTTTATGGAAGCTGACTGCCACATTTTTCTCCTGCAGAGTGATTTGTGGGTTCAAATCACCGACCTTTCAGTTAGCAGCTGAGTGCTTAACCATGGCACCACCAGGCTCCTTAGCTAATCTATAGTGGAAAGAAATCAGAATAGTGCTTGACTCTAAGGGGATGGGTGTGAAGATTGACTGGGAAACAGCAGGAGAGAACTACCTGAGGTGATGTCCATGTTTTGTATTTGATCAGGGTTTGGGTTATACAGCAGAGTACACTTGTAATTCGTTCATTTTATTGTGTGTAAATTTGACAACCACAGAAAAAAACCTGTAAACAAATAATGAACTCTATTTAATGATACCCTTGCTAAAGTATTTAGGAGGAAATGCACTATGTCTGTAATTTAGTTTGAAATGCACTTTCCCAAAAGACTCCAAAACAAACTAACAACAAAAAATAAATGAGGGCTTGATGGGTAAATGGAGAGCTAGAAGGATAGATAAATGATAAAGCAAGTATAGCAAAATGAGTAAAATGTTAATGGTAGGATCTAAGTAACGGGTATATGGGAGTTCACTGTAAACTTCTGTCAACTTTACTCCATATTTGAAAATTTTATAATAAAATGTTGGAAAAAGGGGCTGCTGTCAGTCTAATAATCCTTACTTTTTGAGTAATTTGTGTTTTCTATATGACTGTGTTTAATACCTTTCGTTTGCTTTTTGGGTTTTGTACTCCACTGCAGTGTGTTTAGGCATATATTGATTTTTACTGCCCTCATGGCTTGTGAGCTTATATCTTTTTGTCAAATTTTGAAACTTCTTAACTCTTATCTCTTTGAATATCATCTTTCTTCTTTCCTTCTGGAATTTTTTCATTAGATCTGTGTTGAAAGTTTTCATTCTATCATCCATGTAGCTTAATCTCTCTCCATGTTTTTCATTTCTTTGTCTCTCTGTGCTGTAATTTGGGTGCCCTCACCTTCTACCTTAGGATCTGCATCCTCAGATCTATTTTTCAGTTTACTGACTCTCTCTTCAGCTACGTCTAGTCTGCTGGTTAATCTTTGACTATGTTTTCCATTTCTAGAAAGTCTATTTAATTTTTTCCAAATATAATTGTCATTGTATTGTGCCTTGTCTCTTTGGTTCTTCTTAAAATGTATTTAGTAATCTTAAACACATACCTATATATGTGTATGTGTATATATGTATATCTGCTTAATTATGATAGTTTATTTTAAGTGGATGTTATCAGGGGTTAAAATCCTACTATTTGCTATGTCTGCTGACTACATCCTTATGTGCATCATAATTTTGGATTGTGACTCATGGAAAGTGGACATTTATCTGAGGGAATCCTCGTCCTATGGGACTCTTTCCAGAGAAGTTTTTTCATTTGGTTCTTCCAGGCACAGCACGATCATAGTCCCTGGCCACTTTTTATATTAATTTTCTAGACCATGCATCTAGAGTAAAATTGAACATCAAATCCATATGAAGGTCAGCCTGTGCTTATGAATTATCAAAGGAGACTGTTTTTTCCCCTTGTATAGAGCCTAGCATGAGACAGCTAAACTTCTTGGTCATCTTCCTGGGTCTGAGAGTATACTGTGTTTATTCCATCTTGTTACTAAGGTTATAGCACCTCAAGACATCTGGTTTTGGGGGGATGGCAGGAGAGGGGCTCCATTCCACTTGCATCTTGTGAACTCAAAGTCTAACCTGAACCCATGTGGACAGTGACACCCAAGCCCTAAATTACCACATCTGACAACCTTTCTGTGGGCGACTGTAGCATCAGCTCAGGGTTTCCACCCTGTTTTTCAGTTCTCCCTTTGTTTTGGGTCTCTGGAAATTTCCCCCACTTTCTTATAAACTCATTCATTGCTTTTAAAAAGCAACAAATTTATAATTTATTCAGCATTTTCTGGGTGTTTCATATTGGGAAAGTAGTCAAAGAATCAGAACTTCCACAATGCCAGAAATGAGAGCTGTGTTAGGTATTTTGTGTGGATTATTTTATTTATTTCTCACAACAACTCCATGATACACTTATTATAATTATCCAGGCAATTTATCTATAGAGGTGTGAGGCAGATTTCCCATATCTTAAAACAAAACAAAACTAGTTGCTATTAAGTCAACTCTGACTCCTGGCAAATCCATGTGTGTCAGAGTAGAACTGCTCCAAAGGGTTTTCAGTGGCTGATTCCAGACCTTTCCTCCAAGGTGCCTCTGGGTGTACTCGAACTGGGTAGAAAAGTCCTCAGCCTTTCAGTTAGCAGACAAGCAAGTTAACTGTTTGCACCACCCAGGGACTCCTCCCCAGGTCTTATAAGCTAGTAAGTTGGCAGAGTTGGGATTCCACCAATGTCTGAATGGTTCCAATGTCTAGGCTTCTGTACTGTTGTACTGCAAGAGTTAAAGAAACCAACCCTCTGGCCTGGGAAGGTTACTCTACCTGAGTCATCGGTGACAGTACATCAGTCCTCATAGCAACTTCACTTTTGGTTATGCCTTTGCTACCTTCTCATTCAGCAGCAAGACCTGAAGAGGGTTCTTTGTACCATAAGAATCAGGTGCTTTTTGGATTTCTCTCATACCCTGTCATGTTCTGACTGTTGGCTAACTGGAAGAACAGTTGAGGTCCCATATGGGGACTGTATGACAAGGACACTCACCCATAAGAACACAAAACTCCTGAGTCTCATGTTGATTTTTGACTGTAATTTATTTCTCCCACTTGCTCTTATTCATAAATCTGAGAGGTGTCGTGCTTTGCCCAGGACTAAGAGATTTCCTGGACATGAGATTTTCAGTGTTAAAACCAGGGTACTAGTCGTCTACAGACCATTCTGGGTATTTTTTAATCACACCAGCCCCAGGCCTTTGCTTTCAGGGCAAGTGAGAGGCCATAATACACTCTGGTTTCCAGATTTCCCCAGAGATGAAAGAAATGAGGGTTTAAGGGTAAGAAGAGGAGCAGAAGATTCATTTCAAGGACATATGGAATGCAGCAGAACCACACCAGGTATTTCCCAGCTGTTCCTAGTTATGCCCCAACAGAAGACAGAGCAACTGATGAGGACAAAGAATAAGAGCAACTGGGAAAGGAACTAAGATTACAAAGCAATTTCTCACATGCCAGATACTTGGTTAGATTCACTGTCTATACCATTTTGTTTAGTCCTGACCATAACTCCATGAGGTAGACAAGTGCTATGCCCATTTTAAAGGGGAGAAAACTAAAGCACAGCATGATTAAGTCACTTGCCCAAGATCGAAAGCTTGTAGATAGGATGCCTGGATTCAAATCCAGGTGAGCCTGACTCCAAAACTGGGCTTTTTCTGCTTGACCCTGGTGTGGGGTGGGGTGGACTGCTCTTTATGCAAGCGCAGATGAGGGAGTCGTGAGTCCAAAAAGGAAAGGTAAAAAACAGGTGGGCTCTGCAAACAGTTGCAGGCCTTGCAAATAAACCCTACTGTTGGGAAGTAGTGGACAATGGCCAAGGTTCCGCACTGTGGCCTCATCAGGCCTAAAGACCTCAGGGAGGTGGCTGGAAAGCATGGGGATTGTGGTTGTTAAGGCTGTGTGTCAACTTGGCTGAGCCATGATTCTCAGTGGTTTGGCAGTTATGATGTAGTTCAGCAGTCGGATAATGATGCAGTCACCTCCATGATGAGATCTGATATAATGTGATCGCCTCCATGATGGGATCTGCTGTGAGTAGCCAATCAGTTGAAAGGGAGTTTCCTTGAGGGTGCGGACTACATTCAATATACTAATTCAACTTTCTGACAGGGTTTGTGGGCTTTTGCGTGCTCTGGATCCTGCAGCTGGCTACTGTTCATCTGACCTCCAGTTCCTGGGACTTGCGCTAGCAGTTTACCTGCCATCTTGCCTGTCAATCTTGGGATTCATCGGCCTCCACAACCTGTGAGCCAGAGGCCTGTTGTCTGACTTTCTGATCTTGGATTCACAAACCCCTGCAGCTACATGAGTCAGGAGAAGCCTCCAGCCTGACTCATGGACTTGGGACTTTCTAGCCTCTAAAACTGAGCCATTTCCTTGCTATAAATCTCTCTCTCTATGTATTGATACACTGCACTGGTTTTGCTTCTCTAGAGAACCCAGCTATGACAGGGATTGTCTTAATTCCCTAGAGTTGCTGGAACAGAAATACCAAGGGGGTGGCTTTAAAGAGTAGAAATTTATTTTCTCATAGTTCTAGAGGCTCAAAGTCCAAATCACTGTTGATTCCTTCCTTGTAGGTAGCTCCTGCCGTTCCCATGGTTCCTTGGCTTGTAGATGAACCTACATGGTGTCTGTCTTCCCCTGTGTGTGCGTCTCTGTGTCTAATCTGCTCTTTTTATAACTCAGAAGGGGTTAGATTTAGAACCCACCCTACTCGGGCACGCTCTAATTAACATAACAAAGAAATCACAATTTCCAAATGGGATGACATCTACAGGTATAAACCATAACTGTCCCACAGAGTTTCCAAGGAGTGGCTGGGGGATTTGAACTGCCGACCTTTCTGGTTAGCAGCCGTAGCTCTTAATCACTGTGCCACCAGGGCTCCTCTATAGGTATGGTGGTTAGGATTCCCACACATAATTTGGGGGGACCCAATTCAATCCATAACAGGGTTACTCTCTGCTAATACCCACCTCCCTCTTCCTTTTCTCCTCCCCAGCATACTTCGACCCACCACAGGGGTTGGGTGGAGAGGTCAGGGATGCTGGGCTTGGAGAAAGAGGTCTCCTTCCCTTGGTTGTGCTGTTGATAGGTGGTCTTACAGGCAGCACTTGTCCTTTGGAGCTGGAGCCTTTGCTCCTTGCTGTTGGCTGCCTCCCTGCCTGACCTGAGGTCACAATCTTGGTTCATCGTGTCCCCACTTGCTCATCTTCAAAAAAAGATAAAAACCAACATCCTTTCCATTGCCTGTCTGCTGCGTTGTAAAGTGCTGTATCAATATTAAGCATTATTAAGGTGTCTTTACCAAACAAACACATTCTAAGGACCCAGTCGATGATCAAGGCTGCTTTTAAAGGCCTCTCCTAATATTTACCTAGTCAGCTTCCTTCTATACTCTTAGCTGTGTTTTTCTGAAACAGCTGCATTCAGAGCAGAAGGCTCTTTTGTGTAAACTCATAAGTCACCTGTGCTTATTTGGTGTATCCAGGGCTGCCATGCTCTGCAGAGAGCTTTTTTTTTTTTTTTTTTTTTTAAAATAGGAGTGGGTGTTTGATATAATAGATTATTACATGTTCAGCATATAAATTACTAGGTTTTAGAAACAAGAAATGAGTAATTCTGCCCTGAGGTAATATAACAGCTACTGTGGAGTCACTAAAATCAATTAAATAGATCATTTGTGGTCAGGGCAGGAGAGAGGAATTACTACTGAAGAGCATTCTACAGTCATTCCCAAATTTAATCAAACAGGTATTGAGAACCTGAGGTGAGCTCCAGAAGTTATCTAAGTGTTGGGCAGGGCCACAAAGAAATATAAAAATACAGCCTGAAGGAGACCAAGAGCTTTCTACGTGGCACTCTTTCTGTAGGAAATTAATTGAAGTCATTGTTCTTCTTAATCAGGAAATGTGAGGGGAGTGGGTCCTCTTAGAAAGCAACTGGACGTATAACCAGAAGCACAGGGGGTAGATAACCTGCACAGTTTCCTTCAGGAGGTTGTAGAGTGAGGAAGAGGAAGTAACATTGATCAGACCTGGAAACCCTGCTTCGAGAAGGCCAGTTATAAAGCTATTCCCATTTGGAGTCAGGGGACTAAGTCCAGCTCTGACACTTACTAGCTAAATGATTTTGGGCAAGATAGTTAACCTCATTGGGTCCCAGTTTTCCTATCTGTCAAAAGGGATTATCATAGATGATCTCATTAAATGAGATACTGGAGGTGAAAAGCCTGACACACAGTTATAGATAGATAGCTAGCTGCCATCAGGTCTACTCTGACTCTGGAGACCTTACGTACAACAGAACAAAATGCCGCCCAGTGCCGTGTCACGACCATCAGGGTTACGGCATGTTTGAGTTCATCACTGTAGCCATTGTGCCAGTCCACCTCGCCGAGGGTCTCCCTCACCTCGCTGCCCTTTACTTCACCAAACATGATGTCCTTTTCCAGCCATTGATCCCTCCTGATGATGTGTCCCTAAGCAAGTGAGTTGGACAATGTTCTGTTGTGTTCCATAAGATTATCATTGACTGATTTTTGGGAGTAGATTGCTAGTCTTTCTTCCTAGTCTGTCTTAGTCTAGAAGCTCCACTGAAACTTGTTCACCAGGGGTGACCCTGCTGGTATTTGAAATACTAGTGGCAGAGCTTCCAGCAACATAGCAGCATGCAAGCCACCACAGTGTGACACACTGATGTATGGGTCGTGGTGGCACATAGTAGACCTTCAAAACGAGGGCCATGATTCTTATAATCCAGGTCCAGAATAAAAGGAGTGGGGGCCACTGTCAGTGTGGAATCATTCACCACTCTCAATACACCGGAACGCTGAGGCTCTAATTCCACTCCCTTTACTGATCTGTGTCCCAGTTGAATACGAGACCTTGTTTTCTTATGATCTTCAAAGAATAGTCCAATTTTGTGCGAGAGTAGTGGAGATTGTAGATTCTCTGCCTAAGATAGAAGTCCATTTACTACCAGCTTTTTCCCTGGAAAACACTTTACCCTTTGCCAGTGAGAGACTTTTAATTTGCCTCTATAATTGAAATGGGCCCTCTGGGTCATGGGATCAGCGTCATCTGGCCTGTGAGTCATCCGGGGCAGTTGTCCACTTTTTATCAAGTGGATCAAGAATATATTGACCCAGGTTAAATGGAGTGGAGGGGTGAGAAACTATCTAATGAATCAGAGCAATCTAGCTCCCCCCCTTGTACCGATTCAAGGGGCACAACACCCTTCAACCCTGACCCCACCCCCACTTCCTTGTCAGCGCATGGTCTAGTGAGAAAGGGTGGACCAAGCTGGATTTCTTTAACTAAAACACCAGGGAGTGAAAAGATACTCTAAAATAACTCTTCATGTCAGAAACCAAAGTTAAAATAATGTCATACTTGGATAATTAATACTATCAGGCTTGACAGCAGAACATGCTAAATAAATTAGTCTTTAAATGCTTATGTTTCTTCCAATTATAGGTTTTTGGTCTAATAATTGCTTGACCAAATAGACAAATGGCCTCAATATCCTGCTTGCTTTTGGCCGTAAAGATGTGGCCTTTACTGACCAATGTTAAGTAGAAAGACTTTGCTAGTCCGCCTCCATCTGTAGAGGGAGGGGCTGTTTTTGAATGACGTTTAAAGGAATTTGTGAGAACGACTTCGATTCGACTTCATCAATTTTTTGTAGGGTGTCTTCTCAGCGTAAAGAGCAAGGGCAGTCACCGAAGGGGGCACAGACAGAGACGTCAGATCCCACACTCAGGGACGGACATCTGGGTAGGGAAGGGCTTCGCGGGCTCCAGATACAATCTAAGGCAGAGAGGTCCTGAGGAGCCAGAGGAGACCAGCATTTACACGATGCCTTGCAGATGGCTAGGCTGTGGGAAGCAGAGAGGAAGAGTGGGGTAGAGTTGCTTGGGTGGAGGAAGTGACGTGGACAGGGCCAGGTGGAAGGGACCTCAGAGATGGCCACTCCATAGCCTCTTTGAATGTTAAGATTCGCTGTGGCCTTGAGCTTGTTTCTAACCAGCTCACAGTCACTGGTTAATAATCACAGAAGCCAAAATTGAGGCTTTGTTCTGTCTGATTCCAAAGCTGATGCTTTTAAGCATCACACTACAAGTTCTTAGCCTTGGGGCATAGTAGACTCAACTGGGGCACTTCTAAGTCCAGGACTCCCCTCCAGATCATGACCAGAACCTTGGGGTTGGAGCCTGGGTATGGGTATATTCAAAAACCCAGGAACAGTGCTTCCCCAAACTTGAGTGCAAGTGAGTCCCCTGAAGACCCTGTTAAGATGCAGATTTGGACTCAGTAGGTGTGGGTCAAGGCCTGAGATTCTGCATTTCCTACAAGCTTCCAGGTGATGCTGAAGCTGCTGGCCAATAGACCACTCTTAGAAGGGTTTCTAAATCTCGCTAAAGGTTGAAAATCATTGCATTGGCCTACGGCGTCTCTTGTTTGGTCTTTTCTGGAAAGGCATAAAGACGCCGCGGTGTTTTAGTGGCAGAATGTTTGCGTTCCACGAGGGAGACTGGCTGCAATCCCCGGCCCATGTACCTCATGCTCAGCCTGCTCCAGTCTGTCAGTGGAGGCTTGTGTGTTGCTATGATACTGAACAGGCTTAAAGGGAGCTTCCAGACTAAGACAAACTAAGAAGAAGGGTCTGGTGATCTACTTTTAAAAATCAGCCAGTGAAAACCCTATGGATCACAATGGTCCAATCCATAACCAGTCATGGGCATCATTACATTCTGTTGTACGTGGGGTCCCCATGAGTTGGGGGCCGATCTGCTGGCAGCTCACAACAACAGTTATGGAGAACAACCATCTTTAGGGAGACAGACACAGAGCTGAGAGGCAGGCAGGATGGGGCTGGGCTGCCAATCCAAGTGAGCGGTGAGTGTCAAGGAAGAGGGATGGGCAGTCGACGCCGCCTGCTGCAGAGAGGTCCTGGGGCTGAGCTCTGGGAAGGCCTTGCTGGAGCGGTGACTCTATTCCTGACACAAGCCACATGTGAGACCCTCCAAGGACCCCCTGACACCTCCCAATGCAGGGAGAAAATCCCAGATTTATGAATAATTTCCTTCTGAGAGGCTGCCCTTCCCTCCCTCAGTACAGACACACAGGACATTCTCAGGAAATAACGTGGGCCTTTGAAAGAAACCCGCATGAGGGAAGCACACACAGAATTTGATAGAAAGATGGGCCCCCTGATTGTCTTTGGTTACAGGCTGGGGAAATATTATCATGCTCCAGTTATGTTTAAATGAAACACATTTTAAAGTTGTTTTTTTTTTTTAAATAACGGAAAAAGCAGGTAATCTGAAGAAGGGAATATAATTCCTTTAAACAATTTTTAAAATAAAAGAACTTAGTTTTCTTATTTTTAGTCAGGAAATAGCTTCATTGTTTGAGTTTAGATATAATTAAACCACTGATTTGGCCTCATTAGAAAGTGAATGTTTATCGAAGAAGCAGGGACCGAGACGGGGTGGAATGGCCGGGAGAGGCAGACTTTCTTCACGTCCCTCCTGTTAACTTCTTTATAAAAAGGTAACAATCAGGGCTAGCGTGAGGCCACCGTAGGAAGTGAAGTGAAGGGAGGTCTTCTCGTTTCCCTAAGAGCCCATCTCAGCAATGGTGTTTAGCAACTAACAGAAACACGGCTCTGTGTGTCTCTCCCTTTCTCTCTTTCTTTTTTTTTAATGGTCCCTTTGTGCCCTGATATTTTTCCAAGTTGGCAGCTGTGAGGAAAAACAATGTGATTTGGGTAGACGCAGCCTCCGCTCTCAAGTCTGGAGCAGAATAGATAAGAACTTGTATGTCAGAATATAAAGTTTACACAGCTCCAGTCAAAAGCTTTTGATGTCGCCTGCCCAATCTGGCCTCGCATCTTTGAAGTTCTATTACACAGGCTAGGGTTCCGTCAATAAGAAGCAGACCTTTCTTTCCCCGCTAGTTAAAACATCTGCCTCCTGGAAATGCCCCGCATTAAAGCAGGCCACAATAGTTCCAGGGCTAATAGAGACCCGGGCTTGCCACATCAGTGACAAGAAGAGAAATGTCTAAGAAATGGAGGCTGTTTCAGAAAACCCTTATGGACTGTGGGGTGAGGCTATGTTTCCATTACAAGATTGCATTGGAAAAGATTGGGCCAGGCTGGCTCTCTGGTGGCCAGAGTGACTGACCAGGGCTGTCTTTCCACACACTGTGCAAGGCTGTATCCACGCCATAACTCACGTGTGGTCTGTACTCTTTATCTGGGGCATTAGCCGTTTCTCAGTGAAAAAGAGCAGGGAAACAGGTTCATCGGTGTCATTTAGACTGCTCAGCAGATGGCTTATTTGTCAAATAATATTGCTTCTTCCAGGAACAAAACCCCGTTAGTGATTGCTGAAATCTATGGCTATCAGAAATGATATCATGATGTGCCTCTGTCACTGCCCGGTGGTGCCCTTTGAAGGGACGGGGGGGGGTCGGAAGAGCGTCGCCTTTGTTCCTGGAAATGAAAGGGAGAAACAATGGGTTGTATGAAGGACCTTAGTTGCCAGGCTCCATGCCTCAAGCCCTGGCTTGTAACAAAAGCCTTCATCTCAGAGTCCAGTTCTGGAAATGTCAGAGGTGGGTGCTCTTGGTGGACATCCAAGTCATGGTGGCAGCCGGCAGGTGGGCAGACAGACAGATGGACTGCAGACCAATGGCCCGCAGCTTCAGTTGGCCAGTGCCAACCCTGATTCTGTGGCCCTAGAGCTGCTGCACTAGCTCTTAGGGGTGGAGGATAAAAATCAGAAGGACAAAGGACAAGAGCCCATGCTTCACAATGTCTTTGCCAAAATGCTGAGCTCAGTATGCAAGTGGCAGGGACGGGGCAAGTGGTGAGTCTTGGAGAACAAAATCACTGGACAGATACGTTGTTCTGAGGTGGCACTAGCATCCCTTTTTTTTAATGCTTTTTTCCTCCCTTGATGGTACTCTTTGATGTCCTCTCACACTTCTGTTCTCCTTCTTTCCTTCCCTTCTCTCAAAGTCTAATATCAGGTTAGGGCCTGATCAGCTTACCCATTCTAAGCATAAATGGCTGGAAATGCTCAATTGGTTACTTCTCCTAGAGGCATTTTCATCTTAAGAGAAGACAAGCTTCAAAGAAATGAATCTCCAATGGTGGAATTTTAGTCATGGATGGGCCAGAATTTTATTACCCTGTAGTTACACCCTAGAAGGTCTCTACTAGTTTTGCTGGGGGAAGATAAACAGCCTTTCCATCAGTAATCTTGCAATCTAATAGGGAAGAAATTCTTACCTGAAACATTTACGGGATAAGCCAGGGCATGGTCATACTATAATACAAATAGTGGAAGGTAGACGGTGAGAAGGGGCCAGGCAGTCTTTGTCACATCTCCATAACTGATGTAGCTCTAACCTAGATTTTTAGGATGTGGTAACACCGGAGGAAGCCTACGATCTAGTAAATGGTACTTGGGTTGACTTGACAGCAGAGCCAAACTGTGTGAGGTGTCTAGAGGAGGACCCTAATCCCCATGCCAGGGATGTGGGACAAGCCATTGTGGGCTCCTGCCTGCAAAGGAACCTGATGACATCCGTGCCTAGTGAGAAGCACAGTGCCCAGGCTGGATTGGAGGGAGCGGGGTGGAGGGTGGAGGCAGTGAGACTGGGGAGATACTGAAAGGCAGTGAGATTTGATGGTGGGAAGCACAATTCTTGAGTCTGACTGCCCGGCTTAAATACCAGCCATGCTATGTAATCCACCACCCGTCTGCCAGTTGTGGTACTGTGGTGGCTTGCATGTTGCTGTGATGCTGGAAGCTATACTGCGGATATTTCGAATACCAACAGGGTCACCTATGGTAGACAGGTCTCAGTGGAGGTTCCAGACTAAGACAGACTAGGAAGAAAGACCTGGTGGTCTACTTCTGAAAATTAGCCAAAGAAACCCTATGGATCACAACAGAATATTGTCTGATATAGTTCTGGAAGTTGAGCCCCCTAGGTTGGAAGGCACTCAAAATACACAGCAGCCTCAATAATGGCCTCAAGCAGAACAACAATCGTGAAGATGGAGCAAGGCTAGGCAAGGTTTCATTCTGTTGTAAATGGGGTAGCCATGACTTGGAGCTGACTTGACAGCAGCTGGTAACATATAATAATATACCATCTGTCTTGGTCATCTAGTGCTGCTATAATAGAAACACCACAAGTGCATGGCTTTAATAAACAGAAATTTATTCTCTCACAGTCTAGGAGGCCAGAAGTTCGAATTCAGTGTGCCAGCTCCAGGGGAAGACTTTCTTTCTCTGTAGGTTCTAGGGGAGAGTCCTTGTCATCAATCTTCCCCCGGTCTAGAAGCTTCTCAGCACAGGGACCCTGGGTCCAAAGGATGCACGCCATTTCTGGAACTTCTTTCTTGGTGCCACCAGGTCCCTCTCCTCTCTGCTCGATTCTCTCTTATATATCTCAAAAGAGATTGATTCAAAATACAGTCTAGTCCTGCCTCATTAACATCACAGAAGTTAGGATTTACAACACATAGGATTATCACATCGGATGACAAAATGGTGGACAACCGCACAGTGCTGGAAATCATGGCCTAGCCAAGTTGACATATATTTTTGAGGGACACAATTCAATCCGTAACACCATCTAACAGCTGTGTGATGTTGGGCAGGTTATTTTAACCTCTCTGAGTCCCGGAGTCTTCCTCAGTACGATGGGGATGATAACAATATTTACCTCTCAGGGTTCTTATTATGATTAAATAAGTTTTCAAGGTAAAGCACCCAGACCTGTGCCTAGCACAGAACAATCTCAGTAGGTGTTAACATTTATCACTGGGAACCAAGTGTGAGGCAAGGAAGCGCCCGCCAGTCAGTGTCCACCCGGAGCAAAGCTGCAAGTGGGTCCTTAGATCCTATATGGCAAGTTACATGGGGTCTGGCTGAGGAGGTGCAGGCCCCGCAGAAACATAATGCAGTCTGTGCACTTGTCAATTCTCGTCAGTGATCACCTTTATCCTACTCCCTTCCTCATATAACTTGTCTAGGCATTTAACACCAAGCTCAGTAGGAAGATGCTGACCTTCAGTTCTATCCTCATATTCCCCCTGAAGGTAAAACAGGAAGAAATGGGCTCAGCCAGCGTTAGACACAGAGAAGTTTTTTGTTGCAGAATGCCTTACCCAAGAGCAAAATGGGATAGTTTGACCCTCCTTTCCCAAGACTGAAATGGATTCGCGGCTCATCTGGGATGGTGTAGGTGAGGATTTGCTAAAGGCATGGTGGGGAGCGGATGGGTTGTCTCATTTCTGACTGCCTCAGCCACATTTCCCAAAGTAAATTGTTCTCCGGGCCCGTGATAACCACATGAGGCTGGGACACAATTTCTGCAGTGGAGGCCTTCACTTTCTGCTCACAGCATTGAAGCACCACTGTCTGTGGTTCAGCTGACCCCCCAGACAAGACGTGGCCTTGCTCCTTGCACTTCTGCTCTTCTTTGCCCACTACCCTGCACTCCCTCCAGCCCTCTCCGCCTCCCCCCAAATTGTCATTTCATCTGAGTTGCCAGTCAGCATCTATCCACTGCCCCTTTCTACACAATTTTGGTTCCCAAGAATAGCCTCTTGTAGGGCTGAAAATCCCTGAAAAGGAGCCATTTATCTGAGGAAGGGAACTAGGTATATGTCTTAGGTGGGGAGAGCAGCTAAGCAAAACCACGGAGGTGGGAAGGTGTGGACTGTGTTTGATGAATAACAAATTCCATTTGACTGGAATATAATCGATTAAGTACTTACTGTATGTCTAGTCATTTTGTGTATTCTTGTTCATCCTGGGAAACCATTCCAGACAGGAATTTTATCCCCATTTTATAGCTAAGCACACTGAGCTTTGGGCCGTATAAGTGTCTGGCTGGCCCAAGGTGATATATGGCTAAGAATTGACACAGCACTACATGGCCCCCAGCTTTCCTCAACACCACGCCTCTACCCAGTGGTTTGTCTAAGGAAGTAGTGGAGACGAGTTTTGAATGGTAAGTTGTGGCAAGCTAGAGAAAGGACCTGAACAGTCCAGAAACATTGCTCTGGTCTCAAGAGGGAGCCAGCAGAAGTATCATGGGGGGGAGTAAAGTGGCCGATGTAAGCGCTAGAAAGGATGGTGAGAGCACCCTGCATCCAGAGAACAGAACGTCAGAAAGCTAACGCCCAGCCCAGTCACAAGGCCCTGCACAGGGATAGAGGGGGATCAGTCACTCAAAACTCACTGCCATTGAGTGGATTCCCACTCCTTGCAACCCTACAGGACAGAGCAGAACTGCCCCATAGGGTTTCCAAGGAGCGGCTGATGGATTCAGACTGCCAGCCCTTTGGTTAGCAGCCATAGCTCTTCACCACTGGGCCAGCAGGGCTCCAAGGAGCCACTAGGGAACCAAAATCAATGGGCTAGAGATTGGGAGCCCAGTGGATATGAAGGCAGAGGAGAGGAACGAGGGAGAGATGGTGTCATGGTTCCCCGGCCGTCTGGAGAGAGAGAGAGAACAGGTGCCGTAGAGATAAGGCCATCAGAGAGGCCCGTTCTAAGCGTCGGGGCCGCATCTGACAGCCGTTCGTGTTTTCTCCCCACGGCAGGGTCTGCAGCGGGACGACAGAGGGAAAACGAAAGAAAACCGTGCCCACAGTGCATACAGGCTGCCCGGGGCCAAAGTTTCCAAGTGCTGCTTGGCCTGGAGAAACAGCTGCACTTCCTAGCTCAGATCCTCAGGTTGGGTTTTTGGAAGCAGCTCCTGAGGTGGAGATTCTTGTAAAATGTGATTTCTTGAGAGAGCTCTCAGGAGACACCTGTGGGAGGTGAGGGGGGCAGGAGGGGCAGAGGAAGATGACATTTCCGAAGTGCTGCCTCAGCCTGCTCCCAGGGGGCGCTCCGGAGCATGAATTGCACCACAGAGGTTGTCCGGCCTAGAGGCAGGGGAGGCGGGCGCTGTACCCCCAGATCAGTCAGCCACGGGCTATGAGCCTGCAGTGCGAGTAACATGGGGGTTAACCCCCCCTCCCCGGGCATCTCCAGGTCAGGGAGCTCCAGCCAGCCAAGGGCAGCGTCTGCAGTTAGTGGGGAATGGAACACCACTCCAGGGGTGTCTAAGACCCTCAACCAACACCTTCCCTAACTGCTGGCTACTTCAGCCTTAACGCCCACCACCAGCTTTGCTTCTTTTTTTTTTTTTTTTTTGCATTTTTCGCATTTCCACATGCTATTCCTTGGAACACCTTTCCACCTTTTCTGTCTGTTGAGACTCCAAGTCATCAGTTCAGACACAGCTAAAATGTCAGTTACTCTGTGAAGCCAACGCTTCTCCCAAGCAGAGTTAATCCTAATGTCCTCTGTGGCCCTCGGCATTTCATACCTGCCTACATCATAACATCATACAATGTTGCTTCAATTTGTTTGTTACGGTTCTGTGTTCCTAACAACCTTTGAGCTCTTTGAGGGCAGGAAATACATACACATCTGAGCCCCTGTGCCTTTCTTCTGTGTCTGACACGCAGTCAGGGGCCAAGTGAGAATATGGAAGGCAGAAACGAAGGTGCTACACCCAGAAGGGGCAACAGAGAGGGCAGAAGAGGATATTACTTCCCACAGTTGTGTCTGAGTTACCGCCGGGGGGTTGCTGTAACAGAAAATGTCACAAGTGGGTGCCTTTGAAGAAAGGAAGTTGTTTCACAGTTTTGAAGGATGGAAGTCCAAATCAGGGCATGGGCTCTGGGGGAGGGTTCCTCCTTGGCGGTAGCCCCAGGAGCATTTCTGGGCTGCTCTTCCTGGTGTGTGTGTTTCTGTCTGTTCTGCTCTTTTTATATGACACCACTGAAAAGTGATTAGGTTTAGGATCCATCTTACTCTAGTATGAACTCATTAACATAACAAAAGAAAACCCCCATTTCTAAACAGGATCATATTTACAATACAGGGGTTAGGGCTTCCATATTTCTTTTTGGGGGACACAAATGAATCCATAACACAGGGCTGCCTGCAGGGATGATTTTAGGTAAGTGGCTAAATTATTCTGTGTTATAATTCACTCTCCATAAAATGTGTGAGGCCCTAGACACTTCCAGTTAAACTCCAGTCCCCAGTGACTTTGAGGTCCTCCTGCCAATCAAAGGTGAAACCCAAGTAAAGGTGACGTGTATGTGCTATCCGCCAAGCACGCCTAGAATCCGTGCTGACTGCGGACGACCTGCCATCCTTCATCAGCCAGACCACATTGTCAACAGTGAACATGCCTTAATGTGCCATGAACATGTAAAAACTGATATAAAACTTCCATTGTGAAACTTACTTATTTATTTTAGAAGACAGCTTTACATAATTAATGGAGCCTCTAGATTTTTAAAGTGGGAAGGTGGTTTTGGGGTAAGAGGTTTAGTGGAAACCACTCTGGATTGGGAAGAGGTAAAGGGACAGGGAAGTTAGGTAATTAGGCAAAGGACTCATAGCTAATAAATGATGCAGGCTTTCGGACTTTAACAAACATACATAAACCAATCGCATTGAGTTGTAATCTACATTTACTAGAATGTACCCATCTTAAGTGTGCAGTTTGATGAGTTTTGACAAAAGTGTGTACCCTTGTTGTTGCAGTTAGTTGCCATTGAGTCGACTCTGACTCGTGGTGACCCCATGTGTGCAGAGTAGAACTGCTCCACAGGGTTTTCAGAACTGAGTTTTCGGAAGCAGGTCACCAGGACCGTCTTCTGAGGTTCCTTCGGGTGGGTTCGAACCACCAACCTTTTGGCCAGTAGTTCAGCGCAACATCACCAACAGTTCCCGGGGCCCCTTTGTAGTGGGTCCCTCCACCCCTGGCCCAGCCACTTAGTTCTGCTTTTTCTAGAACCTCACTTAAGGGGAATAGTAGAGTACGTAGTCTGCTATGTCTGGCTTTTTTTATTGGGCGCGTTGTTCATAAGATTCATCCTTCCTGTTGTTCTCTTCTTCGTATTGCTGAGTTGTATCCCATTGCTTGGATGTTCCACATTCGTTTCTCCGTTCACCTCCTGAGGGACTTTTGGGTTGTTTCCAGTTGGGGAATATTACAATAAAACTGCTCCAAATATTCATGTACAAGTCTTTGAGTGGACATGTTTTCATTTCTCTTGGGTAAATATCCAGGATTGGAATTGCTGAGTTGTATAGTAAGTACATGTTCAATTTTATAAGAAACTGTCAACCTGTTTTCCAAAGTGCTTGGACCATTTTACATTCCAACCAGCAATGTCTGAGGGTTCCAGCTGTGGGGTTTGGTTCTGAGCTAAGGTCCACGTGACTGTGATACTGGACCATGTATATTCTCATATCTGAGTGTGTTTAAGACTCATCCAAGAATCACCTGTATGCAAAAACAGAGATTCCAGGGCCCATCCTCCCGAGAATCTGATTCAGTAGATCTGGGGTAGAGCTCAGGAGCCTCAATGGTGCAGTGGTTAAAGCACTTGACTGCTAATCGAAAGGTGGTCTGTTCCAACCCACAAGCGACTCTCCGGGAGAAAGATGTGACAGTGCTTCTTTAGAGATTTACAGCCTTGGAAACCATATGGGGCAGTTCTACTCTGTCCTATAGGGTCACTATGAGGTGGAATCAACTCAACAGCAGTAGGTTTGGGTTAGTGGGGGTAGAGCTAGGTAATTTGCATTTTTAACAAGCACCCCCACGTTTTTGCCTTTGGTAGTCCATAGGACACTCTTTAAGAAACTGTATGTGGTTTACCAGATTTTCCAGAGAAAATCCCCAAAGTAGAGACATCTGGTATCCTAACAGGGAAATGGCTGCAGTTAACAAACACCAACATCTGGCTCACCCAGCTGTTTCTATATCACCATTATCTATGGATGCCCTGGATGAAGAGATAAATGACACTGAATGGTGGATTATTTCCAAATGTTTCTGAATGACTTTGAAATGTATGTGTACACTTATTTCTTTATTTTTTCAATGCAGTGCTCTAGAGGGGAACCACGTCATTTTCCTGGTTGCTTAACTCTTCCAGGACATCGGTCACAAGCGCAAATGTTTTACATGTAAGGATCTCCCAGTGCATGTGTGGAGATGCAGATTTGGGGCCCTCACACCAGGAAACTGCATTTGTTAACATCCCAGTCATTACCGACAGAGGCAGCCGTGGCCCACACTTGGAGAAACACCGAAACAAGTCATCATTTCTCTGTCTTTCCCCAGGACAAGAGGAAATGCCCAAGTGTTTGAGTTCCAAAACGTTATAGACAAAACAAACAGAAGCTGTGCATTATTATTACTTGTAGTTTTCTTAGTATTAGGGTTTGGCGGGTAAGAAACTGGGCCTTAGAATCACACCCACATCTGACCTTCAATTCCACTTGCTGGCTGCGTAACCTGGGGTCTCTATGAGTCGGAACCAACTCAACAGCAGTGGGTTTGGTTCTTGGGACCCGGGGCTGGTTCCATAGGGCCCTGTGTAAAATGACAATCATAGCGGCCACTTTACCCAACCCCCTTCATTTTCAATGCCTGAAAATTAATGGCTATCCTGCCTAAAAAAAGAACAAAAAATCTGAACCTATTGCTGTGGAGTTGATTCCTACTCATGGTGACCCCACATGTGCAAAGTAGAACTGCCCCATAGGGTTTTCAAGGCTGTGACCTTTGGATAGCAGATTGCCAGGCCTTTCTTCTGACACACTTCTCAGTGGGTTTGAACTGCCAACCTTTTGGTTAACAGTCAAGCGCCAATCACCTGTGCCGCCCGGGGACTGACTTACAGTTAACTCAGTGGACATCAGGTGATACCAGTGGTTACCCGCCCCCATCCCCGTCCCCCACGTTGGTCTGTGGCTGTGGATGGTAACTCCTCGCCACACCACCCTTCCCTCTTGGAACCTCGGCCTTCAGCGGAGCACGGGGGCCCGGCCTCTCTCTTCCGACAAGGAGTGTCTGGGTGGAGCACTTATTCCTCACCCTCACTGCTCCCAGGGGAACGAAGTGTCCCTCAGTCCTCAGCCCTGTCGCCCCGCCCATTTTCCCAGCGAGCCAGAGCTTATTGCTACTTGTCACTTCTTATCTGATCTCCATATAACACAAAGGCAGCTCTGCCCAGTGAAGGCCTGATCACAAGTGACCTTCAGACACCCAGGGGCGTGAATGTGTGAGAACAGCCCAGGCCCAAGGAATCTGCTCACCCAGCAGCCTCCTCGCCTCGGGGAGTCTTGCCTTTCTCCCGCCTAGGGGTGAGGTGGGGGAGGGCTCCCAGGGCTGGGCTGAGGGCTCCCAACCCGGGAGGCCTGTCCGCAGGTGGAGGGAAGCCATGCTTTTCAGGGTCTCTGTCCAGATGTTCAGCATAGCTCAGCTTGCCCTTTGCAGAGCACTCCATGCAGACAAAGGGTGGGTGCCCAGGATAGTCTTCAGATGAGGGACAGGGCTGGGTTCCTGAAGGTTCTCAGCCCAGGCCGAGATGAGGCATGCTGAATGGGAACAAACAAGGGGTCCCACCATCAGATTACACCTTCGTTTATCCTGTTACCCCCACACCAGCCCTCAGGCTGCTTCTGTGACAGTCCCATCCGCCTTGTCTCTCCAGAGGACAATCCTGTTCTGAAGTGCACCTCCCCCCCACCCCACCCTCCCGGCCATACGCAGTGACCTTGGCATGTCTGCCAACACTCAACATCGTGGGGCTTTATAAACCTCATATCTCAGAAGGGGCTGACATTACATTACAAGAGGATCTGTAAACCTCCCCGGAATGACTGATGTCTTTTTTAAACAGCAGCCCAAGACTTCATTTAAATTAGTAACATGGAGATTAGAGGCGCTTCGGAGCCTCTGGCTCGGCCACGCCACGACGCCAGGAATATCAGTCACATGAAAGCTGTTAAGTTTGAGATGGAAATAAATCTGGGAGCCTGTAAAAGCTGTCAGCAGGTCAGGGAAGTTTATGAACTCTTGCTGTATCTAATCATAAATCATCAGAATAAGCTAAAACTGAGAAGAAAAATGTCCTCTTTTGTAATCTAATGCTGTCTGTTAGGGCAATAAAACTCAAACGAAATGCGTGCATTGCAATTTTTAGCTGATACTTTACATTATTAGCAAAGTGAAGGAAGAATCTTTAACTTAAAAGAGTGAGACAGATGAGGGGAAAGCCACCAGCCTTTTAAGGCTCCAGGCTCACTTCTCTGGCCTCAGGGTTGGTTCCTCCCCTTTCACCTCCGAAGGCCTCAAAACAAGGAAGTTGGTGACACGGATCCCATGGCCTTGGTGCTGAGTGGCAAGTAGTGAGAGTGTCGGGGTGACAGCCTTGAGAGGGGTCACATGGCCCATTTCTCAGCTCCTGGCAAGGGTTCCCACACTGCCCTTGTTGACCCAGTGGGTGTTCCCACCCTTTCAGTCTGAAGAAGCCTCCAGGCCACCCCCGTTCTCACTAGCCCAGGCACATGTGCTAATCCCCCCAGCCCTTAGGGGGTGACTAGCTTCCAAGCCCGGGTCTGGGATACTCCTCTGTATTCTTGGAAACCTCTGGCAATAACTAACGTGTTCCTCACCCATCTCCGACTTCTGCCATATATGATGTGAAGGATCCCATTTACCTTTCTATTTTCTAGGACCAGCCTGGGGACTGACAAAGCTCAAAGCAGGCATGGAAGTTGCTTGTGGAATAGGGTTGTTTCACTTATATCAGCTATTATTGGGCCCCAGATCTGTGCTGAGTGCCAGAAACCAAATGTGAGTGAAGTCAACGCTCTGTAAGAAGCTAGGGGTGAGGAGGGAAGGAGGTGGTAGCCCTGAATCCCTGCTCTGAATATCAAGGGCAGAATCTAGTTTGCTGGGCTTCTTGTTGATCTTCCAAAACACTGAAGAAGTATGAAGGGCAGGAAATGGAGCAGGAGCGAGAGGCATAGATGCGATTGGAAAGATGCCCTCAAGAAGTCAAAGGGTTTCCATGAAACAGTAGATGAGGCGCTACTGTCATCCATGTCTGCGGGTAGCTCTGCAAGAGAGATGTACCTAACCTGACACTTTGACCATTGTAGGCAGGGAGAGATTACCCAATAAGCAAGGTAAGCACGTGCTTAGGGCATCAATAAAATAGGGGAACCAGTTGTCGGAAGCAAAGACCCATAGATGCCAAGCAGACAGGACACAAGGAAAAAGCCAGTGCCATAGTGGAAGGGAACTGGCAGGGCATTAAATGAAATTAATACCAACTCCAGTGTGTGAGAATGTGCTGGCTGGAAATAAAGCTCATGCAGGCTCATGAGGGTGCTCACGTGCAAGGATGTTTAAGCTATGAGGCCCCTACCACTTCAACACCTTCATTGACATCTGTCTCCTACGGTTCCCTCCTGTGTAATTGAAACTCCTTATCTCGGCGGGTCTCTTGAGAGTAAACTATTTCTTTCTAATACACAAGAGGTGGGTATGGGCTGTTAAGTCTAACTCTTGCTACATTCACCACCTTGCAACTGGATCCCGCATGAGCAGTTACTGGGCAAGGATGGATTATATTAATAGATAACAGGTCTCTGATCCATTTTGAGAGAACCATCTTGTACATCCACATTTGTTGATCCAGCATCTTCAGCCTGGAAGGTCAGCAATGCTCTTTGCCACAATGCGAACACAAGGGTGTGCTCTTGTGCATGTCCTGGTAAGCTACCAACAGGAACTGCAGTCCCAGACGACATGAAAAAGCAAGGAAACTCAAATAAGTCAACCATTACAGCGAATCCAATCAAGTTACTTTTTAACTGTATGGCATTTGCGTACAGACTTATGTCCTAAGTTTTGTAAACATAATATTTATAACTTTAACTTTAAAATATGTTTGGCATACATACAGATGTAATCTAGCATACATTTAACAGAATACTAATATGGGTAATAATTTAATATAATACTAATATAGCAAACATCCAAAAAATACTGAAAATACTTATATTTATCTAACACAAAAAGTTTTAATTTATATATCAAGTGAGTTTCATTTTTTATTGATTGTTGTTCGGGACACAGTGCTTGATATTACTCTATATATGCTAATGAAAGAGGTATTAGGCACAGAAAGAGGACAAAAAATTCAGTATTTATTGTGCAAAATATGTTTCTGTTTTGCAACAATGAGTTTGTTTCTAAATCTGTCTTCCAAGAAAGCAACAAAGGGTGTTTAGCAGAACATTACATTTATATTTTATCAGAATATTTATGCATCTATGTGTAAGGAAATTGAACAAATTACTTGAAGAAATAAATGTTTAGATAATAAAAATTATATAAATTTATTTTCCATTTCCCTTCAGACTGACCTTCTTTTAAGAAACTGATTGTTTCATTTTTTTGCTTCTAAATTTTACTTATTTTGTTGTTGTTGTTGTTGTTAAGAATATATATAATAGTCACTTCCAGGCAACATGGCACTATAGACAGAAGCACTATGCTGTCCCTCCACAGCAAAGATCTGAAAAACTAAGCCAAACAGAGAAAAAGTCAATCCTGAAACCCTAAGCATCAAATGAAGAGAAAGAACTCAGCCAAGCACTGAATGGAATAAGAAACTGACAGAGAACAGACAGCGAGGAGAGGTACATGCAGAGGTCCGCTATCAGCTAACGTAGCACGGATCTGCCATCTTGGACTCCTATCAGAGACCAGCGAACAGGGGATACGAGAAAGCAGCTTCATGGAGTTTCCAGCAGGAGACAGAACAACCGGTAACCAGCAATATACACTTTCCCACCCCCCACCCTTCTTCACCCCTACTAGGTCTCCTCTGCTTCCTGCGGCCACAGTCTCTTGGCCGGGAAGCATGGATTTCACCCCACCGTGGCTTGGATTCCACTCGTCCACACTGGCTGGCTCCCTTAATGCCTTTTGTTGGCTGCTGGTGTTGCTTTTTTCCGCTCTTTAGATTTCTTCCTTACCTCTCACCACCTCCCCCTCCTTTCTCTCAAATACCTGGCTCTGTGTGCCATCTTTGCTTCTTCCTGAAAGGCTGTGAAATGCTGCTTAAATGTGAAACTGCTTCCCGGCCCGGGCTGCCACGCTGGTGGGATCCCGGGGCTTTTGTTTGTTTGTTTTGATCTGTTTGTTTGTTTTCTTTTTCTTTTCTCCAACTGGGATCCCATACTGCGAGGCTTGGGATCTACTGCCTCAGTTTGTGCAGATGCGCAGAGGGATCCCTGAGAGCATTTCTTTTTTCTTGTTTTTTTTTTGGGGGGGGTGGTTTCTGGTTCTTTATGTTTGTTTTCTTTTCTCTATTTTTCTCTTTTTGCCTTTCTTCATTACTAAGTTTCTCATCTCTTTATACTTACTTTCTCTTCCTGTCTCCTGAATACCTGCCAGTGAGTGACAACTCTAACCCCTTCTAGCCAGGCTGTACTTCACGGCCTGGGAGCAAGTCCCTAGACCTCAAAGCTGCAGCGGTGTGATCCTTGGGGCGTTTTCTTTTCTTTTTTCTTTCTAATTTTTATTTATTCATTTTTTTCTTCTCCTTTTTGTTTTTCTCCATTTCTCAGTCTCTTATCTCTCCACTCCAATGGCAAGCTGTCTTAGCACTCTTTTTGGTTTGTTTTTATATTTTTTGGCTCCCGTTCCTCTCTCCTCTCTCTTCTCTTTCCCAAACCCATCTTAGCTCATGCAGGGTCATGAGATTGCTCATGTGCAAGGTTGACATCACAATCTCCCCCCGCCATCGTGTCTACCTGCACCATACACTGAAAATCACACCCCAAAGCAGCACAGGCACAGCCTACCAGAACCTGCCCTGCACTGATTCCCAGCCCCCTCTGTTGGCCCTAGTACATGCCACAAACAACCCATCCCAGCAACTCATCTTCAGCTAGACCTTCCCTGCTGTACCATACCTGAGCGACTGACCCTGCCAATTGGAGAAGGAAGTGAAAAGTATTGTGTCTCCAGACAAGCAAACAACAAAGAACACACAGCCTGCCTGCTCAGACATAACTAAGTAAAACAAAAAAGCAGGATGAAACAAACAAATCTACAATCAATAAATGACGAAAATAACTACTAATGCCCTGAAGACAGCAGACAACATCAAAACATTTACAAAAACAGGACAGGATGGTTCCAGTAGCTGTCCAAAATAAAACACCAGATGACTTTCCAGTAGAATAAAAGGCACTAGAACTAATCGATAGGGAATTCAAATCTCTAATATTCAGAGCTATCCAAGAGTTGAAGCAAAAAGCAGACACAAATGAGGAAAAAATAGGCAAATTCAAGGAAAAGGCAGAGAAATTCATGGAAAGTGCAGACAAAAAAAGGAAGAATTCAGGAAAATAATGCAGGAACATTCACAACTAGAAATCATACTCAACTAGAAATGACACATAAATTCACAACTAGAAATCATAAAAAAACAACAATCAGGAATCCAAAAGATAAACAACAAGATTTCAGAAATGGACAGTGTCATAGAAGGGTTGAGGAGCAGGTTTGAGGTAGTGGAAGACAGGATCAGCGAAATTGAAGACAAACACTTGGATACAACTCTGAGGAAAAATTAGAAAAAAGAACAAAGAAAAATGAAGAGACCCCGAGAATTATGTGGGATACAATCAAAAGCAAAAATCTGCTAGCGATCAGAATTCCAGAACAGGGTGAGAAAACAGAAAACACAGAGAGGATCATTGAAGAACTGCCGACAGAAAATTTCCCCAATATCAAGAAAGATGAAATGCTAACCATCCAAGAAGCTCAACGCACCCCATATGGGATAGACTTCAAAAGAAAATCACCAAGGCATATCATAATCACACTTGCCAGAAACAAAGACAAACAAAGTATCCTGAGAGCATCTCGAGAAAAACAAAAAAGTCACATACAGAGAGAAACAATAAGACTAAACTCAGATTATTTGGCAGAAATAATGCAGGCAAGAAGGCAATAGGATGACACATATAAAACCTTGAAAGAAAAAAATTGCCAGCCAAGATTAATATATCCTGCAAAACACTCATTCAAATATGATGGTGAAATTAGGACATTTCCAGACAAACAGAAATTAAAGGAATATGTAAAAACCAAATCAAAATTACAAGAATTTTTAAAGGGAGTCCTTCGATCTGAGAAAAAACAACTTCAGCTCACAGGCTGGATCTAGGACACAGGATCATACCAGCCAGATACCAGTCTAGGAAATGAACTCTCAAGGACTATCCAAAACCAAAAGAAATACAACAGGGAATCAGAGAAAGTTAATTTGTGAATGACAACAACATCAGAACAATAGAAGAGGGAATAAACAGTGTAGGTATAGAACCTTCTAATGGAGAGGAAGGCAAGGTGATACCAAGTAATAATAGACTGCTTCAAACTTAGGAAGTTAAGGGTAAATTTCAAGATACCAACAAATAAAGTTAACAAATCCACTCTTTCAAAATGAAGAGGAAAAGCATAATGTCTCAGTAAAAACAAAACCTACAAAAACAAAAGAAATGAAAAAAAAATCCACAAACAAAAGGAA
>NW_004444123.1:2810057-2812208 GCF_000243295.1 Trichechus manatus latirostris | reverse complement strand
ATGCAAGGATGGTTCAATATTAGAAAATCAATCAATGTAATCCACCACATAAATAAAAGGAAAGAAAAGAATCACATGATCATCTCAATTGATACAGAAAAGGCATTTGACAAAATCCAACATGGATTCCTGATAAAAACTGTCAATAAAATAGGTATAGGAGCGAGATTTCTCAACATAATAAAGGGCATTTATGCAAAACCAACAGCCAACATCATTCTTAATGGAGAGGGGCTGAAAACATTCCCCTTGAGAACAGGAACAAGACAGGGATGCCCTTTATCACCACTCTTATTTAACATTGTGTTGGAAGTTCTAGCTAGAGCAATAAGGCAGGGAAAAGAAATAAAGGGCATCCAGATTGGTAACGAAGAAGTTAAACTGTCTCTGTTTGCGGATTATATGATACTATTCATAGAAAACCCTAAAGACTCCACGAGAAAACTACTGAAACTAATAGATTCAGCAGAGTGGCAGGATACAAGATAAACATACAAAAATCAGTTGGATTCCTATACACCAATAAAGAGAATGATGAAAAGGAAATCAGCAAAAGAATACCATTTATAATAGCACCTAAAAAAATAAAATACTTAGAATAAATCTAACCAAGGATATAAAAGACCTATACAAAGAAAACTACAAAACACTACTGCAAGAAACCCAAAAGGATCTACATAAATGGAAAAACATACCATGCTCATCCAAAGGTAGACTCAACATTGTGAAAATGACAATTCTACCCAAAGAAATTTACAAATACAATACAATTCCTATCCAAATACCAACAACATTCTTTAAAGAGATGGAAAAACTAATCATTGACTTTTATGAAAATGGAAGAAGCCCCGAATAAGTAAAGCACTACTGAAGAAGAAGAATAAAGTAGGAGGACTCACACTACCTGACCTCAGAACCTACCATACAGCTACAGTAGCCAAAACAGCCTGGTACCAGTACAACGACAGATATATTGACCAATGGAACAGAATTGAGAACCCAGATATAAATCCATCCACCTACAGTCACCCCAAAGTCCATCAAATTGGGGAAAAAAGTCTTTTTAACAAATGGTGCTGGCAAAACTGGGTATCCATCTGCAAAATAATGAAACAGGACCCATAACTCACACCATATACAAAAACTAATTCAAAATGGATCGAAGACCTAAATATAAAGCCCAAAACTATGAAGTTTATAGAAGAAAAGATAGGACCAACGCTAGAGGCCCTAATACACAGTATTAACAGAATACAAATCATAACCAACAATGCACAACCTCCAGAAGATAAGCTAGATAACTGGGATCTTCTAAAAATCAAACATTTAGGCTCACCAAAAGACTTCACCAAAAGAGTAAAAAGAGAACCTACAGACTGGGAAAAATTTTTTGGACATTACAAGTCTGACAAATGTCTAATCTGTATAATCTACAAGAAAATCCAACACATCTACAACAAAAAGACAAATAATATAATTAAAAGTTGGTCAAAGGAAATGAACAGACACTTCACCAAACAAGACATTCAAGCGACAAACAGACACATGAGGAAATGCTCCCGATCACTAACCATTAGAGAAATGCAAATTAAAATCACTATGAGATACCATCTCACCCTGGCATTATTGGTACAAATCAAAAACACTGGAAATAACAAATGTTGGAGAGGCTGCGGGGAGATTGGAACTCTTATGCACTGCCGGTGGGAATGCAAAATGATACAACCATTTTCAAAAATGATATGGCACTTCCTTAGAAAGCTAGAAATAAAAATACCATACAATCCAGCAATCCCACTCCTAGGAATATATCCCAGAGAAATAAGAGCCATCACACGAACAGACATATGCACACCCATGTTCATTGCAGCATTGTTCACAATAGCAAAAAGATGGAAGCAACCTAGATGCCCATCAACAGATGAATGGATAAACAAACTATAATACATACACACAATGGGGTACTATGCAACGATAAACAACAATGATGAATCTGTGAAGCATCTGATAACGTGAATGAAACTGGAGGACATCATGCTGAGTGAAATAAGTCAATCACAAAAGGACAAATACTGTATGAGACCGCTACTGTAAAAACTTGTGAAAAAGTTTACACACAGAGAAACAATCTTTGTTGGTTACGAGTGATGG
>NW_004444123.1:2796366-2809693 GCF_000243295.1 Trichechus manatus latirostris | reverse complement strand
TAATGGACCACAGCTACCAAGGCCTCCACCAGACTGAGTCCAGTACAGCTAGATGGTGCCCAGCTACCACCACTGACTGCTCTGACCTGGATCACAACAGAGGGTCCTGGACAGAGCTGGAGAAAATGAACAAAATTCTAACTCACAAAAAAATATCAGATACTGGCCTGACACAGACTGGAGAAACACTGAGAGTACGGCCCCCGGATAGTAATGAAGTCATTCCCAAGGTGCACCATCCAGCCAAAGACTAGACAACTCCATAAAACAAAATGAGACTAATGGGGCGCAACAGTCCAGGGACAAGGACTAGAAGGCAGGAGCGGACAGGAAAGCTGGTAATAGGGAACCCAAGTTTGAGAAGGGACAGTGTTGACATGTTGTGGGGTTGTTAACCATTGTCAGAAAACAATATGTGTACTAACTGTTTAATGAGAAACTATTTGTTCTGTAAACCTTCATCTAAAGTACAATTTAAAAAAGAAGAATATATACAACAAAACATACACCAATTCAACAGTTTCTACATGTACAATTTAGGAACGTTCTTTGAGTTGTGAAACCTTTCTCACTCTCCTTTTCTGAGTTGTTCCTCATAAACTCACTGCCCCCTAAGGTTCCCATCTAATATTTTGAGTTGCTCTCGTCAATTTGATCTCATATAGATAGTTCTTAAAAGAGCATAATGCTTACGGCAGGCCTTTTCTACTAGTTAAGCTAAACTATTGTTTGGTCTTAAAATGACTTCAGAAGATATTTTTGGTTTAAGTTTTAAAGATTATCTCAGGGCAATTGTATCAGGAGCTCATCCACTGCCCATGGTTCCAGAAAATCTAGAGTCCAGGAGAATTTAAAATTCTGTTCTGCATTTTGCCCCTTTTAGTCAGGATTCTTCTATGGAATCTTCGATCAAAATGTTCAGTAATGGTATCCAGACATCATCTGGTCTTATGACAAAGGACGCAGTTGTTCATGGAGGCAATTAGTCACACATTCCATATCCTCCTCCCGTTCCTCACTCACCTTCTTCCTCTGTTGCTCCAGGTGAATAGAGACCAATTGTTGTGCCTCAGATGGCCACTTGCGAGCTTTTAAGACCCCAGGCACTACTCAAGGAACTAGGAGGTAGAACAGAAGCACTAAATATGTTATTAGGTCAATTAACTGGGATGTCCCATGAAACCATGACCCAAACCAAGGAACTAAATCTCATGAGGTGTTTGATTGTACATAAGCAGCCTCAGTAGCTACTCGTTTTTGTTGTTGTTGTTGTAAATGTATCTATCACACAACTTTGCCAATTCAACTTTTTACAGGTATACAACTTACTGTCAGCAATTACAATCACTGGCTGTGCAACCCAACCCTTAAGCAGTGTGATATTTCCATCACCGTTAACCCTTCTTTTGCCCCTCCCTCCCACCCCTGGTAACCTCTAATAAACTTTGGTCTCTGCGCATTTGCCTTTTCTTGTCTTTTTTACAAGTGAAGTCATACAATATCTGTCCTTTTGTGATTGGCTTATTTGCTCAGCATAATGTCTTCAAGCTCCATTCATACTGTAGCGTGTACTGAGACTTCATTTCTCCTACTGGCAAGTAGTATTCCATTGTATGTTCGTACCAGATTTTGTTTATCCATTCATCTATTTGATAGGCATTTAGGTTGTTTCCACCTTTTGGCTACTGTAAATAGTGCTACAATGAACACTGGTGTACAAGTCTCTGTTTAAGTCTCTGCTTTAAAGTCTTTCGGGTATATGCCTAGGAGTGGAATTGCTGGGTCATATGGTTCTATTTTTAGTTTTTTGAGGAACCATCACACTATTTTCCAGATCAGCTATACCATTTTGCATTCCCAGCAGCAATGGGTAAGAGTTCCAGTTTCCCCGCATCCTCGTCAACATTTGTTATTTTCTGGTTTTGTTTTTGTTTTTTTTTTCAATCTTGGCCATCCTAGTGGGAGTGAAATGGTATCTCATTGTGGTTGTTAATTTGCGTCTCTGTGATGGCTGATGCTGAGCATCTTTTCATGTATCTGGTGGCCATTTGAATGTCCTCTTTGGTGAAATGTCTATTCAAGTCTGCCATTTTACAATTGAGTTATTTGTCTTTTTGTTGTCAAATTTTTGTATATATTTTGATTATTAGATTCTTATCAGGTATATGATTTCTGAAGCTATTCTTCTAGTTGGTAGCTTATGTTTTCCCTTTTTTGGTAAAGTCTTTTGATGAACGAAAGTTTTTAATTTTTATGAAGTACTACTTATTTATCTTTTTGCTGCGTGCACTGTTGCTATTATGTTAGATAAACCATTGTTAAAAGCTAAGCCTGACAGCGTTGCCCCTGCTTTTTCTTCTAAGAATTTTATGGTTTTAGTTTGCACACTTATTTAGGTCCTTAATCCATCTTGAATTTGTTTTTGTGTATGGTGTGAGGCATAGATCCTGTTTTATTTTTTTATATGTGGAACTCCAATTTTCCCAGCAACATTTTATTGAGGAGACTCTGCTTTTCCCATTGAATGGACTTAGCACCCTGCTCAAAAATCAGTTGACCCTAGATGTGTGAGTTTATTTCTGGATTCCCAATTCTATTCCATTGGTCTATGTGTCTATTATTATGCCAGTACCAGGCTGTTTTTGATTACTGTAGCTGTATAGTATATTTTGAAATGAGGAAGTATGAGTCCTCCTACTTCATTCTTCTCTTTCAACATGGCTTTAGCTATTCAAGATCTCTTGCCATTCCATGTAAAGTTAAGGATTGGTTTTTCTATTTCTGTAAAGAAGGCTGGAGCCCTGGTGGCACAGTGGTTAAGAACTACAGCTACCAACCAAAAGACTGACAGTTCAAATCCACCAGCTGCTCCTTGGAAACCCTACGTGGCAGTTCCACTCTGTCCTATAGGGGTTGCTATGAGTTGGAATTGACTTGATGGCAATGAGTTTTTTTTTTTTGGTAAAGAAGGCTGTTGGAATTTTGATTGGGATTGTGTCGAATCTATAGATTGCTTTGGGTAGTATTGACATCTTAACAATATTAAGTCTTCCAATCCATAAATATGGAACATCGTTCCATTTATTTAAGTCTTCTTTTGTCTCTTTCAGCAGTGTTTTATAGTTTTCATTGTATAAGTCCTTCACATCCCTGGTTAGATTTATTCCTAGGTATTTTATTCTCTTAGATGCTATTATAAATGAAATTGTTTCCCTAATTTACCTTTCAGATTTTTCACTACTTGTGTATAGAAACACAACTGACTTTTGTTTGTCGGCCTTGTACCCTGCAACTTTGCTAAATTCCTCTATTATCTCCAGAAGTTTTCTTTTGGAATTTTTGGTATTTTCTATATGAAGGATCATATCATCCGTGAATAGAAATCATTTTACTTCTTCTTTTCCAATCTGAATATCTTTTATTTCTTTTTCTTGTCTTATTGCTCTGGCTAGGACTTCTAATACAATATTGAATAGAAGTGAGAGTGGGCACCCTTGTCTTGTTTCTGTTTTCAAGGGGAAAGCTTTCTCCATTAAATATAATGTGGGCTATTGGCTTTTCATATACACCCTGAGTCATACTGAGGAATTTCCCTTCTATTCCAATCTTCTTTAGGGTTTGCATCAAGAAAGCATTTTGGATTTTATCAAATGCTTTTTCTGCATCACTAGAGAAGAGCATGTGGCTCTTTTCCTTTGTTCTACTGATGTGGTGTATTATGATGATTGGTTTTCTAATGTGGAACCATCCATGCATTCCTGTAATAAATCCCGCTTGGCTATGGTATATGACTCTTTTAATATGCTGCTGGATTCTGTTTGCTAGTATTTTGTTGACGATTTTTGCATCTACGTCATAAAAGATATTGGTCTGTAGTTTTCTTTTCTTATGGTTTGGTCTGGTTTGGTTTTCAGGGTTATGTTTGCTTCATATAAGAATTAGGAAGTATTCCTTCATTCTTTGTTTTTGCAAGAGTTAAAAATACTGGCGTCAATTCTTCTCTAAATGTTTGGTAGAATTCCCAGTGAAGCCATCTAGTACAGGAATTTTGTTGTTGTTGTTGAGAGGTTTTTGATCATTGAGTCTATCTCTTCACTTGTTATGAGTCTGTTGAGATTTTTCTATTTCCTCTTGAGTCAGTTTGGGTAGGTTATGTGCTTCTAAGAATTTGTGCATTTCATCTGGGTTATCCAGTTTGTTGCCATAGAGTTGTTCCCAATATTCTGTCATAATTCTCTTTATTTCTATTGGGTCAGTTGGAATGTCCCCCGCTTTATTTTTTATTTTGGTTATTTAAATCTTTTCTCTATCAGTCTAGCTGAAGGTTTGTCAATTTTATTGATCTTTTCAAAGAACCAACTTCTGGTTTTATCACTTCCCTCTATTGTTTTTCTGTTTTCAATTTTGTTTATTTCTGCTTTGAAATAAATAATTTTTATTTGCTATTTCCTTGCTTCTGGTAGGTTTAGGCTTAGTTAGCTCTTCTCTTTTTAGTTTCTGGAGTTGTCCAGTTAGGCTATTGATTTGAGATCTTCCTTCTTTCTTCATGTAGGCAGTTACTGCTGTAAGTTCCCCTCTGAATACCGCCTTCCCTGCATCCCATAAGTTTTAGTATGTTGTGCTTTCATTTTCATTTGACTCTAGGAAATTTGTGATTTCTCTTTTTATTTCATTCTTGACTCATTGATGGTTGTATGGTGTGTTGTTTAATTTCCACATGTTTGTGTATTTCCCAGGTTTTTTCCTGTTATTGATTTCTAGCTTTACTCCATTGTGGTCAGAGAAAATACTTTGTATGATTTCAATGTTTTTTAAATTTATCAGGACTTGCTTTGTGACTTAACACGTGCTCTATCCTGGAGAATGATCCATGTGCACTGGAGTAGAATGTATAATGTCCTGTTTTGGGGTGAAGTGTTCTGTATATGTCTGTTATGTCCGAACATGACATGTGTGACTCACACTTCATGTCCTTTGGGCAGTGCTCTCTAGAGAGCCAAGCTGACAAGCACTCATAGTTTCTTGTTTGATAATTTGGAATTGGCTTTTAATCACGGTCCTCAACGTACTTAGTGATTTCTTGTACCACCTCACTCTTCACAACAATAATAAAATCCATTAATTCATCACACCCTATGCACAGTTTGTCTTACTGTGGTGGTTTGCATGTTGCAGAACAGTGATTCTGGAAGCTCTGCCACCCTTCAAATACCAGCAGGGTCACCCTTGGTGATTAGGAAGAAAAGCCTGGAGATCTACTTTTGAAAATTAACCAGTGAAAACCCTGTGCATCACAACAGAATACTGCTCGATATAATGACAGGCAAACTTGAATTCTATTATATATAAGGTCCCCATGACTCAGAGTCTACTCAAGGAAAACTAACAACAATACAATTAGTTAGCATTTATATAGTGCTACCATGAGCTGGATTCTTCCAAAGTACTCCCTCTGTGTAAATACCTATACCTATATAAATACTTATACATTTAATCTTCAAAGCAACATACAGATCCTTAAGGCACAGACTCTCTGATGTGGCTTATCAAATGGGATACATTATTCCTGGTGGGTAGGGCCAGCCAGGCAGAGCCAGGGGCAAGACTTTGGAAGCAGAGGAAGTACTGGCACAGCAGCTGAGGGGACGGTGGGGCAGACATCAAAGCGCAACCCATTCTGGGGCTAGATTTTGTAGAGACTAAGTCTTGGTCATCGTGGCCCTGAGGATGGGCAGTAGGATGGATGATACACTGGAAACATCAAATTGAAAAAGAACCATTCCATAACAACTTCACTTTATTTTCCACCTTAAACTAGGAAAAGAAAATTTCCTCTTTATTAAAATAAAATTGGACTCCATTCTGAGCTGTAATGACACCCACAAACACCAGTTTCCAAACTCTTCTTTTTGTTCACTGTCAGCCCCACCATCAACTGTCACAGTGAAACCTGTTAGAGCCAGAGCTGAATGGGACTGCTTTGCTTTTCCAGGTCTCGCAATTTTTCCACCTTTGACAGGGTGCGGTCTTACCTCTTTTCTATCGCTCTTTATTAGTGGAAAATATTTGCGTTTTCCTTCTCTGACAGGTTTCCACCTTACACAGGTTCCAGCTTTCACAGGTTTTGCTGTATTATGCACCAAATCAAAAAAGTCAAATCCATTGCCATTGAGTTGATTCCGACTCATAGTGACCCTGTAGGACAGAGTAGAACTGCCCCACAGGTTTTCCAAGGATGTAAATCTTTACAGAAGCAGACTGCCACCACATCTTTTCTATCGGAGTGGCTGGTGGGTTTGAACTGCTAACCTTTCGTTTAGCGACTGAGTGCGTAATCACTGTGCCACCAAATCTCCTTACATTATGCACAGTGACACCAACATGCATGCATGGGCTCACACAGACCCAGACACAAGCACGTGGGTCAGAGAACTTCTTTTTTCTTTCCTGCTAAAATTTCCACCTCCAACCATTGTACCCTGGCGTGAATGACCCAGGTTGGGTTAATGACAGTGACTTCCTCCTGTAGCCTCCAAAACACAGCCAGTACTTGCTCTTCAGTCCCCAACAGGACATCAGGGCAGAGGAAAAGGTGAGGGAACAGCCTCTTGTCCATTTCTCCTCATTGTTGTGGTGAGAGGACATTACAGCTTCATTTCCTCTGCAAAGGGCAGGCAGGCGAAAGGAGCAGACCGGTCCACAGGTGTCCCCTTCCTGACCTGAGTGACCCGGGACACAGTCGACTGGTCCCCCCAACTCTCTCCTCAGCTGCTTTTGAAGCTGATGTGTTTGTGGTGCCAGCCTCCCCGTTCATCCCTTGTTCAGAACACCACGGAGCTGTTCTGCTGACTCGTTGCAGGATGCACGTGAAGCCTTTACCTGGGGGGTTGTAGTGCAGCCAGCATTGAACAAAGTGCTGATTATATTGAACCAAACGAAATTACCAGTATTCAACCATTCTTCTTCTTTTTATTGTGGTAAGTATATATGTAACAAATCATTTGCCTTTTCAACATTCAACCATTCTTGATCTACCAAAACGGTAATTATATCAGTTTTAACCCAACAATACCGGAAACGTTGTCAGCCTTAACGTGGTGGGAGCTCCCCAAATGTTACAGGGATCCCCGGATTACGTGGCACGATTCCAAGCTCTCCGAGAATTTTCTTTTTTTAAATTTTTGTTTTATTTTGTTTTTAAAGCCTGGACAGAAAGGTAGAAGTGTAGGCAGCAAAGGACATGGGAACAAATTTTAGGAGGTAAATTAATGATAAAAACGCTGTCTAAATTACAAAAATGATAGGAATTGGCAAAAGATGGCTTGCTTGACCAGAAGGATGAAGAAAATATCACAAAGTAAACTGAAAAGCTAATTAAGACAAGCGATGAAGAGAGAAAGGAAGGGCTTAGGGCAACCTGGTCAAGGGGTAAAGATTTTTCGGTCTGTCCTCAGTGGTACCCTTGCGATAACATCTTGGGGCTATTCCGCGGGCGACAGGGAGTCAGTGTGAGTGAGTGTGGCTTTGCTGCCTGGTGGTTTGGTGACCCCACAGGCTCTTTGCTCCTCCAGTCCCCAAACCAAAACCAAACCAGTTGCTATGGAGTTGATTCTGACTCATGGTGACCCCACATGTTGCAAAGAAGAACAGTGCTCCGTATGGTTTTCATGACTGACCTTTTAGAAGCAGATCTCTGCGCCTTTGCACCCCTGGGTGGGTTCCAGCCGTCAACCTTTCGATTAGTAGCTGAGCGTTTATCCATTTGCACCACCCAGGAGCCCCCGGGGAGGCGGTTATTGTCCAGTCTGTGATCAAGAATGAATGGTTTTTGACACATGTCCCCTTCAGACGGCAACACGTGCTATCAGTGGGGCACTGCAGCCCAAGAAACCCGAGAAGTCAAAAAATTAACAGGGCCTTATACATGTCCCGGGGGTCACAAAAGGGTTATTAGAGGACTCCCTCTCCACTGTTGTCATCAGGTGCCACCGTCGCGTCGGTTCCGGCTCGTAGTGACCCGTGTACAACAGAACGAGGCACTGCCCGGTCCTCTCCACCAGCCGCGTAAATGAGGCCAGTGGAGGAAAAGCAGGCAGGAGTGCCGAGTAAGACCAGCCATTGAAAGAGATGGCTTTCCATGGTTTGTCTGTGATGGAATGAAGAGTCGGGAAGGGGACCCTTGGGGACAGCACTCTGCTGCTCAGCAGATGGGCTTTCCCACAGCTCATGGTTTGAGCTTTTAAATTATTCTGGCAAAGCTTTCATTAGCATAGCTAATTGACAGCTGACCGTAAAACCTTGCCTTTGAAGAATTCCAGTCCTTAAATTACATATTTTCTTTTCATTTGGCCACAGGATTTTCATGCCCTTTTTCTTTCAATTATTTAGCACCTATTTCTCAAATCCAGCACTGTGCCAAGAGCGGAAGACACAAATTTTGGCCTCAGGAAGCCAAATACTGAGATACATCTTGAGTAAAACAATCAGCTGTTAAGGAGGAGGATGTACTTTCAGCATCCAGGCTATGTTCGACACCCTGCCCTGTCAGCTAGGGTGGCCGCATGGACAGTCACAGTGACTGGGCTGGCAGAGGGGTATCTGGAAGGGGGTGAAGCCAGTGTTAACATTGTTGTTGTGGTGAGGTGCCGTGGAGCCGGTTCCGACTCATACTGACCCCGTTTACAACAGAAGAAAACACCGCCTGGTCCTGCACCATCCTCATCATCGCTGTGCTTGAGCCCATTGTTGCAGCCACTGTGTCAGTCCATCCGGTTGAGGGTCAACATAGACAGCTCAGAACCAAGTTACTAATTGAGAGGCTGGATAGACAATGAGAGCCAATGCGGATGGCGTATCTGAACAAGGGAATGGGAGAAGGTACGGTATTTTTTTCTTTTATGTAAACCAGTTGCCATCGAGTCGACTCAGACTCATGGAGACCCCACGTGTGTCAGAGCAGAACTATGGTCCACAAGGTTTTCAAGGGCTGATTTTTGAAAGTAGATTGCCTGGCCTTTCTTTCGAGGCTTCTCTGGGTGGACTTGAACCTCCAACCTTTCAGTTAGCAGCTGAATGCTTTAACCTTTTCACCACCCAAGGACTCCAATTGCTTTGTTGTTAATTAGGAAACAGACTCTTTGAACAAGGCAGGGAATAAAGAAAGTAAAAACAAACGCACAGAACTGGGACTGGGGCTGGGAGAGCGAGGCGCTGGGGAAGCAGAGTTTAAGAAGGTGCTTGCTCGCCCCTGAGAGTGAGTGCCGCCCCCCGGCCATGGTCCCAGCTCTGTGCCTCGGTTTTTAGTTTTCTCAGTCCCTGCGTTGTTCTAGGAGTATGTTTCCTAATTAACAACAAGTAATTGGATCCTTCACTCAGAGCCAATTCAGGGCATTTCAGCATCTAGCAAGTGCAGGGGAGGCAGACCAGGGAGCCCACAGATAACGCATTCAGAGTTAGAGCTGCCTGGTCACCACGCCTTAGCCCTGAGCTGCTGCTGACCCCTGAGTACTTAGTCGTGAACCCCCTCTGATCTTCATCCCCCTTCCCATCCCAGCACACATCTTAAATTGCCTGGCGGTACTTGGCTTAGCCCTGCTAATGGAAAGGAAGCACATAAATGGACTGACGTACAGTGAATATCAGCCCAGTTCTAAAAATAAGTTAGGCTTTGTTTAAGAAGTCACCTTTCAATCAACGGTTGTTTAAAAAAAAAAAAAATTACGTGAAATGATAGCTTGTCCCAAGATGCATGAAAGGGGGAAAGTACTCTCAGAAACGATCTCACCAGCCCCAGGGCAGCCATCTGAGGAGGACTGTCTCCGTCCTTCAGAGCTGTAGACAGTGCTAAGATCCCTCTTCTGCCCCTCCAGAAATGGCGAGCAGGGGCTTAGGAAGCCACGCTCTACATCAGCACACGTCTGGGAAATCACCAGCTAATCTGAAGGGTGTGTAATCTCATGTTAACTAAGAGATCTTCTCTATGCAGGCAGTCCATACAGAAATTAAACCCGCTTTTAACTCACCTAACCAGGGCATTGAGCAACCTACGGATCATACCTGAGTTCTAATCCCAGCTCTGCTGCTGGTTATCTATGTGACTTCCTCTCTTTAGGGCCTCAGTTTTCCCAGCTGTAAAATCGGTGGAGGAGCCCTGGTGGCACAACGGTTAAGCGTTCGGCTGCTAACTGAAAGGTTGGCAGTTCAATCCCACCCAGTGACTCCACAGGATAAAGACCTGGTGTTCTGCTTCTGTAAAGATGACAGCTGAGAAAACACTAAGGGGCAGTTCTACTCCGTCACGCAGGGTTGCTATGAGTTGGAATCAACTTGATGGCACCCAACAACAACAACAAAATGCGTGGTTTGGACTAAATGATCTCCGGTGTCCCCAGTAACAATCTACAATTAGGGAAACCAGAAAATTTGGAAAAATCAGAATTCTCCTGGAAAAAGTAACTTGGGACTTAAAATTCCAATCCTTCCTATATTTAGGTCTAGTGGATTCTTCAGGACTATAGAAGCAAAGGAGTTTGTAGGGCCACTGAAACGCCAGCCAGGAACTTCACGCTCACACTGTCTCCCCGTCGCCAGTGGGATAGCCCTAAGAAGTTATCTCAAGGTAAGACTGAAGAAGGACAGGAAATTCTTCACCCCTTGACCAAGTTGCCCTAAGTGCTCCCATTCTTTCTTCATAAACCAGTTGTCATCGAGTCAACGCTGACTCACGACAACCCCATGTGTGTCAGATAGAGCTATGCTCCACAGGGTTTTCAGTGGCTGATTTTTTTTGGAAGCAGATCGCCATGCCTTTCTTCCAAGGCACCTGTGGGTGGATTCAAACCGCCAAACTTTCAGTTAGCAGCTGAGTGCATTAACCATTTGCACCACCTGGAAACTCCCCCTCTTCGTAACTTGTCTTAATTGGCAAGGCTTCTCAGTGTACTTAGTGATATTGTTTTCATCCTTCTGATGAATCTGGTGATTTTAGATTTTTGTGGTTCCCCAAATGTCGTGTGAACAAAGCGTGTGGTGTTTCCCTGGCCAGGCTTGGTGTCAGGCTGCTGGTATGTAGCTAAGACAGGAGGGTAGCGTGGTGTTGGTTTACACATTTACAATGGCTGCTGACTTTTTTATGAGCAGCTCTGTTCTATTTAGGGTGCTGGTGATCAATAAGGCAGATAATATTTTCATCATATTCAAAAAGACTAATGTGAAGACAGCCTGTTGGGGGACCTCTGTTTTCTTAACAACTTCACTATTTCCTGCAGACTGTCTCCCATCCAACCTCTTTTCTTTGCTGAATCTGTCCTCCGTTCCAAGCACCAGAAGAAGCATACCCAGTCATTTGTTAAAGCTGGGGGAAAAAAAAAAGTGTCACTTCTGGTAGAACTAGGACAAAAACAAAATCATGGCAAGATTTCCTTTTTCCATATTTCCAAACAGTGGGGGAAAATGGAATGTTTGCCTTGAATATCGTGTTGCTTTGGCTGCGATGAAGAGAGAGTTTCTTGAAGGCAAAAATCTGTCTTTTGTCTTATTATTGCCATCTTCAATCACAGGGAAATCTGTTCTAGCTGGCGGATTTGCAGGCTTACTTTTTTCCCTCAAATCTGTCGTTTGTACCAATTGTGGAATCTCTTAACTCACAAATGGAACTGAAGGGCATGGTGAAGGGATCAGCCGTGACTCATGAAAAGGAGCAGAATGTTCTGCTGCTTCTCCCCCATTGTGCCCTCTCCAGTGAGGTCCAGGGAAGTCCCGAACTGACTGAGGTGGTCGGGGTTCCAGCTTTGGGGTGAAGAATGCTCAGACGACATCTGTGTGGCCCAGGGCAGTTCACACACCACTGCAGCGCCCAGCAGCCCCCTCTTCACTCCTGCTGCCTCTGTGGAAATCACCCTTTTCACAGACGCTGAGGCACAAGGTACCACTGCCATCATGGTGACTTTATTCTGGGAGAAGGAGGCTCTGGGTGGTGTGAACAGTTGATGCCATTGGTTGCTAACTGAAAGGTTGGAGGTTTGAGTCCACCTGGAGGTGCCTCAGAAGAAAGACCTGGCCATCTACTTCCAAAATATCCAGCCATTGAAAACCCTATGGAAGAACACAGCTCTTCTCTGACACATGTGGAGTTGCCATGAGTTGGGACCCACTTCACAGCAAATGGGTTTTTTTTTGTTTTTGTTTTTATTCTGGGAAAAGAACTCCCTGGATTAACACACTCAGCTGACAACCCAAAGGTTAGAAGTTCAAGTCCACCCAGAGGTGCCTCAGAAGAAATGTCTGGTGATCTACTTCTGAAAAATCAGCCACTGAAAACCCTGTGGAGCACACTTCTCCTCTGACATACATGGGGTCACCATGAGTCGAAATCAACTTGACAGCAAACTATTTTTTATTCTGGAAAAAGAAGTTATGTTTCTCTTCCGGCCTATGGAGATGGGATGAACCGGGGAGAAAATGAACGTGAATTCCTTCCTCCAACCCATTTCCCTGGAGCCCCTGAGTCTCCCTCCCCCTCTTCTTTCTGTCCTACAAGGCCCACAGTGACGAGAGAGGCGTCTCTTGTGTGAGATGGCATGGTGAGAGCTTTCCCTTATTTATCCCATTTTGACATCACTGGGGGGATCCCTAAACCCCCACCACCCTCATTTCTACCCACTAGCAGGATACTAGAATTTTGAATTGCATTTCCCATACTTTAAAACAGAAGCAGTGATAGTGTGTATTTTTGGGGTAAGAGTCCTTTCCTTGACAAGATGGTCTCAAACGTGGTAACTGGCACATATTAGCTACTCGGTGATATTTGTTAAGCAAATGAATGAATGAGTAATGGCAGGGAGGCCTGTGGGCCTGACAGTTGCTGGTTTTGTGAGAAGTCTGTGACCACCCAGGGTGGATGCGAGGACGAGGCAGCGTGTCTTGCCTGCGAAGCACTCTGGGGGAAGCTGTGCTTTACAAGACGGAAGGAAATTCCGAGGCAAGAACAAAAGAACCAGCTAAGACTGATGAGTCTTGATCTCTGGCCCCTGGCACTGGGCCAGACGCGGGGTTCTCAGACCCCATGCTGTTGAATCAATTCCGACTCATAGCGACCCTGTAGGACAGAGTAGAACTGCCCCCATTTCCAAGGAGCAGCTGGTGGATTCAAACTGCCAGCCTTTTGGTTAGCAGCCGAGCTCTTAACCACTGTGCCACCGGGGCTGGTGCCCTTCCACAGAGACCCAGAGCCAGCACAGGTGGTCTGAGCACAGCTGCACCTGGGGAGAGACGTAATACCTGGCCGTGGGCAGACGGGAAGGGCAGGGAGTAATGTGAAGGGGTGGCG
>NW_004444123.1:2768055-2796266 GCF_000243295.1 Trichechus manatus latirostris | reverse complement strand
GTGGGGGCAGCTAGGCTGCTGATGTTTTATTTAATGTATTAGATTTTACTTTATTATTGTCAGTATTTTATTCTTCTAGTTCTAAGCTGGCCTTGGAGTTACACCAAACATTCACATCGTCTACCTTCTAACTGCCGGCTTTCCATTTTGGTAGAGAAAACCAACTCATTCCAGAAGATCCATTTGTCATGACTTTGGTCTTCACTGGGAAAGGTTATTACTGTAAGCGGGCTTTACTGTTGTTTCTTTTTCATTAAGAAAGCCAAGTTCAATTTTTTTTTGCTTTAGAGAACTTGGAAAATACAGAAAAGTAGAAAAAAAGAAAAATTAAAAACCCATATACTCCGCTCATTTAGATAATAATTGTGTATCCTTCCAGGCATTTTTCCTTTTTTTCCCCCTCTTCTCTGACTGTTTCTAGTTATGCATGCACCAAATGGGGATTTTATTTTACAAATCAGGTTACAACTTACTTTTCTGACTTAACAATATACACGATTTAAGCAATGTTCCCATCTTATCATACGGTCTTAGAAAACGTTTTTGTTTTTTAACGTCGGCACAGTCTTCCACAGTGTTGATGTAGTAACCCCCTAGGTTTGGACGTGAAGGGTGTTTCTGACTTCCCTCCGTTGTAGCCAGGCTGCTTCCTTTCGGTGGTGCCTCTCAGCCCCGGCGCCTGCTTCTGGGCTCCTACCTTGTTCCTTGTGATTGAGCCCCAACCCTGCTCCTCGTTTCTGGGACTGTCATTGCCTGGTTTCCTGCTCCAGGCCACGGTTCCTTCCAGGACTGGAGTCCTGTGTCTGAAATCCAGTTTCTCCCTGGCTGGCTCCCTGTCACCTGCTGCCTGACCCACTGGAGCCTCCAGCCTTCAACCCGACTCTCTGGAGTCCGCCTGGCTCCATTCCTGTTGGCTTGCCAAATCCTTGGGTCCTGTTTTTTCCTGCATGGGCCTGATCCCAAGCCTCAGAGGCCTGAGAACAGAAGGGAAGATGGTGGGGCAGGACCTAGGGGAAGGGGAGAAGATGTGCAAGTGTGAGTGGTGGGTGTGTGTGGCAGGATCTGGGGGGACAAGGTGACTCACCATGGTGGCACTGGGAAGCAAGCACAGACTAATCAATTTATAGTCCCCCATCTCGTATCTTGGCCTTGGGAAGCCTGTTTGCTTGACCTGGAACATTCTTTCCCTCCTTCTCATCGTTCAGGTCTCAGCTTTGATCAGAGATTTCCAGACTTTTTGGTTCACAGTGCCTTTAAAACTACATACACAAACAGCAGTTGCCCTGAAGTTGATTCCGACTCATGGCGATCCCACGTGTGTCAGAGGAGAACTGTGCTCCAAAGGGTTTTCAGTGGCTGATTTTTCAGAAGCAGATCACCAGGCCTTTCTTCCAAGGCACCTCTGGGTGGACTCGCACCTCCAACCTATCAGTAGCAGCTGAGTGCATTAACTGTTTGCACGACGCCCTTAGTATCTCAGTAATTTTTTCACGGAGCATCTAGCCGACAAGGAATCCTAACCATTGGGCTGATTAAGTAGCTAGACCCTAACTATGAACAGCCCTATAGGACAGAGCAGAACTGCCCCACAGGGTTTCCAAGGAGAGGCTGGTGCATTCAAACTGCTGGCCTTCTGGTTAGCCTCCAAATACTTAAACCACTGCACCACCAGGGCTCCCTTAATAATTTGGTAGCAGCTTGAAAAATAACTCGCATAAATCAAAGCAAAGGAGTATTTTAAATTCATTCTTAAATAACCACAATTGCTCATCGTGGGATGCACAGTCCTGTAGAACACTGTCGGGTTTCACACCACCACCCTCATTTCCTGCTCCACATGGATTTCCACAGGGCACTCTTTGTTATCACAGCGACCACTGAAAATTCAGCTTTGCAGATAAAACACCATGGAAAGGAATGTCCTGCAATCTACGCTGAAATGTACGCTGCCTCGTGCTAGCAGTTCGTGCCTGTGCCTGATGGAGACCGAGTGACCCTCTACCCCTTAGGATACCCCCGGAGGCCGGGATTCTCCTGCGCTGGGGGCTGTTCAGGTTCATCACCCAGCAGTGTCTGTTTGCCCGTCAGTTCTCTGTGCTCTTACGCGTAAACTCCGCGAGGGCAGGGACTGTCTTGTTCCTCGGAAGCCGCGCTTGGCACACAGGCGGCGCCCAGTGCATCACCGCTGGCTGAATGGCGGAACGAAGCATCAGATGCCTCACGCCTGATGTCTTCTACAAGGCAAGGCTGGAGGAGTCGGGAGCAAAAGAGCTGAAGAGCCGGGTTTGGGGGAGCCAGGACAACACTCCCAACTCAAGAGGCTCTGTTGGTCGTTGAGGGGGAATAATCAAGTTTAGAACAGAGGACATATGCAAGGGATGCAGTGCCAGGTGCCGAGAAGGATGTGGCCGGCTGCAGAATGAGCTGAGGGCGTGTGGACCACAGGCAAAGCCCAAGGAGAGGATGAAAGGAAGATTGTGCAAGAGGTCAAGGCGGATAATGAGAGCTGCCTCCCACGCTGAGGTGTGTGTGCTCAGAGAGGACCGGCCGTGCCCCCTCCACGACAGAGCAAAGGCAATCTATTGACAGACGCAGTTTCTGAAAATTAAACGGGTCTTTGCCTCGGTACGCTCACAAAAGAAGAGCAGAGGACAGATCCCACAAAGACACAAATTTCCCAAGGGACGGAGAAGAATACTATGGAGGGCACGGAGGGTGGCTGGGAAAGAGACAAAAAAACTTATTTTAATAGCATGTCCTCTGACCTAGTGGGGCTGGCAAACAGGGTCCAAATGAGACATCAGCTGAAGAAGCCAATTGCTTATCACTGGCCCTGCTGGTCCCAAATCTGCCAATTGTTTGGTGCCCACAGCCGTCCACAGGGACACATTTTGTCACTTTCTCTTCCTAGGTCTGAAGCAGATTGCTCCAAACATGCTTCTTGGCCAAGTCGGGCCAGTGCAAAAGTCACACTTTTGAAGTTGCTAATAGTCTTCCTCAGCTGATTTCTAGAAGGTATTGTTTTCCGGTAAAGGAGGAATAAGGGAAACACTTGAGCAGTAACTGCTCGGAGGGAGTGTGTACAGGGAAATCATGATCTCTCGGTGCGCCAATAAGTTTCAAGGCAATAAGCCAAACTGTTGTTGCGCTGCCTGAGCCTGGGCTGCAGGTCCGAGGTCAAACTCTGCAACGAGGAAGGGGTTCCTGCCGGATGCCCCCGAGAGAGGCTGCCTGTCACCAGCTTGCTGGAGGCCACGTGGTTTTCTCACTGTGGGAATTATGGTTAACATTTTGTGCTTCAAGGAACAAAACAGAATTCTCACAGCAATAATACAAAATAAGAGCTGTGTTACTGAGCGCTCACTCTGTGCACGGCATTGTGATAAATGCTTTGTGCGTAATCTAGTTTAGAACTCATTGCCGTTGTTAGCAGCCCTCGAGCTGGCCCCGACTCATCGGGCTCTCTGACTTATGGGGACCCCGTGCACAACAGAACAAAACTGTCCTGGTCCTGCGCCATCCCTGTGATTGGTTGGTGATCGAACCATCGTGACCTACAGGGTTTTCATTAGGTGATTTTCAGAAGTAAATTTCCAGGCCTTTCTTCCTAGTCTGTCTTAGTCTGGAAACTCTGCTGAAAACTGTCCACCATGGGTGGCCCTGCTGGTATTTGAAACAGTGGCATCACAGTAACAGGAAAGCCCCCACAGTACGACAAACAGAGCTACAAGAAGCCAAGTGGGGATTGTCCCAGTTGACAGAGGGCCATGCACGCACTTGACGTGGGAGACCAGGTCCCAGCAAGAAGGCAGTTCTATTGGCTTGGCTTCCGTAAAAGCCCCGGTGCTGCTTGCCTGGAGCCACCCTCCTGGCGGTCCCATAAAGAGGCAGCTTCAGGGCTGGGATGAGTCCTCCAGAGCTTCTCTAGGGAACCCAAACATCAGAAGGTACCGAAGGGAAATCGCACTTGGAAAGCAGGATTCCACAGCGGTGAAAGGATGGCCGATCCATTTGCGGATTACGTCAAAGGCCACAGGGTATCTCTTCCTCATGGAAACACAAACCTGGACAAGGGGACAAACATGTTTAGACTTTTTAAATGAGTTTTTTCCTGATTATAAAGTTAATCCCTGCTCACTGTAGAAAACACAAAAATATAAAGAAAAAAATCTCATTCAGAATTTCACCAAACATAAATACCCACAGCTAATAAATATTTTGGTGGCTTTTTTCTAATCTTTTTTATATGCACATGTATATATGTATCATATACATAGAACAATCACGCTATATATAATTTTGTAACTTACTTTTAAAGTAATACTATACTGAGCATTTCTCACTAAAATTCTTCATTAATATAAAATGGTATCATTAATATAATTTAAAAATATTTATCCATATGTGGCATGGCTAGCCCGTAATTTGTTTGAGTGTTTCCTTATTGTTAAGCATTTAGGTTATTTTCATTTTTAGATGCACAAATATTTGTTAACATTTCTAATCATTTATTTAAAAGGCCAGATTCAGAGATGTGGAATTACTAAAAGAAAGAATATTAATTTGTTAGTGTTATGGTAGAAAAATAAGGACACAGAGAGAAGCTAAAAAAAAAAAAACCCACACAAAAAGGAAAAATTACACTTATCCTTAATTATATTCTCCAAAAAGGTCCATCCCTAACATGTTTGCAGCCTGAGGGGAGAACGCAAATGAAGGCCCACATATCATTTATCTAAATATTTAAAAGTGATAAATCTAGCTAACAAGCTGGTAACAAACATGCGTTTTATTCTCACCTTTGTAACAGCCTGGAAGTCCAGACTCAAACGCAGAGTTCTTGGACTCCTCGAAGCTTCGTGCTGGAAGGTGGGGGCCAGGGGAGAGCTGGCCCACAGCCCCCGGGCCCCGGCCCCCAGCCACCTCCCTTCTTGTCCCACTTACCTGGAGCCTGCGCCACGAGGGGCCCGTGTGGACCCTGGAACCCCACGTGCAAGCTCCGTCCACACTCCTGCAAACACCTTTCTCTTGGCCACCCCTTGGGCCTGGTGTGGGCACACCAGCCGCCTACTCCACCCCCGGGAGAGGCCTGTGCAACCCTGGAAATGGACTAGAGTCTGTTTGAACAGGGGTTTCCAGGGCCCTGGGTATTGGAGAAGAGGCCTGGTGGTGCGGTGGTTAAGCACTCAGCTGCTAACTGAAAAGTCAGTGGTTTGAACCTTCCAGTTGATCCATGGGAGAAAAATGTGGCCATCTGCTTTCATAAAGATTTACACCCTTGGAAACCCTACAGGGCAGTTCTACTCTGTCCTACAGGGTCACTAGGAGTCAGAATGGGTTTGGATTTTGGGTCTGGATGCCGGAGTGTGCACTAGGGGGGATGGGCTAGAACTTCAGGTGGGTGTGTCCTTCTGAGACGGACGAGCTGGAGGAGGCCAGAGTGAAGCCCTCTAAATTATGGGATCTAGGAAGGACCTAAGTCAGAATCGACTCAACAGCAACGGGTTTGGGGTTTTTTTGGTTTAGGAAGGACCTGAGAAGCCTTGGTTGCCCAGTGGTTAAGTGCTTGAATGCTAATCGAAAAGTTGGCAGTTCAAAACTATCAGCTGCTCACCGGGAGAAAGATGCGGCAGTCTGCTTTCATAAAGACTTACAGCCTTGGAAACCCTATGGGGGCAGTTCTACTTTGTCTTATAGGGTTCACTATGAGTCAGAATCGACTGGATGGCAACGGGTTTGGCTTTGGTTTGGTTTAGGAAGGACCAAGGGGCAAGGTGGTTCAGTGGTAGAATTCTCATCTTCCATGTGGGAGATCCAGGTTTGCCTCCTGGCCAATGACCCTCATGCACAGCCACCACCCATCTGTCAACGGAAGCTTGTGTGTTACTATGATGCTGAACAGGTTTCAGCCGAGCTTCCGCACTAACACAGACTAGGAAGAAAATTCTGGCTCTTCACTTCCGAACAATCGGCCATTGAAAACCCTATAGAGCACAACAGTCTGCTCTACAACCGATCATGGTACAGGACCAGACAGCATTTTGTTCCGTTGTTCATGGGGTCACAATGAGTTGGTGACCAACTTGACAGCAGCTAACAGCAACAACAGCTGTAAAGACCTGGGTCTAAGGGTGGTAAAGACCTAAACAAAATACACAATAAAATTTAGGAGTATGTCCTTCCAAAGTCTTTCTGTATACACCATATACACCACACACACACACATACACACAACCATATGTACCCTCCACGTATAAGATGATTCTGTACATGCTCTTTTATAATCGTCTTTAAAAAACTGATATATTGTGAGCACACTTCCAGGTTAATAAATCCACATGTATGAACACTTCTATTAGGATTTTGCAAAACCCTCTCCAGTAAGGTCAACATTCTCCTCAGCAGCACCTGTTTTAAAGCTACACCCTTGCTAGCACTAAGCATTCCAATTTTTATTTGGTTACTAATTCGATAAGCAAAAGCTGACATTTTATTGTTGAGTAATAACAAGGTGGAACATGTTTCCGCAGATTCATGAACCATTTTGTTTTCTATTCAATGAGCCATCTCTTCACTTCCTTTGCTATTGATTTAAAGGAGTTACAGAAATGTTTTCGAAGGTCTGAAGAAAGGATGAACGATGAGTGACTGATGACGGAAAGTGATAAATGATGATGAAAAGCTGAGGGGTGCCCCGTCCCACTGCTGGTCAAGGATGATTGCTCTGCCTACAAGCACTGAAATGTGGAAGGGTCCCCAAGGGGAAGCCAGAGGAACCAGGCATCTGCGCGCGGACTGAGTGAGGAGGGTGTTTGGCGGAAGTACCTAGCGTCAGGGACACAAGATCTGCCTCCACAGAGGAAACAGACAGGGGCCCGGTTTCCTGACCCTAACCATCTTAGGGTTTCCTATATAATGATTCAGTCTTTCTCCCTCAGGAAAATCTACTTTGGCTTGTGACCTCTAGGTTTGCTCACATCATGGAAGGTGATTACGGTCTGGAACGCTCTCCCGAGGGCAGTAATTGTTTAAGTGTTTGCCTCATCCTGCATTGCAGGAAAACGATACATGACATCTAGTCCATGTGAGCAATTCAGGTAGGAAACCGTCATTGTCTCAGGATTGATTCGATTCCCGGGGACACAACCGTGCAAGGATTCAACAGGTCACGCCAGTGAGAGTCACCTGCCTTTGCCAGTGACAGCAACTTGGAGTCTTTCCTGTTCTCAGGCCCATCTGCTGGGTCACAAATGACACCCAAACGTGTGAAGCATTTCCATTTATGATAAACTGCTTCTTGGGCTGCCTGTAGGGTTGGCACCATACTTGTTTGTGGAATGTCTTGAATGGCTTCTCTGCATGTTCCCTTGACAAGGCTGCCATCTCCTGAGGGACAGGTCTTCTAGCTCTTTGATCTTTCTTTGCCGACAAAAATGACAGCCTTACTGGAAGAGACTTTACAAAATCTTACCCAAGTGTTCAATATGTGATGAACATGGTGGTGGGGCCAGAGAGGGTGCTTCTTCCCTCCCTTGTTCTCTGTCTGCAGAGGCAGCACTGCCTGTGTGACCCTCCTGGCCTCTCCTCGCCTCCTTACTCTCCCACCGGAGAGGAAGAATCGTTCATCGGCTCCATGTTTTGAGAAGGAAGCGCTGAGCAGGCTCTCCTCAGTCCCTTTCTCCTCTTTCTGCTCCTCCATGTTGTGAGTCCCACAGAGCCCGCCCCTCTGGGGGCTTGTTGGGGGTGGAGTGGGTGCAGTGGTTTCCCGCACCGTCGTTGCCTGGGTGGCCTCATTCTGGGATTTGGTATTAGGAAGCCCATTTGCCCAGAATCAGCATTATCATTAAAAAAGGTAAAACCAGTTGCCTTCGAGTCGGTTCCAACTCATGGCCACCTCATGTGCGTCAGAATAGAACTGTGCTCCATAGAGTTTTTCGGAAGTAGATCATTAGGTCTTTTTTCCAGGCACCTCTGGGTGGACTCAAACCATCAACCTTTTGGTTAGCAGCCAAATATGTTAACCATTTGCACCACCCAAATGAAAAACCAAACCCACTGCTGTTGAGTCGATTCTGACTCATAGCCACCCTGTAGGACAGAGTAGAACTGCGCAACAGGGTTTCCAAGACTGTAAATTTTTACTGAAGCAGACTACCACATCTTTCTCCTGCTGAGCAGCTTTTGGGTTCAAACCACCAACCTTTGGGTTAGCAGCCGAGCCCGTTAATAACTGCGCCACCAGGGTACTTTGTACCACTCAGGGATGCTAACAAAGGTAACACTTCGGATTTTCATTTGCCGTACTCCATAGCTTATTTCTCTATTGGTTCAGAATATGTTGGATGTGGGGGAGAGGCCCAGAGTGGCCAACACCATCCTGAGCACAGCAATGCCTCAGGGAGTGCGTGTCTCATGAGAGAGGACAGCCCAGGCTGGGAGCCAGAAGAAAACCAACGTTTAAAGGTTGGACAGAAAATAGGAGCCCTCAGAGGAAACCAAGAAGGAGGGAGAAAGGCAGGGGTGACCCATGTTCCTGATGCCACGGGCATGGACTGTAGTATCAAATGCTACAGAAAGTTCAGGCAAGAAACAGTGGTGTCACCAAGAGGATGCCAGGGCTGGGGGTGTGGGCTGCACAGGAAGACACTGTCAGAGGCAGTGACACCAAAATGACTGTCTGTGACATTTTGTGGCACTGTTTCAATAGAAATTTAATATTTTTTTAGAAAAATAGCTCTGTATTTAGTTATAACAACAAAAAATTTTTTTGTAAGTGCAGCTTGCATGTATTGATATACCTACAAGGCTAAAACTCTATGCTAATTTGCATTTTGAATATTCTAGTGCACTCCGGCCAGAGCTGTCATTATTATCCAATTACAATGATGCTTCGAAGAACCACTTGGTTTCATCTGCATACTCTACAAGCACACACTGTTGTTTTCATTGTTGCAGGTGTTTTCAGAGTTGCTGATTTTGTCCAATTTTCTGGTGTTTTAGCTACGATATTGTGGTAATTAGCATGGGGGGTGACACCATGAGAAACTGTACTGGGTGACACCAACCCTAGCGTGATGGTGAGGGTTGTGTGTCAACTGGGCTGGGCCATGATTCTCAGTGGTTTGGCAGTCGGATGACATTGTCATCACTTCCATGATGAAATCTGATATACTATGATCACCTCTGTGATGAGATCTGCTGTGAGTAGCCAATCAGTTGACAGGGAGTTTCTTTGGTCATGCGGCCTGCATGGAATATAAGTGGGCATTCTGACTAGGCTCGTGGGCTTTTGCTCATTTTGGATCCTGCAGCTGGCTCTTGTTCGTCTGACTTCTGGTTTTTGGAACTTGAGCTAGCAGCTTACCTGTGGTCTTGCCTGCTGATCTTGCAATTCATCAATCTTTGAAGCCTGTGAGCAAGAGCCCTGCTCTCTCACCTGCCGATCTTGGGTTCAACAGCCCCTGTGGGTACGTGAATCAAGAGAAACCTCTATCCTGACCCACAGGATGTTCCAGCCTCTACAACTGCATGAGCCATTTCCTTGATAGAAATCTCTCTCTATATATATACTTACATGCTTTACTAGCCTTGCTTCTCTAGAGAACCCAGCCTAAGACACCTAGTGGTGCCACTGTCAAAAACAGCAGTAAAACATCCATAGTCACCTCCATCTCTGTCACTCCGTATCTCCATGGAAATCGTGTGACTTGTTTTTCCACCCAGGGAACACTGTCTGCACCGCAGCACAGAGACCCTGTCATGCTTTATACCTCCCTGAAGTCCAAACGCTCCCCAGGTGTGTGAAGAAACCGAGAGGCGGATCCATGCTTTTGAGGAGTAAACTTGAAACGGAGTAATTATCCAGCCAAGTGCAGAGGACTTGCTGAATTCACACCTTAATGGAGTATCTCTTCATTTGTGTTTATTAGAATGCTTTTTATTCCATGGTGATAATCAGTGCTACTGGGAAAAGAGAAGGGGTTTGTGGTGATGTAAAACTGAGAAGAATTATGCTAAACAAAGTTAAACCAGTTTACACCCTGCAGGACTTCTCAGAGTCTTGAGTGTACTATCGTGCCTTTTGCTTCTCGTGGGGCAGGCTGGGGAACTGAGGGATGGTATTTCACAGGACTAGGGTTGCATGACATACACTTGGGTGGAGCCACTCCCATGAGAAAGCTTACGTTCCTCATCTCTGTCTTAAAGTCTTTGCCGTTTCTCAGCACCTACAGGGAAGGGGAAGAATTCATAGCCATAGCTGGAATCTCACTAAAAAGATGCAATGTCATCACTAGTATGAAGTATGTGGGAGGGAAGGAGGCTCCTTCCTGTACCAGAAATGAGAAACCTCAGTACTGAACAGGCTGGGATATGAGGCAGTAATCCCCTGACCACTTTGTGCAGAGTTTAGACGTATGGATTCAACCACAGAAGATGCAGCAGAGACAGGAGTAAGAAAAATCCCTAGGTCAGTGGTTCTCAAAGTGTGTCCCTGGGCCAGGAGCTTCAGCTTCATCTGGGAACTTGTTAGAAATGCACATTCCTGGGCCCCACGCAGAAGCTCTGGGGGTGGAGCCCAGCAATCTGTGTTTAACAAGCCCCCCAGGTGACCCTAATGCAGACTTATGTTGGAGAACTGCTGGCCTATGGAACACCCAAGTCTGCATGCTGACTCAGAGCCTACGCACCAAGCAAATGTTTTAGTTTGATAACTAGTATGCTGTAAAAATTCGCCTGGTCACTACCAGTTTTAATATGAGTTGTGTGAATGAAAGAACCTCAGAAAATTTGCAAGACCACGTGACATAGGGCTAAGAGCTGAGGGCTTGAGACAGAGGATCTGGGCTAAAGCCTCAATTCTGAGGGTCCGTCAACAATTGACTTCATATTCCTCATCAATAAAATGAAGGGGTTGATGATGCAGGAGTCACCAAAAGAAGATGGAAGGAATACACAGAGTCAGTGTACCAAAAAGAATTGGTTAATGTTTTACCATTTCTGGAGGTAACATATGATCAAGAGCTGATGGTACTGAAGGAAGAAGTCAAAGCTGCACTGAAGGCATTGGTGAAAAACAAGGCTCCAGGAATTGACGGAATACCAATTGAGATGTTTCAACAAATTGATGCAACTCTGGATGCGCTCATTCGTGTCTATGCCAAGAACACTGGAAGACAGTGACCTGGTAAACTGACTGGAAGAGATCCATGTTTGTGCCCACTCCAAAGAAAGTGGCCAACAGAATGCAGAAATTATCAAAGAATATCATTAGTACCACTCACAAGTAAAATTTTGCTGAAGATAATTCAAAAACAGTTGCCGCAGCACATCAACAGGGAACTGCCAGAAATTCAAGCCTAATTCAGAAGAGGATGTGTGTCATGCATTGAACTGTGCCACCACCTTCCCTCAAAATTTGTGTCAACTTGGCTAAGCCATGATTCCCAGTATTGTATGGTTGTCCTCCATTTTGTGATCTGATGTAATTAATGTTGTAACTTCTAGTCTCTATCACTGTGATTATGGTCCCATTTGGGAATGAACTGTCTGTTATATTAATTAGGTATGATTAGGGTATGTTACTGAGGATTAGGTGGGATGCAACACCCTTACTCAGGTCACAGCCCTGAGCCGATGTAAGGGGACTTTCCCTGGGGTGTGGCCTGCATCACCTTTTATCTTATAAGAGATAAAAGGAGAGAGAAGTGAGCAGAGAAAGAGGGACCCAACTACCATCAAGAAAGAAGAGCCAGGAGTGGGGTCTCTGCACTGCGAACCTCCTAGACCCAGGCGAAGACTGATGCCAAGACAGATGGAGATCTCCAAGGAACACTGGGCCCACAGTTGTTAAAGGAGATAAAGCCCTTCTCCCAGAGCCAACAGAAAGAGAAAGTCTTTCCCTAGAGCTGGTGCCCTGATTTTGAACCTCTGTCCTCCTAAACTGTGAGAGAATAAACTTCTGTTTGCTAAAACCATCCACTTGTGGTGTTTGTGTTATAGCAGTACTAGAGAACTAAGACAATGTGGAACGAGGCATACCATTGCTGATGTCAGATGGATCATGGCTGAAAGCAGAGAATACCAGAGATGTTTACCTGTGTTTTATTGACTGTGCAAAGGCATTTGACTGTGTGGATCATAACAAATTAATGGATAACATTGCAAAGAATGGGAATTCCAGAACACTTAATTGTGCTCTTGAGGCATCTGTAACTAGACCAAGAGACAGTCATTTGAACAGAACAAGGGGATGCTGTGTGGTTTAAAGTCATGAAAGATGTGAGCCAGGGTTGTATTCTTTCACCATACTTATTCAATCTGTATGCTGAGCAAATAATCCAAGAAGCTGGACTGTATGAAGAAGAATGAGGCATCAGGATTGAAGGAAGACTCACTAACAATCTTCGATATGAAAATGACACAGCCTTCTTTGCTGAAAGTGAAGAGGACTCAAAGCACTTACTGATGAAAATCAAAGACCACAGCCTTCAGTATGGATTGCACCTCAACGTAGAGAAGACGAAAATCCTCACAACTGGACCAATAAGCAACATCATGATAAACAGAAAAGATTGAGGTTGTCAAGGATTTTATTTTACTTGGATCCATAATCAACACCTATGGAAGCAGCACTCAAGAAATCAAAGAAGCATTGCATTGGGCAAATCTGCTGCAAAACATCTCTTCAAAGTGTTAAAAAGCAAAGATGTCACCTTGAGGACTAAGGTGCGCCTGACCCAAGCCATGGTGTTTTCAATCATCTCATGTGCACGTGAAAGCTGGACAATGAATAAGGAAGACCAAAGAAGAATTGATGCCTTTGAATTCTGGTGTTGGCGAAGAATAGTGAATATACCTTGGACTGCCAGAAGAATGAACAAATCTGTCTTGGAAGAAGTACAACCAGAATGCTCCTTAGAAGCAGAGATGACAAGACTTCATCTCACATACTTTGGACGTGTTATCAGGAGGGACCAGTCCCCGGAGAAAGACATCATGCTTGGTAAAGTAGACGGTCGGTGAAAAAGAGGAAGACCCTCAACGTGATGGACTGACACAGTGGCTGCAACAATGGGCTCAAGCATAACAACGATTGTGAGGATGGTGCAGGACGGGGCACCATCTGTGGTATACGGGTTCACTATGAATCGGAACCAACTCAACAGCACTTGCCAACAACAACAATAGCTACCCTACAAGCCTCATGGAACTATATAAATGAGAGAATGTAAGTGAAGTTGCTAGACAAAGTGTCAGTGCTTCACATATGTAAGAGACTGATATTGGATCAATACTCTTTGAATCTGATTTTAGCAAAATACAGTCTCTCTCTCAATTAATAATTACGATCTCAGTATAAATCCAAAGTTCTCAAACTTTCAGTCACAGCTTTTACACAGAGAAAACAAAACAAAACAAAAAACAAACCCGTTGCTCTCAAGCCACTTCCGACTCATGGTGACCCCAAGTGTCACAGAGTAGAACTGAGCTCCACAGGGTTTTTGGCAGTAACTTAATGGAAGCTGATTGCCAGGCCTTTCTTGCACCGCAGTGCTGGGTGGGATCAAACTGCCAACCTTTAGGTTACACTGAGCCTGCACCTTAAAAATAACCACTTGGGTTTTTAAAAATGAAAATATCGCAAGATCTTCACTTTAGGATACATCATGAAGTGTATCTGTGTTGGCAAAATGAGGTGTAAAAGATCTTTTACGAATTATTTTTGACGTAACCTTTAGCTTCCCCTTTAGAGAACAAAGAGAGAAAGTTTCTACATTTTTATGCCATTTTTTCAAGCAGAGCCATCTGCGATGAGAATTGAGGAAACCAGCAGACCTTCTCCCCGGGACGGTGGCTCCCATCACTTGTATGTCTTTGGGTTTGCAATGATTTCTCGCGCTACACAGGCTCCCTCAGCCCAGCCCCCACCTCCACTGATGCACTTGAGCGACCCGGCCAGGAGTCAGCTGGGCCTCCCCCGAGGAAGGGGAGGAGTCTACCCTCGACCACCACTGCCCTTCTGTGGGCTTGTTGTGTGGTCATTGTTGGGTGCCATGGAGTCGGTTCTGACTCATCAGGACCCTACGAGCCCATAAAATAATGGGCAGCGACTGGTATGGCAGTAAAAATGTATCTGTCGGACCTGTCTTTTCTTAGTACGAAGATTCTGTAACGGTGAATTTAAAGGCGTCTACTTGCAAGAACTTCAGGAAAAAATAGTAAGCTTGCTGCGTGTGAGGCCACAGTGCCCCGGTGTCTCTGTGCTGGAATCATAGTCTGGACAACGCAGGGCAAAGGGGGTGGCCTGGTGCAGGCAGGAGGCACCTGCCCAATTGCCTGGATGGGGTTGTTCTCGTCCAGCAGGGCCACTCCTCCAGCCAGCGTGGCTGGTTCCCCGCTCCAGTCAGCTGTGCTTGTAATCCTTTGCATTTCACCAAATGACAACAGGCACTTTTCACAAGGAACGAACGTTCAGGATGGCAGGGGACAGACTCTTACTGGGGCTAAGGGGTGGGAAGCTTGTTCCATCTCACGCGAAAGACCAGTGGGGTTCTGTCAAGTCCTCTTTCTTTTTGGGCCTGTGTCTGTCCCCAGCCGAGTTTACTAAGTCACGGAGCCATCAACTGGCTAGAGCACGTGTTGGCCACACCCCACACTAGTGGCTGAAGGTCTTGCTCCCAGAGAGGTGAAACACTTACCCAAAGTCACACAGCAAATCAATGCCAGCCCTCGAGGCAACGTTGAGCCCTCCTGATCCCACTGCAGTTTTTCTGGGAAGTGCACAGATGTGTGGGTACCCAGGGTAGGACAGGCTCCCCAGGACCAAAGCAGGGCAGTCTTTGAGAGCCTTGTACACCAGCATGGCTTTACAGAGGGTGGGCCAGGAGGGTGGTCTGAGGAATGGAGGTGTTGTAAAGGCATATTCACAGCACACCCAATTCTAGAGCCATGCCTTTCACAGCAATACCCGTCTCCTCCACAAAACACATTTCCTGCTTTTGTTCAAAGCTGGAACCTGAGGGTCTCTTCTTCGGGGATGGAGGGGAAGTAATTAACGTCTCCCTTCACCATATGGTGCAGTGGTTAAGAGCTCGGCTGCTAACCAAAAGGTCAGCAGCTCCTTGGAAACCCCATGGGACAGTTCTCCTCTGTCCTATAGGGCCCCTATGAGTTGGAAGAGATGAGATGGCACTGGGTTTTGGGTTCCACCATATTCGCAGATGTTTACGTCTCGTTGCAGTCTGCCTGCCTTGATTCAGCATTATCCCTAATTCATGCTCTTGGAGAGCAGAGACTACTTCTTACTCATCTCCTCGTCTCCTGCATCCCTCATCCCTGTATCTCGCTCCCAGCAGGTGTTTTCTTTGGAATGGCAGCAAGGACGGGGGCTGCTCAGCTTTGAGGACATGTCCCAGGGGGTCACACTCCAGAACCAGAGTCGAGGGCAAGGCTGGGCCCATCTAACCTGTGGAACAGGGGCTTACAAAGTTTCTGATTGCAACCCACAAGAGGGAATGCATTTTACTTATATCATCGTGTGTGTGTGTGTGTGTATGTGTGTTGTGTGTCTGTGTGAGAGAGAGACAAGAATTTAATGAAGCAGTGCCATTCCCGTGTCTACGTGTGATGCACTCTCATATCTTCTACTCAATTCTATTCCATTAAAACAATTGCCGGTCATGACCTGGTAAGCTGATTGTACGTTGGGGCTGATGGATCACCACGCACAATCTGAGAACCACTGTCGCCCAAGAACCCACCTTCAACTCCTCTGAAACAGCATGGGGGAGTGGGAGGCTGGCGATGGGGAGGGAGCTGGAGCTTCAGAGAGCCCAGCCGGGCCTGTTTGGAGGGACTCTGGAGCCAGGAGCACATGGAAGGAACAGTCCAGGGACTCTTGCATTGGCCCATGTCCTTGCTCTGTGGGTAAACAGAAGACACCAGTCTCCAGTGCCGGCAATCTGCTACCTTTCAAGAGCTTTCCAACTAAGCCGGAGAGAGGGAGGAAGGAAGGCTTGATTAGAAGGCACCCCCTCTGCACAAAACACCGCCAGCTCTTGCAGGCTGGATGTGCCTAAGGCTTTCTTTGGCCCTCAGAATTCCTGTTAAGAATAAGCATCTTGCAGAAGGGCCAGGACGGAGGGACACACGACTAGGGGCACACGGTCCCCAGGCTGCTCTCCTCCCTAGCTGGTACCTCCCTCATGTCTGTGTGTTACACGGAACGCGCCATCTGGGGGCCTTGATGCAGGAGATGGCTGGGGCTTTGAGAGCCCACTGAGCTGCTGCTAAGACAGAATGTGTCCCTGCGAGAACTGACGCCGAGTCCAGGGGAGGCATCCAGCCTCCTCCCTCTGAGGCTGGCTCAGCCGGTCTCCATGGGGACTTGGAGAGAGGGCATTTCTCTGCAAGGTGTGGCTGGGGAAGAGGGGAGGGAAAGTGATTCCTAAAGAGGAGACTAGCTAGTTAGTTGACCACCTTCTGCTCCATGTCCAGTGTGGGCAAAATCCCAGGGGACCGGGCACTTAATGGGATCTTTTTATATTGTGTGTCTTCTCCACTTCCCGGCCACACGAGACCGGCGTTTGGGAAGGACAGGATTGGGGGAGCAGCATAGGCACAGGGCAAGTCATGCTCTCTGCTTCTAAGGAGCTTACAATCCACCAAGAAAAAGTATTGAAAGTGTAAAGCTTCATCGCACAGCGCAGGGGAGAATGTGAACAAGGCTGTAGGAAGTGGGGCAGAATCTTGGTGCTGCAGCCCTTCAGGGAAGTGAGGTCCGAGGGGGCAGAGAGAGCCAGGTACTTCTCAGGGGAGTTGAAGAAAGGAGGAGGGAAGCCCTCCGGGAGTCAGGCAGCAGTGGAGAGGCTGAGGGGGTGGGCACTGGGCAGACCAGCCTGATGGGCACTGCAGACGGTGGTCCGGGGGTGAAGCAGGGAAGCAGAGGCATTGGAGAACCTTGGTGCTGGTCTGATAACATGCGCTTAAACAACCAGCCAACCAACCTGTTGCTGTTGAGTCCATTCTGACTCGTGGCTGTTTCAGAATCGAACTGCCCTATAGGGTTTTCTTGGCTGTAATCTTTATGGAAGTATATCACCAGGCCTTTCTGCTGCAGTGCCACAGGATGAGTTTGAACCACCAGCCTTTCCGTTAGTAGTTGAGGGCAAAGGGTTTGCGTCACCTTAAACCCCTTGCTGTTGCGTTGATTCTGACTCATAGTGACCCTATAGGAAGGAGCAGAACTGCCCCAAACGGTTTCCAAGGCTGCAATCTTTATGGAAGCAGACTGCCACATCTTTCTCCCTCAGAGGAGCTGGTGGATTCAAGCCACCAACCTGCTGGTTAGCAGCCCGTCACTTTAACCACTGCGCCACCAGGGCTCCTTGTAAGTGAGTTAAGGAAGCATAAGTATTATGGCTTATATAATGCATGAAAGGAATTTCTTATTTTTAAGGGAAATGTTGAGTAAGAGAACGCATGTGCCTTGTGAGAGTTGAAGGCATGTCCCTACTGCTGGTTTAAGGATCCCTGGTGGCACAATGGTTAAATGCTCAGCTGTTGACTGAAAGGTTGGTGGTTTAAACTCACCAAGGCTCCAAAGGAAAAAAGACCTGGTGATCCGCTTTTGTAAAGATTACAGCCGAGAGAACCATATGGAGCGCTTCTATTCTGTCTCATGGTGTCCTATGAGCCGGAATTGACCAGGCAGCACCTAACAATGACAACTGCCCCTTCACCCCTCGGGTGATACCTGCTCTGTCCTCCCTTCCGCGAGGCCCCATGAGTGTCCGGCGGTCAGTGCTGACTGCTTGGTTCACTAGAACAAAGGCACTTGACCACCCCAAAGCCTGGGACGGAAGGAAAGCAACGCCCTGAAGAATGAAGTTTCTCTTATTGCTCCAAGGCTGTGTCTCCATCAAAGGGAATTTGACAGGGGGGTCTTCTCAGGATGAAAAATGGGAGAGGAGCTGAAAATTAGAGAATTGCTACCTACAGCCTTGTTTCTTTGTGGAATTGGTCCTTCCTCGTGATTTATCTTTTCACTTTGACATATTTCATTCATTCATCTCACAATTCATTCATGGCATTTCATCAACACGCCACTAAGAAAAACTGGGCCAACTTAATTTTTTCCTTTACTACTTAAAAAAAGTCCCTTCAGTTCTGTCCCATTGGCTTATTTCCCCCTACCAAAAGGTGCTTCTTTATTGGAAGTGGATTTTTAAAACAATAAATTGGAGGATAGGAAAAAAGGAAGCTCTAGGAGGATCCACGTGTAACTTACATTTCGCTAGCAGAATGAATAATATCAGGACAGTGTGGCTGAGCACGACTCTCACTCCTTTGAGAACCCTGGATGAGATGGGGGCACACGGGCACTTTGAGAACGTGAGTCCTCAGAAAGGGCTTTTCAGGGAGCAAGATGGGAGGAGCCCAGGCTCAGGGGTCAGACACCGGGTCCAAATCCTGACTTTATTATTTACTGGCTGTGTGACCTTTAACAAGTTATTTATCCCTATAAGTTGGCGGTTATGCATATAGAGGTGTGTTTGGGATGCGGAGGACCCAGTTAATCGTAACCAACATTATTATGCAAAAGCAAGGCACTGCTGTAATCATTACAACAATTATTTTTTATTATTTTCCGTCTTGGAATGAGTCATGTGGCCTTTTTGCAACCTTCTTAATGATATTTCATTCGGGTTAATAGAAAAATGAGATTGTGTTCTGGAGCTACTGATATCAGGGGGAGGTGAGGCCAACAAGCAAAGTGTCAAGAGGTTATTCTTCAATGTTAGGCCTCGACAGGAGAGAAGGCCTGAAGTGGCTAAAATTTAATTTTTTGATAACTGAAAACCTTTAGGTGAATTCACTTCATGTCATAAGTCATAAAATTCTTATCACTTCCTGTATACCAGGTGCTAGGAAGGTAAAAAGTAAACCTCAGGAGGGACCTGACCAGAGGAGATGTGTAATCACAGAGCAGTAGAGGGGGGTTTACGATGATAAAGACATGCATGTGGTTCATGAGGGACAGAAAGCAAGGGCATACGGATCCGCAGTAGGATGCTCTTGACCACTGGTAACAGAAAGTTTGACTAAAAATGGCTTTAAAAATAAAGAGATGCATTATCTTCCATACAAAGAAGTCCTAATACAGGAGATTAGTCCTAATGTAAATTAACCACATTTGGTTAGTTACATTTTTCACAATGTGTCAACATTCTCATTATTTCTATTCTGTTTGGTCTGTTTCCATTAATCTAGCTTCCCTGCCCCTCCTTAGCTTCTCATCTTTGTTTTAGGGTAAATGTTGACCATTTGGTCTCAAATAGTTGGTTATTTAAAGGAACACAGTTCTCATGGGTGATATTGTTTGTTTTATAAGCCATACTATTATTTGGATAAAAGGTGACCACCGGGAGCGGCTTCAGTTCCAAGTTCAAAGGGTGTCTTACGGTGATAGTCTCAAGGGTTCCTCTAGTCTCTACTGGGTTTTTTTAGGAATTTGAGATTTGTTCTACATTTTTCTCCCTTTCTATCCAGGACCTTCTATTGGGTCCCTGGTTAGAACAGTCAGTGGTGGTAGCTGGGCACCATCTAGTTCTTCTGGTCTCAGGCTAGATAAGGCCATGGTTCATATGGGCTATTAGTCCTGTGGACTAGCTTCTTCTTTGAGTCTTTGGTTTCCTTCATTCTCTTTTGTTCCAGACAAGTAGAGACCAATAGCTGTATCTTAGATGGCCACTCATGAGCTTTTGAGACCCCAGTCGCAACTCACCAAACTAGGATGTAGAACATTATCTTTATGAACTGTGTTATGCCAACTGACTGAATTGTCCCATGAGACTATGGCTCTAAGCCTTCAAATCCAGTAAACCAACTCCACAAGGTGTTTGGTTACGTCTAGGAAGTATCTGTAACTGTGCCCCCATGTGGTTTATTATATATATGAACATATACGCAGTGCATATAAACATGTATATACATATGCCTACAGATACGCCTATACATGCATACCCATATACTCACCTGTGCATTCCTATACACATATACGCATACATATCTACCTATGTAGCCACATACGTATTTTTTGGTTGTTATTGTTGTTGCAAAATTGTTTGTTACAGAACTTGCTGAAATTGTCCCTTATTCTTGCATACTTCTTAGTGTCTTCATTTACCCTGGACAAGTTATGTAGACCTCACCCATATTGGGTGTTGCCTTTCCTATCACCAAAAATAACAAGTGTCTATTTTTAAGAGTGAAGCAAACTTTCCTAGAAGTACCTACTTCTCCACAGCCAACTTTATCTAATGTTTACTTACCAAGTCACCTGGCCACCTGTGAAAAATCATAGCAAAGAGAAGGGCAAAGTTAAATACATGGCATTTAGATCTACTCCCAGGTCATGGGAAGAAGGTGGAGACCTTGAAAGAAACCCAGGGCTTTGCCAGCAGTAAAGAGAGGTAAAAGTTGACCTTTGGATAAGCAGGGAGAGGCTGTAATAGCATCTAACTTAGCCTTGCAATCAGAGAGTAAGGATCAAGGAAGGCTTTCTGGAGGAGTTAATACCTGAGCTGAGTCTAAAGCCTTGATACTCAAAGCGTGGCCTGTGGACCAGCAGCAGCCACATCACCTGGGGCTGCTTAGAAATGGAGAATCTCACATCTGTCCCAGACTATTGAATCAGAATCGGCCTTTTTTCAAGATGCCCTGGTGAAGTGTATGCACGCTGAGGTTCGAGAAGCACTGATCTAAGGGAAGAATAGATAAAGGGTTTGAAAACTGGAACATGGGCAGGAAAGGGAAGGAGAAACAGCATCAACAAAGTAGTAAAGGGAACAGTAATACAGCACACGTGGTTAACTACAAGGAGTTCAGAGCAGTGGATTTCTAGATACAGGTTTCAGTGTTTTAAAATTTTCAGAAAATTTAATCCACCCAATGTTACCAACACAAGTATGTCCCTGAAGAATTTGGAAGGGCTACCACTTATTGAATGCTGAGCATATTCCAGATCCTATCCTACATGCTTTATAAGTTGTTCCATTTATCTCTGGCTCCTTACTAAACTACTTCAAAACTTGGTAGCTTAGAACAACAACCATTTTTTCATATATCACAATTTTATGGGTCAGAAATTTCGGCAGGGCTCTGCTGGGCGATTCTTCTGCTTCATATTCTGTCAACCGGGGTCACTGAACTGCATTCAGGTGGTGGTTGGGCTGGTCTTCAGGGTCCAGGATGGCTTGACTCACATGCCTGGTGCCTTGGTGCAGTGGCTACAAGGGAAGTCTGGGTTCAGCTGTGCCTCTTTGCCTCCCCTGTGGGCTCAGGTCCTCTTCATGTGGCTTCTCCAACATGGTAGTCAACTTTCTTGGTTTAGTACTCCAAGGGACCAAGGTGAAAGCTGCCAATCCTCTTAGAGGTTAGCCCCAGAACTGGCACATTTCATTTCTGCTCTACTGTGTTAGCTAAAGCAACAACAGGCCAGCCCAGAATCAAATGGAGAAAGGAATAAGATCCCATCTCAACTGGAGAAATATCAAAGAATCTTTATATCAGCCATGTTTATTCCACCATGTAGATATGGATTCACTTGATTCCCCAATAACCGTGAGGTAGTTGTTATTATTTCACAGGTAAATAAACTGAGGTAGAGCATAACTTGCCCACAGTCAATGCCTAGTAAGAAAGAGAGTCAAGACTGGACCCAGCCAACCTGCCTCCAGCAACCACACTTAGCCATGGCATCATCACTGCCTCTCACGAGGAAGGCCACATTTCCCAAAAAACTAGTTAGAGAGAATGTTTCTATAGTCTGAACCATCAGAAAAGTTACAGCTCATTTTCCCCGAGGATCCACTCTGTGGGCCTCCTGTTGGCAAACTCATTCTCCATAACACATGTGTTGAGTAGCCCACTTACAATTTTAATACCCTGGTTTGGGCCCCACATTTTTAAAGAGCTTTTGATCTCTGCTTTCTGTGTCCAGTAACCCAAGCCTGGGTGTGGAGGATCCAGCGGCAGAGTAAATGCATTTCAGATAATGAGAAGACAAAACCCTGCCTTTGTGGCCCCTGCTCCTCTCCTGGATTGTTGAAGGATTTACTGTGTTTGCCTTGATTTGAGCTGTTTAATTTTTTCAAAACAGATGCAGCTGATTGAGTAACGACATTCTGTACTAAAAGTCAGAAATGTCAGCAAGACTCTGAGAAGCCAGTGGCATTCTTGACCAGAACAATAGACAGGGCTGAGAAACAGGGCCCTGTGCCAAGTATTCTCCAGGCGAGGCAGCTATGTGCCACTTTTCTGCTAAGGGACAGATATGTGTAAGGGCAGGGAAGCGGGGGTTGGGGGGGCTGGGGATGGCTAGGCATGTGCTAATAATAGGACGGGTCACATGGCAGTAAGTCACCTTGAAAGAGGCTTAGTTGTGGAGGTGAATTAAAGTGCTTGGAATTAAGGACATTTCTTCAAATATCTCGTGATGTGTAAAAATAGACAGAAGGAAATACGTCTGTGATGAAGAGAGCGTTGAGGCATTAGGCTGACCTCTGTTCGGAGGACTTCTGCTATTTGCTGGAGGATGGTTAGGAGCAGGAATAGCTACACAATCTGAGGGGCCCATAGCAAAATGAGAACGCGGGCCCCTTGTTCAAAAATTGTTAAGAATTTAAAGATAGAGACAGCAGAGCAGCAGATGAGGCGGGGGACCTTCTTAGGGCGGGACCCTGTAACTGCACAGGTCACACCCCATGAAGCTGGCTCTGGTTTGGAGAACCTGGGGCCAGCTTTCTTTAACAGGTGGGCCAGCAATGAGGGGCTCTGACAATAACTGACAGAACTAGCCCCAGGCTAACCCGTGGCGGGGCTGGTGAGTGTAGGGCCTCCTGCCTGCTCTAGGAGCCTGGTTGCTCAGTGGTTAAAGTGTTTGGCTGCTAAAAGAAAGTTCGGCAGTTCGAACCTACCAGTTTCTCCATGGGAGAAAGATGTGGCAGTCTGCGTCTGTAAAAATTTATAGCCTTGGTGGGAATGCAAAATGATACAAACATTTTGGAAGACGATATGGTGCTTCCTTAGAAAGCTAGAAATAGAAATACCGCACGATCCAGCAATCCTACTCCTAGGAACATATCCTAGAGAAATAAGAGCCGTCACACGAATAGACATATGCACACCCATGTTCATTGCAGCACTGTTCACAATAGTAAAAAGATGGAAACAACCTAGATGCCCATCAATAGATAAATGGATAAACAAACTATGGTACATACACACAATGGAGTACTACGCAACGGTAAACAACAATGATGAATCTGTGAAGCATCTCATAACACGGATGAATCTGGAGGGCATTATGCTAAGTGAAATAAGTCAGTCACAAAAGCACAAATATTGTATGAGACCTCTACTTAAAAACTCATGAAAAAGTTTACACACAAAAACAATCTTTGTTGGTTACAAGGGATGGGAGGAGTGGGGGGGGGAATAGTAAATAGGCAACAGATAAGTGGTAGGTTTGGTGAAGAGCAAGACAGTACACATTACTGGGGAAGCCAGCACAACTTGTGCAAGGCAAGGTCATGGAAGCTCCATAGATACATCCAAACTCCCTGAGGGACCAAATTACTGGGCAGAGCGCTGTGGGGACCATGGTCTCGGGAACATCTAGCTCAATTGGCATAACATAGTTTATAAAGAAAATGTTCTACATTCTACCTTGGTGAGTAGCATCTGGGGTCTTAAAAGCCTGAGAGCAGCCATCTAAGATACTCCACTGGTCTCACCCCTTTGGGAGCAAGGGAGTGTAAAGAAAACAAGATACAGGGGAAAGATTAGTCCAAAGGACTAATGGACCACAACTACCACGGCCTCCACCAGACTGAGTCCAGTACAACTAGACGGTGCCTGGCTACCACCACAGATTGCTCTAATAGGGATCACAACAGAGGGTCCTGGACAGAGCTGGAGAAAAATGTAGAACAAAATTCTAACTCACAAAAAAAGATCAGATACTGGCCTGACAGAGACTGGAGAAACCTCAAGAATATGGACCCTGGACACCCTTTTAGCTCAGTAATGAAGTCACTTCCAAGGTTCACCCTTCAGCCAAAGATTAGACAGCCCCATAAAACAAAATGATATTAAAGGGGCACAACAGCCCAGGGACAAGGACTAGAAGGCAGGAGGGTACAGGAAAGCCGGTAATAGGGAACCCAAGGTCGAGAAGGGAGAGTGTTGACATGTCGTGAGGTGGTTAACCAATGTCATAAAACAATATGTGTACTAACTGTTTAATGAGAAACTCCTTGTTCTGTAAAACTTCATCTAAAGTACAATAAAATAAAAAAAGGGAATTTAAGTGTATGAAACACAAGAAGTTTAAACAAAAAAAGAAGTCATTCATAATATTAAATGTTTTCAACAAGGATTAAAAAAAGAAACTTGAAAAAAAGAAAGATTTATAGCCCTGGAAACCCTACGGCACGGTTCTGCTGTCCTGCAGGGCTGCTCTGTGTTGGAATCGACTTGGCAGCAATGAGTTTAAGCCCCTCCTCTGCTCCTGGGAGCCTCCTCCTTTCCAACTCCCCTGTGCTGCCTGGCTCCCCCACCTTCTCCAGCCCCTCCCGTCACACGTCTGCCCTCAGGCAAGGATCGAAAGCGGTTCCAGAGCCGAGGTGTAACTGACTGATGATATTTGTGTTTGTATTTACACAGATGTGTGGTGGTTCAGTGATGAATTCTCACTTTTCATGCTGTCAGTCGAGGCTTGTGTGCTACCAGGATGTGAATCAGGTCTCAGCCGAGCGTCCAGATGAAGAGGGATGCAGAAGAAAGGCCTGGTGATCTACTTCAGAAAATCAGCCAGTGAAATCCGGATGGAGCACGACAGTCTGATCTACAAATGGTCGTGGAGACGGTACAGGACGGGGCAGTGCACCCTGTTGAGCATGAGGCTGTCACGAGCCGGAGGCCGATGGCGGTAGCAGCAAGGACTTTAATACTAGGCCGCTGGCAGACCAGTGACAGAATCTCAGCTACTATCCGGCTCGCGGGAAAAGAACTGTTTATAAGCGGGGAGGTTTGCCCAGAGCCCTGAGGTCACACTGCTACAGGTATCCACTTATTTTGCCAGATGTGGAGGCTCATGGTTCTCTGCTCTTGGGGGCGTTTATGCCCAAAGTTGCGGTTCCCGTCTCTTCTTCTGTGAATGGAGCTGGAAGGGCCCTTCTCCCAAGCCCGCGCTCAAAGCAGTGCCTACAGGGAAGGTCTACAGACGGAACTCCACCTTTGTTGTTTCCCACTCCGCCCCCCGCCCCCTCACCTTGCCCCCTCAGCTACTTCAGAGGGCTCGGCTCTGCCCCCTCTTCCTTCACACAAGCACTCCCAGGGCACCAGAGAGTCTCCTGCCCCTCTGGAGTCACCTGCACACACATCTGAGGACAACGAGCACTCCATCCAATGGAGGTCTCAGTGCTAGAAGGGATGAGGGGGGGAAGTAACTCTGGACACCCCCAATCGGGCTTCACTCTCTTTCTCTTGGCCCTGCTGTGAGTTGCTCGGCCCTCCCCAAGCTTAATGTCAAAGGAAACGCCTTCCAAAGCCACAAACCACTAGGGCCTGCCTTATTTCTCACACTGACTTGGCTTCTCAGAAGTAGTTGTGACCCACACAGCTGTGGCATGAGCCCAGGAGAAAATAATTTCAGTTGCCCAGGAGCAGACAGAAGCCCGGCCTCAGAGAGGAGGTTAACCATACAGCCTGTCCTCTAGGCAGTCTGGAAGACTTTGGAATTTTCTGTCTTGAAATATACTCAACTCAACCCATTCAGAGGCATTTTATTCTCTAGGCCCCTCTCTGTGGCAACCTGGCTGTGGAAGGGAGGTGACTGCAGCTCTGGTTTTCAAACCTCACGGGCTACGACTGTTTTAGGGTTTGACACCACAACATATTGAGTAAATAAAACCCTCTGACTCCCCAGGAACCGTCACTCTTGGTTTTCAAGCACATCAATCAGTCTGTCAACAGCGTTGATTGAGGGTCTATTCTGTGAAGAACCAGGTACAGAGCACTGTGGGAGATTTGCAGAACCATATATTAATAGTTTCCCTCGTCCGTCCATTCATCTAAGCTGTTTAATTCAGTTTAGGAAATTGAGTCAATTCAGAAATACCCACTGAGTGTTATTATCCACAAAACCCTGCCCTGGTTGTTGTGGAGATGATTCCAACTCCTGGTGGCTCCACGTGCTCTGCGGTAGAACTGCTCCATACGGTTTTCAAGGCTGTGACCTTTCAGAAGCACATTGCCAGGCCTGTCTTCCAAGGTGCCTCTGGGTGGGCTCAAACCACCAACCTTTTGGTTAGTAGCCGAACCCTTAACCATTTGCACCACCCAGGGACTCCAAGACATTAATGTGTAAAATGCTATCCTCATGAGCTTACAGTCTGATGGGGGTGGGGCAAGGACAAGTACGTAAGTAGGTCACCGTTGCCAGGTGCCACTGAGTCGATTCTGATTCACGGCTACCCCATATGTGCACAGCAGAACTGCTCCATAGAGTTTTCAAGGCTGCAAACTTTCGGAAGCCGATGGCCAGGCCTGTCTTCTGAGGTGCCTCTGGGTGGGTTCGAACGGCCAGCCTTGCAGCTAGTAGTCAAGTGCTTGACGGTACGTGTCACCCAGGTGAGACCAGGCAGAATATCACAAATACAAGAGAAGTCGACCGAAGGAAAGGGAGCCGACACAGGGAGTCAGCAGAACTACAGAACGCAGATCCTTATGTACAGGGTCGCTGTGAGTCGGGATTGACTCCACAGCACAGGGCTTGGGTTTTTTGCTTGTTTATTAGGAACTCATTATTAGACACATTAGCATTGCCTCTGACTCACGGTGGCCCCATGTACAACAGAACAAAACGTTGCCCAGTTCTGCACCATCTTCGTGATCATTGGCATGTTTAAGTCCATTCTTGTGGCTGTTGGGCAGTGTCTTCCAACCTAGGGGGCCCATCTTACAGCACAACATCCGACAATATTCTATTGTGATCCATAGGGTTTTCACTGGCTAATTTTCAGAAGTAGATCACCAGGCCTTTCCTCCTAATCTTAGTCTGAAACCTGTCCACCATGGACGACCCTGTTGGTATCTGAAATAACCAGTGGCATAGCTGTCAGCATCATAGCAACACGCACATCACCACAGTTCGCCAAACTAACAGACAGGTGATGTGAACAGTGAGTAGAAATCAGAAAATATCTGCACACTAAGAAGTAGCGCTGCTGGAGGGGCCACCAGAAGTGAAGGAGTGATAGCTGGAGACGGCACAATGAAGGAGGAAGGTGCCAGCAGTCTAACCGAAGCCGTGGGCCGGGGCCCAGAGACTGGATGAGCAAGTGGGTGACTGGACGCGGACACCTGAGACGCAGCCACGGCGTCTGTAACTAAATCTCAGGTGGGCACATAGGGCAGGTGCTAATTTTAAGGGCTGGCACAGGATGTTTCATGTATATTAAGCACCTGCTGTGTACTCAGCATTGTGCCAGGTGCAAAACAGATTCAAGAGAAATGTAGGACATGGTCTCTGTCTTGATCGAGCTTAGAGTTGAGCAAACTAGAATAAATATGAGAGAAACAAGTAGACGACAGCATGAGAGCAACTGCCTGTGTGTACATGTAAAGCATGAACGGCCTGTGGGAAGATGAGTTACAGCCTGAACTCACCTCATACATATTAAAGGGGCTCCTGGTTGCTCACGGCGAGCTTGGTGGAGGGCTGAGTTTTGAATCTGACTTTCAAGAGTGGACAGTCAGGGCTCATCAGGCAGGGGAGCAGAGGTCTGATCAGCGGGCTCCTGCCTCAGCCCACAGTGTCGCTCACACACCAGGCATCTGCTGCCCCTGATAACTGGGAAGCTGAGCAGGTCTGAGGAGGCTTCTAGGCCAGTGGTATGCTGGAGCCAGCTTGTACTGGCTCACACTGGCTCATGCTGGCTCACATCGGCCCACACTGACTCACACAGGCCCACACTGGCTCACGCAGGCCCACAATGGCTCACACAGGCCCACGCTGGCTCACACCAGCCCACACTAGCTCACACCGGCTCATGCTGGCTTACAGAGGCCCACACTGGTTCACACTGGCCCACACTGGCTCACATCGGCCCACACTGGCTCACACAGGCCCACACTGGCTCACA
>NW_004444123.1:2745386-2767955 GCF_000243295.1 Trichechus manatus latirostris | reverse complement strand
GGCCCACACTGGCTCACATCGGCCCACACTGGCTCACACAGGCCCACACTGGCTCACACAGGCCCCCACTGGCTCACACCGGCTTGGGAGTGCCATTCTATGCATTTTTTCCTAACTCACTTTCACATGACATGTGGAACCGTGATGGGAACATTCATACCACAGAAATCAGCAAATGCTACAAATATCAGGGCTTTTTTTTGTTTTCTTTCTGGAGAGGCGGTTTATCAACACACCCTGCCCCTGGACCGTTTCTCCTGTCAGGGACTGATAGAAATCACCACCTCTGGAATGAGAATTCTCAGTCTGGATCTTGTGAAGATTTTATTTTTATTTGAAATAATTCAATAAATAGTCAACAGTTCATTTAAACAAACATGCATTTTCGAGTACCTGCCGCGTGCCGGTTACGGTGCTGGCACCAGGGTTATAAAGACAAGCGAGACCCAGTCACTGCCCACAAGGAGCTGAGGCTGCAGAGAGGAGACATGGACACACAAACTGAGGTCAGCGTGAACTGGTGAGGCTTAGACGGAGAAATCTGTAAGGTGCTTGAGGGCAGCGGTCTTCAGGGGTAGAATTCTCCCTTCCATGCGAGACCTGGATTCAGTTCCCGGCCAACGCACCTCACAGGCATCCACCACCTGTTTGCCTCTAAAGCTGAACAGGTCTCAGCAGAGCTTCGAGACCAAGATGGACTAGGAAGAAAGGCCTGGAAATCTTCTTCCAAAAATCAGCCAATGAAAACCCTGTGGGTCACAACCACCTGATCCCAACAAATCATGAGGATGGCACAGGACTGGGTGATTTTCTTCCCATTGTGCACAGGTTTGCCGTGAGTTGGGGGCTGACTCAGCAGCTAACACAAAAAGGAGCACTGAGAGGGAGCATCGGGTAGGTGGAGAGTCAGGACGGGTTTCCCTGAGAAAGCAGCACTTGTCCAGATTCCCAGCCGGTTCCCAGGCAGAGAAACTTAACACACAAGCAAAGAGCCATGGGAGAGCTTCTTGCTCTGAGTCATCAGTAGGGCTGGGCGTGAATGGAGAGGCAGAGGACAGGTACGCAGCTGGTCATGGGTCTCCTGATGGTGGACAGCTTTTGAACATTGGCCTGGAGGTGAAGGGGAGCTATGGAGCAGGGGTCAGGGAAGCGGCTGAGAACCAGAATAAGGCCACTGTAGCGGAAGAGTGTCTGGTCTCTGCACCCTTCCAGCAGGTCTTAGCCTGCTTCTGTGAGGCCCTCTCAAAGCTTCTCACCAGGGTTTCTGAGGCTTGCTCCAGCATTTGGGCCTCCTACTCACTGCCGGGGTGGGTGGTGTCTATTCTCCTACGTCCCAAGCCTTGTCTCCAAACTCTCAGATTCATGGCGAGTGCTCTTGGCTGGTTCCTGTACGCACCTCCTCACTCTGCTCCTTTAACGTCGGCAGACCTCCCAGTTGCTGACTGCCTTCTTTCTGTCCTAATGTAAACGTAGCCCGTGGGAGCAGCATTCAAGAAGTCAAACGACATATTGCATTGGGCAAATCTGCTGCAAAAGACCCCTTTAAAGTGTTGAAAAGCAAAGATGTCACTTTGAGGACTAAGGTGCGCTTGACCCAAGCCAATGTGTTTTCAATCACCTTACATGCATGTGAAAGCTGGACAATGAATAAGGAAGACCAAAGAACTGACACCTTTGAATTGTGGTTTTGGCCAAGAATATTGAATATACCATGAACTGCCAGAAGGACGAACAAGTCTGTCTTGGAAAACATATAGCCAGAATGCTCCTTAGAAGCAAGGATGGTAAGACTATGTCTTACATACTTTGGGCATGCTGTCAGGAGGAATCAGTCCCTGGAGAAGGGCATCATGCTTGATAAAGTAGAGGGTCAGCAAAAAAGAGGAGGACTCTCATCAAGATGGACTGACACAGTGTCTGCAACAATGGGCTCAAACATGGCCATGATCGTGAGGATGACGCAGGACCGGGCAGTGTTTCGTTCTGTAGTACATAGGGTCGCTATGAGTCGGAACTGACTGGACCGTACCTAACAAGAACAATGGCTAAAGAAGGAGGGCTGGTGGTGCAACCATTAAGAGCTCAGCTGCCAACCAAAAGGTTGGCAGTTCAAACCTACCCAGTCGCAACACAGGAGAAAAGACCTGTCGATCTGCTTCTATAAAGACTACAGCCTAGAAAACCCTCTGGAGCAGTTCTACTCTGTCACATAAGGTCACTATGAGTTGAAAATTGACTCAATGGCACCTAACAATGGCTAATGATGTCAAGCATCCTTCAAAGCACTGATCTGCCACCCTTTGGTAAAATAGCTGATCAATCTTTTGCCGACTTTTTAACTGGGTTGTTTGTTTTCTCATCACTGAGTTTTGTGAATTCTTTATATATTCTAGATACAAGTCCTTTGTTGGATATGTGATTTGCAGATATTTTCTCCCAGTCTGTAGTTTGTCTTTTCATTCTTTTAATAGTATCTTTTGCAGAGCAAATGTTTTTAATTTTGACAAACTTTAATCTGTCAGGTTTTCCTTCATGGATTATGCTTCGGGGATCACATCTAAGAACTCTTTGTAAAACTCAGGTCAAAAGACTTTCTCCTAAAAGTTTTACAGTTTTACCTTTTACATTCAGATATATGATCTCGCTTGAGTTAAGTTTTGTATAGGGTTTGAGGTATAGGACAAGACATGGTTTTGTATATGGGTGACGAATTGTTTCAAAAGCATTTGTATTGCTTTTGCACCTTTGTCCAAGATCAAATGGCCATATTTGTGTGGGTCTGTTTTTCAACTCTATTATGTTCTGTTGGAGCCCTGGTGGCACAGTGGTTAAGAGCTCAACTGCTAACCAAAAAGTCAGCAGTTGGAATCCACCAGTTGCTCCTTGGGAACCTTATGGGGCAGTTCTACTCTGTCCTGTAGGGTCACTATGAGTTGGGATCGACTGAATGGCAATGAGTTTGGCTTGTTTTTTGTATCATGTTCTATTGATGTGTCTGTCCCTTCACCAATACCACACTGTCTTGAATGCTGTTGCTCTAGAGTAAGCTTTAAAATCATGTAGTGCGATTCCTTTAACTTTCTTGTTTTTCAAAGTTGTTTTGGCCATTCTGGGTCCTTTGATTTCTGTATAAATTTTAGAATCTATTTTTCAGTTTCTATAAAAAGGCCTGCTGGGATTTTGATTGATACTGTACTAACTCTATACATCAATGTAGGGACAACTGACATTTTTACTATGCTGAGCCATCCATTCCCTGAAAATGAAGTATCTTCCACTTATTTAGGTCCTCTGATTTCTTTCATCAGCATTTCATAGTTTTCAGCACATAGATTCAGTACACGTTCGATTTATACCTAAGTATTTCCTTTTTTTGAGATATTGTAAATGGCATGGCTTGCTGTTGTTGTTAGGTGCCATCGAGTCAGTTCTGACTCATAGAGACCCCTGTGTACAACAGAACAAAACACTGCCTGGTCCTGCGCCATCCTCACAATTGTGCTACGCTTGAGCCCATTGTTGCAGCTACTGTGTCAATCCATCTCGTTGAGGGTCTTCCTCTTTTTTGCTGACCCTCTACTTTACCAAGCATGTCCTTCTCCAGGGACTGGTCCCTCCGAATAACACGTCCAAACTACATGAGAAGAAGTCTCACCATCCTTGCTTCTAAGGAGCCTTCTGGCTGTACTTCTTCCAAGAGATTTGTTCATTCTTCTGGCAGTCCATTCAATATTCTTGGCCAACACCATAATTCAAGGCATCAATTCTTCTTCAGTCTTCCATATACATTGTCCAGCTTTCACATGCATATGCATGGCTTATTAGTATATAAAAATATAATTGACTTTTGTGTGTTGACCTTGTTCCTGTAACCTTGCTAACTCACTTAGGTGTTTTTTTTTTTTTTTTTTGTAGATTCCTTAGGATTTTCTATGTACATGATTATGTCATCTGTGAATAGAAACAATTTTATTTTTTTCCTTTAAAATACATATGCCTTTTATTTCTTTTTCTCACATTATTGTACTGGCTAAGACTTCTAGTATGATGTTGAATGAGGGTATTGAGAATGGATATCCTAGCCTTATTTCCAGTCTTAGGGGGAAGCGCTTAGGGGGAAATATTTTATCATAAAGTAGATGTTAGCTTAAGGATTTTTGTAGATGTTCTTCAGGTTGAGAAAGTTACCTTCTATTCTTAGTGTGTGGAGTATTTATCATGCGTGGATGTTATATTTTGTCAAATATTTCTCTGCCTCTATTTATAAGATCATATGGTTTTTTTCTTTAAAAAAAAAAAAAACCATTGCCCTCGAGTTGATTCCAACTCATAGCGACCCTATAGGACAGAGTAGAACTGCTCCAAAGGGTTTCCAAGGAGTGGCTGGCAGAGGTTTTTCTTTAGACGCTTAATATGGTGAATTACACAGATTGATTTTTGAATATTGAACCAGCTTTGTATTCCTGGGACAAATGCCATTTGGTTTTGGTGAATTATTCTTTTTATATGTTGTTGTATTCCATTTGCTAATTTTTAATGAGGATTTTTTCATCTATGTTTATGAAGGATATTGGTCTGTAGTTCTCTTTTTTGTACTGTCTTTTTTGCATTTTGTGGTATCAATATAATGTTGACCTCACGAAATGAATTGCTAAGTGTTCCTCTTTTATCTTCTGGAAAAGAGTGTGTAGAATTGGCGTTATTTCTTCTTTAAATGTTTGGTAGAATATCCAGTGAAACCTTACCTGAACCTGGAGATTTTTTAACTACAAATTCAATTTCTTTAATATTTATAGGGTTATTCAAATTATCTATTTCATCTTGGGTGAGTTTTAGTAGTTTGTGATTTATAGGAGATTCGTTCATTTAATCTAAGTTGTCAAATATTCTGCATAAAGTTGTTTGTAATATTTTTTAAAAATATCCTTTCAGTATCGGTGGGGTTTGCAGTGGTATCCCCTCTTTAGATTGGTATTTTGTGTCTTCTCTTTTTTCTCTGTTAGTCTTGCTATAGATTTATCGGTTTTATTGATTTTTTTTCTAAGAAGCAGCTTTTAGTTTCCTAGATTTTTCTCCATGTGTTTCTGTTTTCAATTTCATTGATTTATTCCCTTATTTTTATTATTCTTTCTTCTGATTGATTTGTTTATTTTGCTTTTATTTTTCTAGTGTCTTCAGGTAGAAGCTTAAATTATTGACTTAATACCTGTCTCCCTTTCTTACTAAGGCATCTTAATACTTTAAACTTCCCTCCAAGCACTGCTTCCGCTGCATCCCATAGGTTTGATGTGCTGTATTTTCCTTTTCATGCAGTTCCATTGAGACTTTCTCTTTGACCCGTAGATTATTCTTAAGTGTGCTTATTTCCAAGTGTTTATAGATTTCCAAGTTAACTTTCTATTATTGATTTCTAGTATAACTCCGTTACTGTCAGAAAATATACTTCGAATGATTTCAATTCTTTTAAAATTGTTAAAGTTTATTTTATCACCAGGATATGGTCTATTTTGGTGGAATGATCCATGTTCACTTGAAAAGAATGTGTGTTCTGCTGGTTTGGGTTAATAATTAGATCCAGCTGGTTGACAGTATTGATCAGTCCTTCCTTATGTTTGCTGATTTTCTGTCCACAGCTCTATTTGTTATTGAGAGAGGAGCGTTGAAATCTGAAAATGTAATTATGGACTTGTCTATTTTTTTCTTTCAGTTCTGTCAGTTTTTGCTTCGTTATCTTGAAGCTTGGTTGTTAGGTATACAAACCTTTAGGGCTGTTATGTCTTCTTGGTGAACTGACCTTTTAGTAATGTGTAATGTCTCTCTTTACCTTTGGAAATTTTCTTTGCCTTGAAGTATCCTTTGTCCGATATTAATAGGGCCACTTGTAGTAGGCAGACTCTAAGACAGTCCCCAGTGGTTCTTCTTTCCTGGTATTCACACTCTTGTGTAATTCTCTTTTCTTGAACATGGCTGAACCTAGTACTTAGTCCTAACCGATAGATTATAGCAAAGGTGATGAGTTGTCACATCCGTGATTAAGTTACAAAAGACTGTGACTTCTGTCTTACTAGTCCACTCTATCTCTCTCTTGCTGGCTTTGATGAAGCAAGTTGACATGTTGGAGAGGCTCCCATGGCAAAGAAGTGAGGGTGGTCTCCAGTCAACATTCAGTAAAGAACAGAGGACTCAGTCCAACTATCCTCAAAGATCTGAATCCTGCCACCAAACATATACGTGAGCTTGGAGAGGGATCTCTTCCAGTCAAGTCTTCACGTAAGACCTCATTTTGAGCCACACTTCTATAGCAACCGGTGTAAAACCCCTAAACAAGGGACCCAGCTAAGCCATACCAGAATCCTGACTCCCAGAAATAGTGACATAATAAATGTGTGTTGTTTTAAGCCCCTGAGATCTGGGGTAATTTATTATGCAGCAATACATAACTAATGAAACACTCCAGTGTTTTTGCTTGATTTGTCTTTGCATGACATATCTTTTTTTCAATTTTACTTTTAACATGTCTGTATTGTTATATTTAAAGTGAAATTCTTGTAGACAGGATATAGTTGGATCACTTTTTAAAATCCATCCTGATAATCGCTGTCTTTTAATTGGTCAATTTTATTTATTCCCTCTGGTTTTTGTTCCTATTACCCTTTTCCTGCCTTATTTTAAGTTATTTGAACATTTTTCAGTGTTTTCACTTTAATTCGTCTATTCAGATTTTAACCATATTTATTTGAACATATTTTTTGATGGTTGTTCTAGAGATAACAAAAAATACTTAGACTCAACACTTTACCACTTCAATTAGAATGTGGAAACCTTACCATCTTGTAGGTCCCTTTGCCCTCTCCCCTCTATACCGTGGTTGTCCTACATAAAACATCTACTCTACATGCACTGAAAACTCCATCAGACACCTGTATCACTTTTGCTTTGAACTGTTGCCATGGCTCAAAGAACTCAAGCGGAGGAGACTGTGGCATTTACCCATCTATTTGCCCTTTCTGTTACACTTGTGTGATTCCTGATGTTTCAGGCTTACTTCTGGAATTGTTTTTCTATGTCTAAAGAACTTCCTTTAGCAATTCTTTCAGGGCATGTCTGCTGGCTATGATAATTTTTACTTTTCATTTGTGAACGTCTCTATTCCATTTTCATTCCTGGTGGATATTGTTGTGGGAAATAGAATACTAGGTTGACAGTTCTTTTATTCCAGCCCTTTAAAAACATGCCTCTTCTTTCTCATCTTCATTGTTTCTAGATGAGAAATCCAAAGTCATCTGACTTGCTTTTCCCTATAAGTAAGATGTTATTTTTCTCTAGTCACTTTCAAGCTTTCTTTTTGGGGGGGGTGGGGGTGAGGGTGGGGGTGTCTTCAGTTTTTCAGCATTTTGATTATGATTTCTCTAGGTATGGATTTCTTTAGGATTATCTTGTTGAGGATTTACTAAGCTTCTTGAAACTTTAGGTTTCCGTCTTTTGCCAGCGTAGGATGTCTCCAAGCATTATTTCTTCAATTATTTTTTCAGCACTGGCTTCTTTTTTTCTAGGATTCTGAAAACACAAATGCACCTTTTGTTGCTATTCCCCAGGTCCTGAAGACTCTGTTCATTTTTATTTTTTTCCATCTTTTTTCGTGGTATTAGTCATCTGTGCTTTCTCTTCTGCAGATTGTATTTATACCTGGTGCCCATTTTAATGCTTTTTTGGGTTGTTTGTCTTTTTCTTACTATTTGTAGCAGTTCTTTTATTCTGCTATTAAGCCTTAGATTATTTTTTTTATCTGACAAATGATTTTCACTATCTTTTTTTCTCTTAAACTGGTTATGGTTAGTGTCTTTTTTTGTAATGAAGTATTTAATTTGATGAATTAATCAACTTTATCAATCTTTTCTTTGGTTTCTGCTCTTGGTTTTTTTTTTGGATGAACTTTTCAACTGCACGGGTACCATCATATTCACTGATTATTTGTGGTACTCATAAATTTGCATTTTATACTTAGACTCTTAATATATTAACATTTATTTTTGTAAATGGCAGGTGGTAGGGATGTAGCTTAGTCTTTTTCCCCAAATATGTAGCCATTTTTCCCAACACGATTTATTTTATAGTTTATCCTTCTACCAGCTGATTTTATCAAATACTAAATTCTTGTGTATACAATGCTTTGTTTCAGAAATATATTTTACTACATTGATCTACTTTTTCCAGAAATAACACATTATTTTAATAATTATGGTTTTATAATATATTTTAATAACTAACAGGTCAAGGACTCCTTTGCTCAAAATTATCCTTACTATTCTTGGTATTTCTATTCTTCCATACGAATTTTGTAGTCAACTTATCAAGTTACATAAACAAAGCTTTGGGATTTGACTAGAATTGCATTGAATTTATAGATTAATTTGGGAAGAATTGTCATATATACAATTTGAGTCTTTTCATCCATGGACATAGTATACATTTTCATTATTCAAGTTTCCTTTTCTGTCCTCCAGGAACGCTTTATAGTTTTTTTCCATGAAGGTTTTACATACTTCTTATGAAGTATATTTATAGATATTTTATGGCTTTTGTTGATAGTTTAAATGATATCATTTCTATTTTATTATGTTATTTTATTTTGTGCTTGGTTATTGTAGGTATATGAGAATGTTGTACGTATTTTTTATACTTATCTTGTATCTAGGGATTCGCTGAACTCACTTATTAGTTTTAGCAGTTTTTCAGTTAACTCTTAGATTTTTTTAGGTGCATGATCGTATTTTCCATATATAATAACCATTTTTCTTTCTTTTCCTTTATCTCTTTCTTTTTCTTCCTCTATCCCTCCCTCCCTCCCTCCCTCTCTCCTTATTGTGTTCTGTATGAACACTAGTATAATGCTCATGCAGTGGGGGAGATAAAAGACCTTTGTCTTATTATGACATTATTGGAAATTCTTCTGTTTTACCATTAAGTATGATGTTTGTTAGACTCATCAAGTAGATAGAATTCGTATAGTTAAGGAAGGTAGTTTGTATTTAGGTTTGCTAAGTTTTTTTTTTTTTTTTTTATCACAAATGGATACTGAATTTTATCAAATAATTGTTCAGTATTTATTCAGATTATTGTAATTTAAAAAAACCTATTGTCTATTTTCTAAAGTTGAACTATCCTTGCTTTCCTAGAATAAACTCTACTCTGATGTGATGAATTTTTTTATGTATAACAGGATTCAATTTGTTAATTTATTTAGAAATTTTGCATCTATATTTATAAATAAAATTGGCTTATAAGTCTTGCTGATATTTATATCAGAGTTTTGTTAACTTTCTAAAATGAGGCAATTTTTCTTTGCTCTTTATTGTAGTAGTAGAAGTGGTAAGTAAAAATATTTTGCCCAGTGCTTTTTAAATGGCTAGGCTTCTGATAATGTTTCCAAGGTTTTCTACAGTGTTTGGTGTAGTCAATTATTTTTTTCCTATTGAGCTAATTGACAATTTTGTGCAGGTATTCAATTTAGTAATATAAACTTGTTCTTAACATTATCTTTTAATTTAAAAAAATCTCCTGTTCCTAACATTTTTTCTTTTTCCCGTTCTCACTCTTAATTACCCTTCTAGTGATACTTTAAGAATATACAAGCAAACACATATGTATTTTATCCCTTCTGTTTATATAAATAAATACACATATGTATTTTTGTTTTTATAAATATATATAAAATATATATTTTATCCCTTCTATTTTTATAAATAAATATGTATGGGTAGTGTATATATACATTTGTTTTTATATATGTATATATATATATATACACAGGTATATTTATATATGTGTATGTGTGTGCATATATATATACACACACACATAAACTGTCCCTTACTTTGCTGTTTTTACTTAACAATATATCTATTAGATCATTTCATATCAGTAGAAAAACAACTTCCTCTATTTTTTAGTTTTTAAATAGCCTCATAATATCCCATTGTATGAATAAGTCATAATTTGTTGTTGGTGGACTATTATGAGCACTGTTATAATGCATAAATGCTTATATATATAGTTCATGCACAAGCCAGTACATCTGTATTATAAATTCCTAGAAGTGGAATTGCTGGGTCCAAGGTCATACCCAGTTGTCATCTGGATAGATTTTGCCAAATTGCACCTCAGAGACGTTGTACGAGTTTACATTCTCACAGGAATTTTTGAGATCTCCTTTTTTTCTCATACCCTTTCCATCACAGTGTGTCATGAAACATTTAGATTTTTGGCAATCTGATAGGTGGAGAAAGGTACTTCTGTCTAATTTTAATTTGCATCATCTTCTTATTTAAGGGCATTGTGACTAGCTAAATACTACACTGTCCAGAATCCCTTTTAGACAGACTGCAACAAGGTGATACGTTTCTGCCAATGAAACGTCAGCAAAGCCACTGGCCATAGCTCCACAAAAGGCAGGTGGGTGGTAGACTCAACCTAAAACTGTCTTCTTGTCTTTTGCTCCTTCCCGTCATCCCATCTGGAAGGTAGGAAACTCGGTGCTGAAGGTGATGAGCAGACACTGAGGATGTGAACAGAACGTGAACTGGGTTCTTGTGAATGTCAGGGAGGACATTTTAAGCACGTGGGGTCTCCCAGAATAAGTAGTTGGATCACAGAAAGTCAGAGCAGGAAGTAAACTCAGAGATGAGCTAATTCCTCCCTCTTATAGATGGGAACATGGAGATTTAGAGAAGCCATGTGGCCTGGGTGTGCTGTCACCGGAACAGCCAATGCTTGCTCTCTGTCCCCGTCCTAAGGTTATCATGATAGGATTTAGAAAGATCTTTCGAAGCAAGGGGGCTGAGCATACTGGGGACAAGAAAAGGAGGAGAATCTTAGTATAGGCAAGCATAAACAAGCCTTTTCAGAGGAAAATAACCCAAACTGTATTTGTCAAATGGTGAGTCTATCAGATGAGGTTGCCTCAACTATTCAAGAAGATCAGATAGCACGGGGAAACCTGCCTTCATGCCTCCCAGTCCGTATCTTCCAAACCTCTGCCAACTGACGAAAAACAAATTTTTTTTTTAAAAAATTGTGTGCATCAAGAGAAGGATTGATGTATGAGCTCACTTAGGTAAAATGACAAGAATAGGCAAATAGATAAAGACCAAAGCTTATTAGTCATTACTAGGGGTGGGAGGGAAGGGGAGAAAAGGAGCCACTGTTTGGGAAGTATGGAGTTTCTGTTTATGGTGATGGGGAATTTGGTGTCAATTAAGGGTAAAGGTTGCACAGCCAATTAATGTAACTGACATCACTAAGCCATACACCTGAAAAATGTTGAACTGACAAATGTTGTGTTAAATATATTTTACCAAAAAAAAAAAAAAAAGAAGAAGAAAAAGCAGCAGCTGTTGAGGCTGCTTTTGTACAACCAAACAACTCACAGGATTTGTTTTCTTGGTTTGGACGTTGAGGGTCATGGTTTCAAGGAACATTCCAATCAATTGGCCTAATATGGTTTCTCAGTACTTCTGTTCTACACTCATCTGAAGCAACAGAAGAAGGAGAGTCAGGAATAGGAGGAGCATAAATTCCCTCCACAAACAACTGCGTCCTTTGTCTCGAGATCAGAAGAACTGGATGGTGCCCAACTACCATTCCTGAACATTTTAATCAAAGTTTCTACAGAATAATACAGGACAGAATTTAGTTCTGCTGGTCTCATGGCAAAGGAGGCAGCTATTCATAGAGGCACTTACCACACATTCCATAACCTCCTACTATTCCTGACTCTTCTTCTTCCTCTATTGCTCCAGGCAAATAGAGACCGATTGTTGTGCCTTGGATGGCCGCTTTCAAGACCTCAAGCACTACACAATGAAATAGGAGGTAGAAGAGAAGCACTAAATACATCATTAGGCCAATTAACTGGGATGTAACATGAAATCATGACCCTAAACCTCCAAACCGAGAAACCCAATCCCACGGGCTGTTTGGTTGTACATCAGTGGCCTCAGCAACTACTCTTTTTTTTTGTCATTGTTGTAAATACGTCTATCACCTAACTTTTGCCAATGCGACTTTTTACAGGTGTAAAACCTACTGACAGCAATTACAATAATTGGCTGTGCAACCCTACCCATAATTGATGCCATTTTTTCCATCATTGTTAACCCCCTTTCTCCCCTTTCCTCTAATAATAATAAACTTTGTTCTCTATACATTTGCTCTTCCTTGTCTTTTTATATAAGTGACATCATACACTATTTGTCCTTTCGTGACTCGTTATTTCCCTCAGTATAATGTCTTCAAGCTGCATCCATACTGTAGCACGTACCAAGACTTCATTTCTCTTACTGGCTGAGTAGTATTCCATCGTATGGATGTACCACATGCTGTTTCTCCATTCATCTATTTGATAGGCATCTAAGTCGTTTCCACCTTGGTTACTGTGAATAGTGCTGCAGTGAACACTGGTGTACAAGTCTCTGTTTCAGTTACTACTTTCAAGTCTCTTAGGCATAGTACTTTTTAATATAAATATCGTTTTAATCTTGAGAACAACTGTGTCCATCTTACACAGATGAGGACACTGAGGTTCAGACTTTACTAACTGCCGAAGGTCAGAGGCAGTGTATTATCACATGCTTTTTGTTGTAAGTGGTTGAAACCCAAATAACCCAGGCCAGTTGGAGAATTGAGTACCCTACTTTTACACACTTCTGCGTTTGCTTGCTGGCAACGCCCTTCCGCTGTGAGCCACCCTCAGAAGCGCCACCATGCTAATCCTCTTTCACATGTTGCTGTAAAAAGAAAATTAGCAACGAAAATACCGGGGCAGGGCGCAGCCGGCAGGCAAACACAGAAGGTGCATGTTATTTGCGTAAAAATACAGTAGAGTTTGGCTGACAAAACTTTTGGAGATACAGCTGACCTCAGGAACACACGGAAACTGCCTTGGGAGGCCTCCAGGGTTGTCTCTGCTCTGCTCAGTGGTCAGCCTCATTTCTCAGACCAGTTGCTCTGTCCACAGGGACACAGGAGGGCAGCCCATAGCTCAGGCTTCACCTCTCACAGCTTTGCTTTCAGAGAGGGACGAAGTGCTTTTTCAAAGGGCACTGTGATTGGTAGCTTCCACTAAAACGATATGGCTTGACTGGGGCCCGAACCAGCTCCCCAGAAGAAGGGAGCTGTTGAGCCAGAAGAAGAAAAGTGTTAGAAGCTTCAGCCAAGATCCACACCCAACAGTTCGTATCCAAACCTCTGCTCTTAACCAGCATGGCACAGATAATAGTAACTAAAGTTACCAAGGATACAGAAGGGTGATCTTCAATTTTGACTGCACGTTGCAATCCTCCAGGGGACTTTGTAGAACCACCACTGTCCCAGCCGCATCTCTGGCTGATTAAATCAGGGCGCTGGGGGCTGGATCACCGTATTTTGTCCCACCAGTGGTTCTACTGTGCAGCCAGGGTGAGAACTGGGGCCGTGCTTCACAGACCGGAACGTGCATAGGAATTGTATCGTTAAAATGCAGGTTCTGATCCAGCAGGTCTGGGGTTGGTCTACAAACTCAGCATTTCTGACAAAATACAAGGTGAAGCTGATGTTGCTGGCCCAGGGACCACACTGTGAGTAGCAAGACTTCAGAGGAGAATTTAAATGAAGAAGATTTTAGAATAAATACAACGAAATGCCCCCTTTACATGGAAAATAAACAAACAGTCGTCATCCTGTCCACCCCAACTCATGGTGCCCCCATGTGTGCATCTAAGTAGAACTGTGCTCCATTGGCTTTTCAGTGACAAACTTTTAAGAAGCAGATTGCCAGGCCTTTCTTCTGAGGTGCCTCTGGGTGGGTTCGAACCGCTGACCTTTCAGTTAGTGGTAGAATGCTTAACTGTTTATGCCCTCCCCCGCACCCCACAACTCCTCTCTTTACATAAACCTGTTGCCGTGGAGTTGATGCCAACAATAGCAACCCTACAAGACAGAGTAGAACTGCTCCATAGAGTTTCCAAGGAGCAGCTGGTGGATTTGAACTGCTGACCTTCTGGTTAGCAGCCAAGCTCTTAACTAGCGCGCCACCAGGGCATAGCAGGGATTAATTTCATTTGTAACAAACTCAGGTGTGACAAAAAGGTTTTCTTTACTTTACTGTAGCTGAACTTGATTTCTACCTTGAACCTCATTTCTGCAGATGGTGGAAACTTTATCATAGTGAATAAAAAAACCAAACCCACTGCCATCAAGTCAGTTTCCACTCATAACGACCCTGTAGGACAGAGCAGAACTGCCCCATAAGGTTTCCAAGGCTGTAATCTTTACAGAAGCAGACTGCCACATCTTTCTCCCAAAGAGCAGCTGCGGGGTTCTAACCTCTGATCTTTTGGTTAGCAGCTGAGTGCTTAACCACTGAACAACCAGGGCTCCTTCATCATAGTGAACAGAGAGTAAAATTGGTCATTCATCTTTTCTTCCCGAGGTGGCGTGGAGTTTGGGAGGTGGAGCGGGGAGTGGGCAGGGTAGGGCAATGGAGCCTCAGGGTATGGGAGGGCTGGCACGCCGCACCTGCAGCTCCGTGCTGTTTTCCCAGGGGTCCGACCACCAACATCCGTCACTTGGCAGCTCTGAGCATCCACCTCCTCTGGTCACTCTCTGTCCTTCACATCCCAGCTGTGAGGCCACTTCAGGCCCCTCTGTCTGTCCTAGGCCACTCTCAGCTACAGGGAGAAATTATCCCTGAAGCTTGCTGTGGTGCCTGCAAGCTCTGTGAGGCTTTCTTGGGTCTCTGGAATTTTCTACAGCTGTGTCTGCTCGACACTTCGGCCTCACGTGGGGTGCAGGGATCTCTGGGAACCGGCCGTCTCTAAGCCCTGCCCTGAAGGGCGCACGGAGCCCCATAGTCCTCATCTCTACTTCCTCCATGCCCAGGCGCAGGGCCTCTAGGGCCCACTTAGCACACGCTGCCCCCACTCTCCTTCTTGCCCCAACGGTGAGAATTCAGTATTGCCCACATGCGAAAGACTAGCAAGGAGCCCTGGTGGTGCAGTGGTTAAGCGCTCAGATGCTATCCAAAAGGTCGGCAGTTCAAATCCACCAGGTGCTCCTTGGAAATCCTGTGGGGCAGTTCTGCTCTGTCCTATAGGGTCACGATAAGTTGGAATCGACTCAACGGCAATAGGGTTTTGAGGAAAGACTTGCTTTGAAACCAGCCCTCCAAATCTAATGTTTAGGACTAGATGTAAATTTTGGAATTCAAGTGCCATGGAGAACGATTTTTGTTGTTTTGCTGTAATAACCCCATTCCCAGTGCCGTGAGTGTTGAGGGGTCTTTTGGGACTGGACAGAGGCTGACTGGGTACACAAAAGCCACTACAGGTAACAGGTGAAAAATTCATTGGTAAACATTTCATGAAATTAATCGGACACGGAAAGATAATAGCTACCTTTCAGGGCTGTGGTGAGAATTAAATGAGATGAGACAGTGTATAGAAAGGTACCTGGCCCAAAAGAAACCCTCAGGATTAACCCGCTATTACCATCGTTAGCTATTGCCCCCGGTGCTGTAGCTGCTCCCCCTGCCCCCCTCTTGCTCTGGATAGGGTCTGTTTCCCGCCTGGACTGTGTGTTAATAGTGGTGATAATGTGCTGGAGCAGAGGGAGGGGCAGGGAGCTACAGGCTTGTGGCAATAGCTCCGTTTTCTTAAAGGCTTCGGTGCAAAGCCTCTTATACAATTTGTTAGCCCACCCAAGCCTGCAAATCGGAAATTGGGTTTATATTTGATCAGTTTGGCTGGGCCACTGAAGCTTCATGTGTCAACAGCAGCACTGACTTATCGCCATAAACCTCTCAGACGCCTGGCCAGCTGCTCCATGCAACCAGCTTCTGGTGACAGCTCCCACAGTCTTGAACTGGAAAGAAATCAGGCCACACTTCTGGGGACTGTTTGTGGGTCTGAGGCCGTCACAGACAATCCAGTCGTTCTTTGGAAACATGGCGCCAGTAGCTTGAGAGAGAAACCAATGCAGCGGCATTTGAAGCTGAGGTTTTGAAAAATCACTTTGTTCCTCATCATTCGTTTTTAGCTTACAATGTGTACCTGTTAACATGTCAAGTTCTGAATAATTTAAAGCAACCCTGAAATGTCATGATTAGTGGGAAACATTAAAAAAAGGCAGCACCCTGAAGATCAATGCCTTGATTATTTTCACGGTCTATTTGGTTGTGAGGAAACCCTGGTGGGGTAGTGGTTAAGAGTTCGGCTGCTAACCGAAAGGTCAGCAGTTCAAATCCACCAGCTGCTCCTTGGGAACTCTACGGGGCAGCTCTACTCTGTCCTATAGGGTCACTATGAATCAGAATCGACTTGACGGCAGTGGGTTTGTTTATCTTTATTTGGTTGTGAAAGATTCCCTGGGTGGTGCAAATGGTTAATGCACTCAGCTGCTAAGTGAAAGGTTGAAGGATTGAGTCCACCCAGAGGTACCTCACAAGAAAGGCCTGGCAATCCACTTCTGAGAAATCAGCCATTGTAAACCCTACAGAGCACAGTTCTACTCTGACACTCATGGGATCACCATGAATCAGAATCACCTTGATGGTTTGGTTTTGGTATTTGGTTGTGAGAAGCCAGGTACTTGTGCTAGTTTAGTGAGTTGTGACAAAAGAAACTATATTATCTAATTAAAAAAGTAAGAGCAATTTGGAATTTTCTGCTTGGGGGGTTAGGGGTGGGATTTTGGTAGAAAAGATGGAAGACATGATCTAGAGGTAAGGGGTGTGACCTGTGGAAGACGGCAGAAACCAGAACCTGGGGAACCACAGCCAAAGAGACATGCCCTCTGGAGAGGAAAGGCTAGTGAATATTTTACACAGACATACCTTGGCGATATTGCGGGATCAGTTCCACCACTGTACTAAAGCAAATATACAATAAAGAGAGTCACATGAATTTTTTTGGTTTCCCAGTGTATATAAAAGTTATGTCTACACTATACTGTAGTCTAATAAGTATGCAATGGGATTATGTCTAAAAAAACAATGTACATGCCTTAATTAAAAAATACTTTATTGCTAAAAATTTCTAACCATCATCTGAGCTTTCAGCAAGTCATAATCTTTTTGCTGGTGGAGAGTCTTGCCTCAGTGTGGTTGGCTGCTGTCTGATCAGCATGGTGGTTGCTGAAGGTTAGGGCGGCTGTGGAAATTTTTAAAAATAAGACAGCAACAAAGTTGACCACATCATTTGACTCTTCCTTTCACGAAGGATTTGTCTGTAGAATCTGATGCTGTTTGATAGCATTTTACCCAGAGTAGAACTTCTTTCAAAATTGAAGTCAGTCCTCTCAAACTCTGCCAATACTTTATCAACTAAGTTTATGTAGTATTCTAAATCCTTTGCTGTCATTTCAATGATGTTCGCAGCATCTTCACCGGGAGTAGATTCCATCTCAAGAAACCATTTGCTTTGTTCATCCATAAGAAGCAACTCATCCGTTAAAGTTTGGTCATAAGATTGAAGCAATTCAGTCATATCTTCAGGTTCTACTTCTAATTATTTTTCTCTTACTATTTCCACCACTTCTGCAGTTACTTCCTCCACTGAAGTCTTGAATCCCTCAAACTCATCCATGAGGGTTGGAATCAGCTTCTTCCAAACTCTTGTTAATGTTAATATTTTGACCTCCTCCCATGAATCACAAATGTTCTTCATGGCATCTAGAATGGTGAATCCTTTCCAGAAAGGTTTCCATTTACTTTGCCCAGATCCATCAGAGGAATCACTATCTATGGCAGCTATAGCCTTACGAAATACATTTCTTAAATAATAAGACCTGAAAGTAGAAACTACTCCTTGATTCATGGGCTACAGAATGGATGATGTATTAGCAGGCATGGAAACATTACTCTCCTTGCACGTCTCCATCAGAGCTGTTGGGTGACCAGGTGCACTGTCAACGAGCAGTAATATTTTGAAAGGAATCTTTTTTTCTGAGCAGTAGGTCTCAACAGTGGGCTTCAAATATTCAGTAAACCATGTTGTAAACAGATGTGCTGTCATCCAAGCTTTGTGGTTCCATTTACAGAGCACAGGCAGAGCACATTTAGTATAATTCTTAAGGGCCCTAGAATTTTCGGAATGGTAAATGAACATTGGCTTCAACTTAAAGTAACCAGCTGCATTAGCAACTAACAAGAGAGTCAGCTTCTCCTTTGAAGCCTTGAAACCAGGCACTGACTTCTCTCTAGCTATGAAAGTCCTAGATGGCATCTTCTTCCAATACAAGGCTGTTTCGTCTACATTGAAAATCTGTTGTTTAGTGCAGCCCCCTTCATCAATTATCTTAGCTAGATCTTCTGGATAACTTGCTGCAGCTTCTCCATCAGCACTTGCTGCTTCCCCTTGCACTTTTATGTTATGAAGATGGCTTCTTTCTTGAAACCTCTTGAACCAACCTCTGCTAACTTCAAACTTTCTTCAGCAGCTTCTTCCCCTCTCTCAGCCTTTATAGAATTGAAGAGAGTTAGGACTTTTCTCTGGAGTAGGCTTCGGCTTAAGAGAATGTTGTGGCTGATTTGATCTTCTATCCAGACCACTCAGACTTTCTCCATATCAGCAATAAGGCTGTTTCACTTTCTTATTAGTTGTGTGCTCACTGGAGTAGCGCTTTTAATTTCCATCAAGGACTTCTCCTTTGCATTCACAGCTTGGCTAACTATTTGGCACAAGAGGCCCAGCTTTTGGCCTGCCTTGGCTTTTGTCATGCCTTCCTCACTAAGCTTAATTATTTCTAGCTTTTGATTTAAAGTGAGAGACATGTGACTCTTCCTTTTCTTGAACACTCAGAGGCCATTGTAGGGTTATTAATTGACCTAATTTCAATATTGTCATGTCTCAGGGAATAGGGAGGCCCAAGGAGAGAGAGAGAGATGGGGGAACGGCCAGTTGGTGGAGCAGTCAGAACACACAAAACATTTCTCAATTAAGTTTGCCGTCTTATATGGGCACAGTTCATGGTGCCCCAGAACAATTACAAAAGTAACATCAAAGATCACTGGTCACAGATCACCATAACAGATAAATAATAATGAAAAGCTTTGAAATATCGTGAGAATTACCAAAATGTGACACAGAGACACGAAGTGAGCACGTGCTGTTGGAAAAATGGCACCGATGGACTTGCTCAAGGCAGGCCTCCCACAAACCTTCAATTTGTAAACAGCGCAGTATCTGTGAAGCTGGATAAATCTAAGTGCAATAAAATGAGCCACGCCTATATATGGTCTGGGCCTTACCTGGGCCCTGGGGTTCCAGGGCAATCCTTTAACATATCCAAGTCAACTCTCCCATCTACCACACAAATGTTCCACAGTTACCTTCCCAGCCCCTTTTGCTCAGCAGGTAACTTACTTTCTAGTTCAGCGAGGAAATCAGAGGCCTCAGGAGCAAGCACTACAGCCCTGTCCTCACCAGTAAGCATTCCCCTTTGCACCCACCCTCTCACCTCTTCCCACAGGCTCAGAGGAAGTGCATCATCCTCCAAGTTCAGGCTCTCCCACTCTGTGCTGTTGGTCCCATCCCATCCATCCCGTCCATCATCCCTGGACCAGGATCTGGCTCCACTTGTTAGTTCCTCTCCCTTCGGCTATTTTCAGCATCTCCTTTACTGGTTCATTCTCTACAGCCCTTGAGTGTGTTCATGTCTTTTATAACCATTTGCTGCAGAGTCGATTCTGACTCATGGCGACCCCACGGGTGTCAGAGTAGAACTGTGCTCCGTAGGGTCTTCAATGGTTGATTTTTCAGAAGTAGACCACCAGGCCTTTCTTCTGAGGCACATCTGGGTGGACTTGAACAGCCAACCTTCCAACTAGCAGCCGAGTGTGTTCACTGTTTGCTACCCAAGGACCACTCAAGAATCTTACTTTTTAACAACAAAGGTTTCCAACAATGTCCTTCCAATAGCTAATGTCTGATCACCTTCCTCCTGTTGGCAGGAATTCCTGGAGGAAGAGTCCACGCTGGCTGCCTCCCTTTTCTGACTGCCCTGCACTCCTGAGCCCCTCGCTGGTGGACTGTAGACACCCCACTTCTTGACTGCCCGTGCCCTCCCGAGCCCCTCACTGGCGGGCTGCAGATGCCCCACTTCCCAGCCCAGCCTCAGTCTCTCACTTCACCTTCGCCCATGTTTGTGCTCCAGCCACAAGAAACCACATGCAGTTCTCAGAACCAACCTTGACACCACTGTTCTCTGCTTTCCCTGTCTGTCGTCAACCTGGAGAGCATCACTTATTTCAAAATACCCCCTGGGAAGCCTTTGGGACCCTTCCCTCCCTCCCCTTCCTCATGAGGGAGAAACGGTCGCTTCTCCTCTATGTTCTCAGCTGTCCTTTGATCCACAGTGTCTGTGACCACTTAATTTCCATGTTTCTGTGCTTTTCTCCAGCAGGTACGGTACATCCTGGAGAGCTGGGATGGATGGACTGTGTCTTAATTATATCTACATTCCTAGTACCAAACGTACCTGGCACATGTCAGTAACCTGTGTTCAGTGAGTAAGTGAATGGAGGTTGTACAGGCATAAAAAACCCTCAGCTATCTAAGGTGGAAGGAGCCCTCATTGTGCAATGGTTAAGTGCTGGGCTGATAACCGAAAGGCCGGTGGTTTGAACCCACCCAGCAGCTTCATGGGAGAAAAGACCTGGCCATCTGCTCCTGTAAAGATTACAGCCTGGAAAATGCTATAGGGCAGTTCCACTCTGTCACACTGGGTTGCTGTAAGTTGAAACTAGACTCTTCAGCACCTACCAACAACAACATCCAAGGTAGGGGGCTCCTACTTTGTGAATTCCCCCATTAAACATTTGATCTAACACAGTTCCTTCTAGACCTGCTGGTAGTCATGGGCATGCATAGATGCTGTCATTCCTCCTCACAGAAACGCTGAGATGGTTACTATGACCCTTGTTTTACAGATGAGGAAATTGAGGCTCAGCGGGGTGAAGGAAGTTTGCCTGGGTCATAGGCTAACAGCAGGGGAAGCAGGATTCCAACCCAGCTGGGCCTGGCACCAGCGCCCAGGCCCCTTCTCCACCCCCAGGCACTCCCTCCAATGCCCACTAGTGTGAGCGCATGAACTCCCACCTCATTCTTTGTCCACCTTTAGAAACATCATCAAGGCGGCAAGTCAGAAGCAAAACCTGCAGGGGGTAATGCATTCGGTCCTCCAGAGCATCACACACGCTCGAGGGCTATCAGCGATGTGGGTCATGAGTTTGTGCCACAAACATTCCCTGTCCATCAACTAACATACCTTTGCTAATTTAATCACTAGCATACCTTCGACTCCCTGATCAGACTTGGGGAGAAATCAGACGGCAGTAGACTGGTCAGCAATGATGTTCTGAAAATCCTTTTAACACTGTTCACAGAGCTGTGAGCTGCAACCCCCGTCCCTACCCCCCATTTTTCCTAGCATACCGGCCCAGGGAGAGGCCAAGAGATCTCCTCTAAGTTTACACCATCTGCTAGCCTCTCACCTTCCAGCATTTGTGCTTCGGTCCCTATGCTGGCCCCTCTGCCAAGAGCGTCCCCTTTGCCAGCTCAATTGAATTGAAACCTGAGCGGGGGTCATCGGAGGGTGGGTGGGAGTCTGCCCCTTCAAGCCAACGTGCCCTAGTGTCTCCTGCTTCCCCCGTCCATCGGTCCATCGTCCCCTCCCCACTCTTCCCTCTCTGCTTAGTTTGACCTTGGTCACTGATGACAAGTCTTCTTTTCCTGCCAAACCAATCAATAAGCTAAACAGACGGAAGATGAGTATTTAGAATACGGGAAGGCAAACTCAAACAAGATAGGTTATCAGTCTAGCCCAGAGCAGACTTCTGAGCAAACATTTCATTAACAAATTTTTCATGGTAACTTGCATGGTAAAAAAAAGGAGGGAGAGAGAAAAAACACAGTTGGGGGAGTCAGAGACAGGGGAGCAAAGAGAGAGGCTGGCTGAAGCCCCGAAGCTCGGTGGCCCCAGGAGAGGGTGCTCTCAGGACGGAGTGAGGGGCGGGGAGTGGGGAGAAGGGTGGAAGGGCAGAGAGAAGCCCTCCCAGGAAGGGGATCCTCACCCCCTTAAGGCCTTTCAGCTGCAAACCTACCTCTTTGCAGGGCTGGGCGGCGTAATTCATCTTCCACCATCTCCATGGGGCTGGAGATGCGTGAACGTCCCCTATCCACCCTAACCTTTACCCATGCTGCCCTGTCTCCTCGCGTTCTGTACCTTGTTCACAACAACCTTCAAAGTAAGTTTCCATGGTTTTCATTCACAGATAAGAAGTCTGAGATTCAGAGAGGTTAAGTAACTTGTTCAAGCTTGCACAGCTGGTAAACTGTAGAGGCAAAATTGGAGGTGAGGCCGGTCTGATTCCAAAGATGAGGATTTTTCTGCCCTTTCTCGTTGCCTCCCTAACGACGTTCAGAATATTTTAAGGGACAGGTGGGCGGTACATGGAAATTAGTCATATTCAGCTCTTGTAAGCAAGTGCCAAAGGAAGGGCTCAACCTGCCCTCCCCCCCGGGGCCGTGCCCCCCC
>NW_004444123.1:2650370-2744906 GCF_000243295.1 Trichechus manatus latirostris | reverse complement strand
CGTGCCCCTCCCCCCAGCCTGTACCCACGCCCTTCCCGCCTTCTCTCCAGGCGTGTGCGTGTCATTTCGGCCTCAGCTCAACTTCACGCCACGGGGAAGCCCCCCGATTTTCCCGTGTGATGTCTGTTCTTATTACCCTCTGTTTTTCCTTCAGGACGCTTATCACAATGCTCGCCAAGTATCTTTGTGTGCGGTTTGTTACTGCAGTCATAATTCTTACAGCATTCATAATAATACCAGTTGCTGTCGAGTCCACTCTGGCTCCTGGCGACCCCACGTGTGTCAGAGTAGAGCTGAGCTCCACAGGGTTTCCAGTGGCTGATTCTCCGCAAGTAGATCACCACGTCTTTCTTCCGGGGTGCCTCTGGGTGGACTTTGAACCACCAAACTTTGGATCAGCAGCCGATGGCATTAACGTTTGCATCACCCAGGGCCTTCGAAGGATAATAATAACTCACCTCCGTTTAGTGCTATGACAGCTCGGCCCCGGCTTTCACGTTGTCATCTGGTAATCTACTTCATCCCTTCAATGACCCTCTGCAGTAGCCACCGTTAACACTCCCATTTTACAGACCGAGTGACTGAGGTGCCCAGAGGAGGCCCCTGCCGCACAACTAGCGAGTGAGTAGCGGAGCGGGTATGAACCCAGGCACTCTTTGCTTCCAGAGTCCGTGTTCCTAATCATGGTTCTGGCAGATTGCAAACTACGGCCACAAACCCCTCCCTTCTTGGTATGTACCCTCCTTAGAGGTGGGTCTGTCTCCCCATCTCTTGCTTCTCGAGTGGTCTTGTAATTAGATTTGATAATAGAACGCAACCAAGTGATGTGAAGTGATTCCTGAGGGTAGCACGGAGGCCTGGCAATTCCCGCTTTCTCCCTCTTGGAACGCTGCCCTGAGACTCCGTGCAAGAAGGCTGGTCTGGCCTCTGGCTGCATGGGGGACCACCTATAGGAGAACCGGGCCCCGCGGTCAACAGACTGTCCCAGATGCCAGACCCGTGAGTGGGGACATCTTGGATCTTCTAGATCCTCCAGCTGACTAACAAGTACATAGTTGAGCCAGGTGAAATCAGCAAGCGAATGAGCCAGCCAACCCGCAGAATCATGAGGAAGAAGAAATCATCACTGTTCAGCTGCTTGTGATGCATCGGACGGCTAACTCGGCAACAACAGTTGTGTTCACGTGGTGTCCCTGTCGCCTGGCGGGACGTCTGGATAGCAGTTTGACAGCAGAAGTGGGTGACTGAATGGATAAGTAATGGGACTGAACCAAGAAGATCTCTTGGAAGATGCTAGCTGAGATGTTATTTTAGGGGACCTTAGGATACATTATGGGGTCTATCCCATATGACGCATTCTGGAGTCTAGAACAGATGATCATTTAAAGATGCTGGCCCTCTTAAATTTTTTACAGTTGTTTTCAAGTTCTTATTGACCTAATTTCAGAACATGCTATAGAGTCACTTGTTGACATGTTTAGCTTCCCTCCTTGGTATCCTCTCTCTCTCTTCAGACTCTTCACCATTGTCTTTATACGATGTCATTTTATATCTGTTTGTATGATTACTGATCAGTGCCTATCTCCCCCCAAGACTGTAAGCTCTAAAAGGGAAGACCATCTGCCTGATTTTACTCATGGTTGTAATTCTGGTTCTAGATCATACTTGGGGTCCAGTATGTGCTGGTTCAATATGAGTTAAAAATATGGATCTACTTATTTTAGTTAACGGTTTCCTTAGGCTCTTGGAAACCCCGTGGGGGCAGTTCTACTGTGTCCTGTAGGGTCGCTAGGAGTCGGAATCGACTTGACGGCAACAGGTTGGTATTGAACTCTAATCTGCAATTTTGAGTTTTCCTTTTCAAATTCTGATTCATAGAATGTTAGAGGTGGTAGGGACTTTGGATCCCTCTTTTATAGGAAAATGAGGTTCAGAGGGTAGAATACTATTCCATTGTCACTCAGTTTGTTTGAAGCAGAGAAGCCTTCAGGTCAAGTCTTCACTGCCCACTGATTTTACATTTTCCCAAAGTGGGTAAATTCTGAAGTCCCCATTGTACAGATAGGCAAACTGAGGCAGAACCAAGGCCAGAGCACAGATTACCTGTCTCAGACAAAGGCTGTCTTCATGGGTCCAAGCTGACTCTAGGGTTAAGCTTCTGACAACTCCAAGTATTTGTTCTCTTTCATGGAGCTCTCAAATATATTTCTATCGCTGTCAGACCATCCCCCGTGTTCCCATTTAACCTCAGAAAGTTAAACCCACTTTTGATCATAATGTGAAAATCTGAAGCAAAGCGCTTCCTTCAAGGCAGATGTTTGGAAATGCTGAGCTGCGGGCGCTCGACTTGTCAAGTAAGTTTTCAAAAATGATGAAAAAAGGGGAAATGTAGGTCAGAAAGCAATCAACGATATTCACATCCAATATATCCTTCTGGTTAAGGAGCTGACTTTGAATCTCCACCTTTTATGAAAATGAAACAAAAATCCAAATCCCACCCAAAGCATTACAGCTTTAAGTACTGAAAGTATTTATTATTTCTATTCAAGTAATCCAAAAACATAATCTCAAGAACATCCATGCTCCAGGAAAGTCTCGAAACACTGTGGGTCTGACATGATTCTTTTATCCAGATGTTTGTAGGAAGGACACCGGATGGCATGAGACGAATTAAAGTGTTAGTTTTAATATTTGAAAAAGTCATAGTCTACTAACAGTGAGCCTTAAAATGCGTCGCCAGTCTTTGCAGCCTCTCTGATCTTCTTCATCACTATTTCGTTAAGTGCAGCTCCCCTCTTTCAGAATACCAGCTTGTAGGGCTCCCGATACAGACGTTTAGATAGCTGGGGTTCTTCCACTCTTACATTGAAATACATGTCAACTTCAAGAGATGGTTAGCACCCACTGAGTAAATTCCCACCAAGCCCTACAAACAAATTATTTCTCGTGAGGCAAAATCTCCCAAGCTGCCTGGGTCTCCCAGCCTTGCAGGGTCCGTGACTCAGCTTTCAAGACTACAGGGTGGTTCCAAGTGTCCCTTGCATCCAGATGCGAATGCACTGAAGATTCCACCAGAAAGTTTTTCCTGTTATTCTGCCCAGCCCTCTGCATCCAGACAGTCAACAATGAGCTACAGGGGAGTCACGGCCTTCTCTGTTATTATTTGAAGACCTCTGTCATCCATGATCCCCGCTCCCATAGACAGAGATGTCCTAAGACATGCTAGATTGTGTGAGTTATCTGAGTTTTCCTGCTGGTGAAAGCACACCCCAAGTTCTAGTGCAGAGAGAAGCATAAAATGGGTCACTTCATGGCTACGAGGTGTATCTGTGACAGAAACGGAGAGGTCTCAGATCATACACATTCTCTGGGGTTGGGATCCCTCCCTTTATAGGGACCTACTGTGAAACACTCTAATATTTGTTACACTAGAAATAAAAATATCCTGAATCTTTCTATGGATCAAAGTTTTGATATATAAAATAATTCAGCGGGGCTAAAGTCTAAGATCTGCACTCCCAATAGGACCAATGTGTGTGGTTTTAGGGGCTGCCAGCCTCTGTGCTGTCATTTTAGGGACACACAGAAGTCCTCCCTGGCTTCCAAGCCTTTCATTTAGTTTGCTGATTCTAGAAAAGGATTCATTAAAAATCAATCTTCTATTGTAAGATTTGGAGACCTCTAACAAGCCAACAGAGCCCCGGTGGCCCAGTGGTTAAGAGCTTAGCTGTTAACCAAAGGTTGGCAGCTCAAATCCACCAGGCGCTCCTTAGAAACCCTATAGGGCAGTTCTACTCTCCTGTGAGGTCGCTAGGAGTCATAATCGACTCGATGGCAACGAGGTTTAACATGCCAGTGGAGTCCCTGGATAGTACAAACACTGAACGCAGTTGGCTGGTAACCAAAAGTTGTAGGTTCGAGTCCATCCAGAGGTGCTTTGGAAGAAAGACTCAGCAATCTACTTCCAAAAAAAATCAACCACTGAAAACCTCACGGAGCACAGTTCCACTCTGACACACATGGGGTCACCATGAGTCGGAGCCCATTTGACGGCAACTGGTTACTGATTAACATGTAAATACTTTTCTTTGTTTAACATTCATATGATGCTTACTTCCTGCCAGGTAGTCTTCTAATGCTTTATGAGTGTTAGCTCACTTAACCCTCCCAGAAACCATCCGACTTAGGGACTGATGTCGTCCCCACTTTAGAGATGAGGAACAGAGGGACAGTGGGGCCAAGTAATACGTCTGAAGTCCCAGAGCCAAATGGGAGACAGGAAGTCCAGTTCCAGGGGCAGCTCGCTCTGCACTGCCCCACGCTCTGGTTTCCTGGCCCATTGTTCCTCCAGGTGAATGACTTCGGGAGCCTTCCCCCTTGTTGAAAGGTTGGGGCCATTGAAAGGGGTTTGTATATTGTTAACACATGATTTCACAGGGTGAGAAGCAAGGAGGAAGGGATACCTAAAAGCACACAAGACAGAATGGGAATAAGGAAAACGGTGTTTGCTTGTGTCTTAATTATATCAGCCCCTGAGAGGAAATAGTCCCAGTGGATGCCTTCGGAACCACAGATGGGCCCTTGTCATGGATTGAATTATGTCCCCCCCAAAATGGGTGTATCAGTTTGGTTGGGCCATGATTCCCGGTATTGTGTGATTTTCCTATATGTTGTAAACCTGCCTCTATGATGTTAATGAGGGAGGATGGGCGGCAGTTGTGTTAGTGAGGAAGGACTCAATCTACAAGATTGGATTGTGTCCTGAGGCAATCTCTTGAGACATAAAAGACAGAAGTGAGCAGAGAGACAGGGGGACCTCATACCACCAAGAAAGCAGTGCAGGGAGCAGAGCGTGTCCTTTGGACCTGAGGTCCCTGCGCAGAGAAGCTCCCAGTCCGGGGAACATTGATGAGAAGGCCAACAGAGAGAGAAAGCCTTCCCCTGGAGCTGGTGCCCTGAATTTGGACTTTTAGCCTACTTTACTGTGAAGAAATAAATTTCTCTTTGTTAAAGCCATCTGCCTGTGGTATTTCTGTTATGGTGACCCTAGATGACTAAGACAGCCCCTTAATCATGGAGTTCAATCCCTGTTTTGTTTTCTTCAATCCCTTATTTCATAGATAGAAAAACAGAAGCTGAGAGAACAGAAGTCACTAGGTCAAGGGAAAGGCAGGCACTGGGGTTTCAGAAGCAGCCAGCAGCAAAGCTGGGACTGGGGCTCTGTGTCCCTGGTCTTGGTTCCGGGTCCTCTCCTTTTGGAGCACCCTTCTGGGCCCCAGGTCATGGAGGGGGCTGGAGGAAGAGTCCAGCAAGGGCGAGTCTGTGCCTTCTACGGCTCTCCGTGTGCTATCTGGGCACTGTGCGGTTCGATGGTGACACTGTGGATGTGGATAATCTTCCCACTATTTTACCAGGATTCTTTCCTTACGGAAAGGTCCCTGCGTGCTGAAAACAGTTTGTGCTCTTTTACTAACTTAAAGGATGGTGATTCAAACCCACCCAATGGCACCACAGAAGAAAGGCCTGGCAATCTGCTTCTGTTAAGATTGTTGTTGTTAGTTGCTGTCGAGTGGATTCCAACTCACGGCGACCCTGTGTGTGCAGAGTAGAGCTGCTCCGTGGGGTTTTCAAGGCTGGGACCGTTCGGAAGCAGCTCCCAGGACTGTCTTCCAAGGTGTATTCGGGCGGCCAAGAAACCTGTCTGGAGCAGTTCTACTCTGTAACACATGAGGCCACCGTGAGTCGGAATCGACTCGACAGCAACAGGTTTGCTTCTTTATGAACATGTGTTCTGGGACGAGAACAGCAGCTTATTCTACTCTGCTCCATGTAACTTCTGGGAGCAGGTCCAGCAGCCGAAGCTGCAGCACACTGGCCCAGCCATTTCACAAAGATGCCGTGTGCTTCTGGAGAGCACGGGAGGGACTGGCTGGGACCATCCGGGCTGAAGTGAGGGAAGAGACAAAGAACTGAAGAGCACGGCTGGAAATGAAAAGTATTCAAATATAAATTAATATAAACCCAGGGGTCATCTTGCATACAGTCCTGGAAATAAGTGAATCCACCCTGCGGATGAACAAGTGAAAAAAAGTCATCAAAAGTGAGAAAGAAGCCTGTGTGAAGAGTTAAGCATCAGGTACAGAGGCGGCCGGGGAAGATTACCAAACAAAGTCCAGGGAGTGTTAGAAAAGATAAGACAGGCAAAGGTAGCAAATGAAAAAGAGATTACGCTGGAGGGTAAGATAAATAATGGGAAAATTTTCAAGTGTGTAAGGAACACAGTCATTGAAGGAGACGGTTGGATCGCTAAAACATGGGAAGGGTAATTTATTGAAAAATAAAAGAGGTAGATGTGGCTAAAAAATAAAATTTTGCCTTGGAATTCTCAGGACATAGGGGGACAAGTGTTAGGAATTAATATAAATTTCTTAAGAGAAACAAAACAAAACAAAAAAATCCTGAAGAGTAGCAGGATGAGGCCACAGGAGAGATTCAGGAATGAAGACGGGAAAACTGAAAAATATCATTTGAGAAAACCAGTCCTAGGTCAAATATATGCAACACACACACAAATAATAAATAACGGAACTTAAGAAGTGAGAATTAAAAAGAAAGTCTGGGGAAAGAAAAGCTTCATGAGTGAAAGGCTGGCCCGGCCTCTGAGCTGCTTCGACAGCATCCGATCCTCCCTGTCTTCTGGCGTCCCTGGGTGGTGCAAATGGCTAAGCACTCGGCTGCTAGCTGAAAGGTTGGGGGTTGATTTCATCCACTGGCACCTCAGAAGAAAGGCCTGGCAATTGACTTCTGAAAAATCAGCCATTGAAAACCCTATGGAGTACAGTTCTCCCCAGGAGTCGGAGTCAACTTGACGGCAACTGTTTATTTTTTCCTCTTCTGTTTTCCTCCCGTCCCTTCCTATTTTCCAGCCACTAATACTTATTGAAAACCTGTGAAATGCTCAGCTTTATGCTATGTTTTGGGAGATGCATAATTGAGTAAAATGCTGTCCATGTTCTCTGCGTCAGTAAGTTTGCGCTTCGGTGGAAAGGACGTGATCTATTCCTACAGGATTGTGTGACACGGGCCTGGGCTAACGTGCTGTGAGAACTCAGTGGGATATCTGCAGAGGCTCCAGAGATCAGCTGTGGACTGGGACAAAGAGGCCGTCATGGAGGAAAAGAGTATCCTGAACGCTTGCTGGAATAATAACACCTCTCTCAAGGTTCTTGGGTTTCTTCTGTTTCATGTAGTTTTAAAAGAGACAACTAGAGAAGGATACTTCATCTAAAACACAGGATTTCCATAAATTCAGGTATCAGTTGTTGCTAGGTGCCATTGAGTCGGCTCCGACTCGTGACCCCGTGTACAACAGAACGAAACACCGCCCTGTCCTGCGCCATCCTCACAGTCGTTGTTAGGCTTGAGCCCGTTGTTGCAGCCACTGTGTCAGTCCATCTTGTTGAGGGTCTTCCTCTTTTTCGCTGACCCTTTACTTTACCAAGCATGATGTCCTTCTCCAGGGACTGGTCCCTCCTGATAACATGTCCAAAGTGCGTGAGATTAAACAGGTATCAATAGTAGATTATTTGGAAGGAGGTAGTCTGTTCTGTAAGCTGCCGTCTGGTCAACCCCAGACTCACACAACCCGATCCATGACAAATGAAATGCTGCCTGGTCCCGCGCCATCTCGTGATATGTTGTGGATCAGACTGTTGTGATCCACAAGGTTTTTATTGGCTGATGTTTCAGAAGTAGATTCCCCAGGCCTTTCTTCCTAGGGCATCTTAGTCTGGAAGCTCTGCTGAAACCTGTTCAGCATCCCAGCAGCACAGATTTGGGGTGGCTGTGCATGAGGTGCACTGGCTGGGAATCCAACCCACCTCCAACATGGCAGGAGGGAAGTCTAGGAGTCCTTAAATCACAATACATGGGGCAAAGCCTGCACAGGCTGGAGGGATCTGTTTGCTGATGAGGCTGGGGTGCTGACTGTGCCCTGAGCCAAGGTCTGGGGCGGGGGAAACGCTTGGTTCACAGGGAAAGAGGCGTGGGAGCAGAGCAGACAAACGGGGTCCAACGCCCCTCTACAGAGTGAGGGAGACCCCGGGAGCTGAAGAGAGCTGAGGGGCAGGGGGACAGGCAAGAGTGGCCAGTGAGGAGGGCAGTAAAGCTCCAAGAGCTTGTTGTTGCTTGGTGCCATCGGGCTGATTCTGACTCATGGTGGCCCCACATGTTACACAGTAGAACCGCCCAGTAGGGTTTTCTTGGCTGTGATTTTACGGAAGCAGGTCTTTCTCCAGAGGAGCTGCTGGGCGGCTTCAAACCACCAACCTTTAGGTTAGCAGCCGAGTGCTTAACCATCACACCACCAGGGCTCCTTGAAGACAGAGCAGAGGCAGATAACTTCATTAGCCAGTCTAGGGTAGTGGATATGAGGTAATGAGTCTAGGGACAAGAAATGCAGAGGTAAAGCAGGCCCCCCACAGTCTCGGACAGCAGAAGGGACAGGAGGAATCTGAGGGCAGAGGAAGGGAAATCTTGAATGTTTTTGGTGCCACGTTCTGGAGCAATAAAGGAAATCAAACACTGTCCTGGATTGCATAAATAGAGGGGCTTCAAAAAAGTCGAAGGTCATTAGTGTCCTGTTGCAAAAAGGAACGGTGAGCAGTGTTTGACCAGGGAAACGGGGAAATCTCTGCAAAGACTTCTCCAGTTCCCATCTGTCTTCCCATCTCACCTCTTCTCATTGCTTTGTTCCTTGATTTAACCTTAATTGTGGAGCCCTGGTGGAGCAGTGGTTAAGCGCTCGGCTGCTAACCAAAAAAGTTGGCAGTTTGAATCTACCAGCCTCTCCTTGGAAACCCTATGGGGCAGTTCTACTGTGTCCTATAAGGTCACTCTGAGTCGGAATCGACTTGACGGCCCTGGGTTTTCTTTTGTGTTGTTTTGGTGGCTGTCTAAGGCGTCCCTGATGGCGCAGACCGTTAAGCGCTCAGCTAATAACTGAAAGGTTACCTGTCTCAATCCACCCAGAGGCGCCTGGGAAGAAAGGCCTGTCAATCTACTTCTGAAAGGTCACAGCCGTTGAAAACCCTATGGAGCACAGTTCCAGTCGGCACACATGGGGTCATCTTGAGTCTGAATTGACTCCACAGCAACTGGTTTGGTTTGGCTTTGGTTTGTGGTTCTCTAAGTTGTTTCCAGCTCTACATTTATGAGGACACATGTGTATTGATAACAGTCGCTCATTTAGCTGGCGTTCTTCTAGAGAGGCGGGACCGGGGCGTTCTTCTAGAGAGGCGGGACCAGGGCGAGTGGGATATAGAGAAGCTCTGATCTTTTGAATCCTCCTCCAACCCTTCTGACTCTAACATGTTCTACTAGGGCCAGGCCTCCTCCGCACGTGGCCTAGGAATCCCTTCTTTAGAACCCTTTCCAATAATATAAAATATAGATTCAAGAAATGGATTATTTATTTCTTCTTTTCAGACTATGGCTGCCAGTTACCAAATAATATTTTCTCAGAAAGGAGTTAGTTAGCATCAGGTACAGCTATGCTATTAGTGATCAAAGGGGAAGTTGCTGGAATTTTAAATTCAGATGCTGTTGTCCCTCGGTGTCCATGGAGGATTGGTTCCAGAACCCCCCTCGGATACCAAAATCCAAGGATGCTCATATAAAATGGCATAGTATTTGCATGTAACCTACGCACATCCTCCCGTATGCTTTTACACATCTCTAAATTACTTAGAATACCTAATACAATGTAAATGGTCTGTAAATAGCTGTTATGCAGTACTGTATCGCTTAGGGGACAATGACAAGACTCGAGGCGGACATTGCCCAAATACCTAGTGCTGGAGAGAGACTGGGGACAGGGAAATGGTGGAGGCCGTATAGCAGGTGCTTGTACGTCACTTCACTCGCGGGCGTTCAGCGGAGAGCTTGTGCGCAGCAAATTCGAGTTGGGCTTCTTGGAACTTTCTTTGTTGGTTGAATCTGCTGATGCAGAATCTGCAGATACGGAGGGCCGACTGTAATAACTGATGACTTAATTCACTTCAGAAATCCTCTTCTGTTCTGAGGTCTTTATCTGCGTGATGACATGAAAGGCCAAGTGTTCAGTTTGGTGCCATGAAGCTTTCTTCCCAGAGGTGTCTGTGTGCCTGTGAGTGCATACCACTCATAACATGAATTTAGCAGGAATAAACATCTTTGGGTCAATCAAGTTTTAAAAAAAGGAAATGAGAGGGAAAAGAGAAGTTGTTTATCTAACCTCAGCCAAGCTATCACCTCTTGCGTTGTTTACACCTGATAATACCTCCACCAATTAAGCATTTAACTTATTTCTTTAAGATCAAGTTACAAAGGACTCCACTCAAGTTGGGGCATCAGGGTGAATTTCACATGGGAAATCCACTTCACGCCCACAGCAGGATGTGTGTCTTGGCTGGGAGAAAAAGGTATCTCAGGTGTGGTGCCCCCGTGTTCCCCAAGAGATCCGAGGTCGCTGGTTTCATATTAGCTCCCTTTCCCCATGAGGTGAGTTTGTTTTGAAATGGTTGAATGTTGGAGGGACACGTTTAGAAAATTTGTTAGTTGGAGGGGCGAGGGAAGAATAGAAGGGACTGAAATTTAAATGTCAACCAATATCTCTAGAGAATGTGAAAAATGTCAAGTTCCATGTAAGAAGCCTTAGGGGACTTTTAGAAAAACAAGGTAAAAACTAGAATCAGTCATTACTTGCTGGCTCCGTTTAATTTACCAGGCATGACTGCGCACCAGTTCTCACCTTCCGTGTGGGAGGCCCAGGTGTGACTCCCAGCCAAGGCACCTCCAACCCGCCCGTCAGTAGAGGTTTGTGTGTTGCCATGATGCTCTGCAGGTTTCAGTGCAGCTTCCAGACTAAGACAGACTAGGAAGAAAGGCCTGGAGATCCACCTCTGAAAATCAGCCAGTGAAAGCCCTGTAGCTCACACCAATCCAGTCCTGTTGTGCGTAGGGTTGCCACGAGTCGGGCTGACTCCATGGCAGCTAACAACACCTGCGGGCAAAGCCAACTGACGAGCATCATGGCGGATATAGAGACAAAAAAGGGCACAGCTCTTCTCTGTGGCTCGTTTTAAGGAGCTTAGGAAGACAGATGCAGTATAAATAACTCAAATATACAGAAGGCTGTAATGGTGAATACGACAGGAGAGTGGGGGGATGAGGGACACGCCTGCCTTACGTTTTCCGGCCCTGGAAGTTTACTGGCAGACATCTGAGCCGCTTTAGTACTTTCTGGCATTGTGGCGGATATTGGTGTAACTGCCTAAAGAACAGGAAGCTGGTCTGCACCACATTTGAATGTTGAGAGTCATTCGTATGAGGGGATGCTTCCCGGAAGGATGGTTGTGTGAAATTTTTGTGTCTTTTGGCTTCTGTACAGCGAGATAAGGCTTGCAAGTGTGTTTACTATTTCCTTTGTGTTATTGGGAAGGTACAGTTACCGGCATTTGGAAATATTCAAGTAAATGAGTTATCTTGGAGTGAAAACAGTTTGTGATGCCCTTCCTGGGCCATGGGACCGATATGTCCCACGTGTGTGGTGTGCTTCATGGAACGTGGGCCGATATGGCCCACTCTAAATCAAACTGACAGCAATTATGTGCAGTAAGTGCAAGGTTTATTTAATATTTTTGGAAAGTTGAGTGAGATATTTTATGGTTCAAGTGTAACCAGGAAGTGTTATGCGCCATGGGACCAATATGTCGCCTGTTTGTGATGTGCTTCATGGAACCTGGGACAGATATGTCCCTCTTGTAATCAGCACCCCATTTTTTCAAATAATAATAAAAAAAAACTATCAACAAATGATGATTCAGCATCCATTCCATTAGTGAAAACACATGGCATCACCAAAAAATTTAAAAAAAAGAAATCACCCATGAAAGGGTGGACATGGTGTGTTGAGCTCTTTGTTACCCCTCATTCCACGCACACAATATTATAACAGAGCTGGGCCTACAAATTAGGAGTGCTGTGCAGGGAAAGTGACACCATTCTTCCCAAGGTACCTAGCAGGGCAATAACACCACCTGTTTTACTTAAGGGTGGGTGAAATTCACATGGGTTGATTATCGTCACCTGGCATATTGAGCCGGTGTGCCGATCGGCACAGTCTGAGTCCTGCAGCTCAACCTCAGAGGCCATTTTGTCTGTAGAGGCTAGCCCAGAGCACTGATGCTCCCTGGGTGGCACAAATGGTTTGCGCTTGACAGCTAACCACCCAGAGGCCCTGCAGAAGAAAGGCCTGGTGATCTGCGTCTGTAAAGAATACAGCCAAGAAAACCCTACGGAGTACAGTTCTACTTTGTAACACATGGGGGCGCCATGAGTCGGAATTGACTCAACGGCAGGAGGTTTGGTTTCTGCCAGAGCAATGAGGCTCCGTTTTATATTTGAACCTTGAGAATGGAAGTTTTCCCAGCGTTCCTCAGTTATCTATTTCAGCCTGGAACAATTTTCGCCTTAAGGAAATTCTGTGTGTACAACTGGAGTCTTTCAGGCTACTGGTAAGTTTCGTCCCTGTTTCCAGACGCGAGGGGGTAGGCTACCCTCTTCTCTCCACGCTAGCAGATGGGAAAACCTTTCCCAGCCATGCAGCCTTTTTGAAATTACAAGGAAGTCGCTGACTACAGGACTGACCCAATTACTGGTGCATGAGCTGGGTGAGCCTGAGACATGTCCTATTGTGGAAGCCAGGGGCTGGGGTGACGCCACCCCTCTCGCAGGAGGAGGGCAGCTGAAAGCAATAGACTCAGCTGTAGGCTGGGGCAATCTTCCCTGCGAGTCAGTGGGGTGGAACCGCCTGGGCGAGTCTCCTTGTCATACCGCCAATGGCCCTTTTCAGAGTGGGAGCAGACCCAACACAGAGGCACTGACCTTGCCTTTCGGATGATTAGCAGTACGCCATGATAACTAAGCCCACGGGGATTTCTTTACAGGGACGTACGGTAGGTCAGCCTGAATCATGAAGAAGTCTGAAGTAGAGGAGGAGTTTAGGAAACACGCTTTTATTATTCTGAGTGCATACAATAACTCAAGCACACTGACCAGGTCCCACTTAGTATGGAAGGGACCCTCTTCGGTGCAAAAACAAGAGGAATTTATAACAAACATCACATTAGTCGTTTTATGTAAATGTTTGCTTATAAAGATGTGGGGCGATTACATGAAACTATTTTACCTCTTAGACGTGGTAGGTATCCCCTCGAAGCGTTTAAATTTGCAATTTGTACCCGTTGGTGAAGTGTGGATTTCCTTAAATTAAGGTAAAGATTTGCCTGGCCAGTTAGAAGGATCACAAATTCTAGATGAGTGGAGATTGCATGAATGGGATATCACAATTATCATGTTAAGATTCTGACAGGCTCTATTCAGAAACCTCCCATCACATAGATCTACTGAATTCCTATGAATGTGACTTAAGCTGGACTGAGATTTTAAAGAAACCATTTACCAAATCCATTAAACCAGTGGCCGTTGTGGATTCCAGCTCATGGCGACCCCATGTGTGCAGAGTAGAAGTGCTCCATAGGGTTTTCAAGGCTGTGACATGTTAGAGGCAGATCGCCAGGTGCCTCTGGGTGGATTCAAAACCGCCAACCTTTGTGCTAGTAGTTGAGTGCTTAGCTGTTTGAACCATCCAGGGACCCAAATCCATTACTGGTATAAAGTTAACTGCAGGGAGAACCAAGTGTTTTCAAGATTTTCCTGGAATTCCTTTTCATCCCCCTCTCCCCTCTGGACATTAGAAATGGCTCCACTGTATGACTTCAGTCCTTCTGATCCACACAAGCTGGGCACTGGAGAGCCATCTTTTATTATTTCCTCCCCCTTCCCCTGCTCACACACCTACACAACCCCTGCTTATTCCTTTGAGGTGCATCTTACCAATCTCTTTCCCTCTCGTACCTTGAAGCCTTCATACCGGCTACCTGAACTATGGGAGCGCGAGTTTTTAGGCGGCACAACAGCTACTGATTTAAAGGTTGGCGGTTTGAATCCACCCACAGGTGCCTTGGAAGAAAGCCCTGGCAATCTGCTTCTGAAAAATCAGCCTTGAAAACCCTGTGGAGCGCAATTCTCCTCTGACATACATGCGTTCGCTATGAGTTAAAACTGGCCGCTACTGGTTTGTGTTTTTTGTGTTATGTTGTCTGCTTCTGCTCCTTCTGAGCCATTCTACTCACTATCAGTTAATTAACTTTTCTAAAGTATGTCTTTGATCATATCTGCCCTGCTTATAAATGTTCAGTGGCTCAAGATTACCCACCAAATAGCATAAAGCCCTCCCCCTGGGGGTCTGAATTTCTGGTCTTATCAGCCAACCAGGCTGGTCTACCTCCCAGTCCCACCACGCCCTTCCTCATCGCAGCTCTTTTGCCAGTGAGCTGCCGAAACCCTTCCTGTAAATCCAATTCCCTTTCCTTCATTCATTTAGTCATATTCAGTCTTGCTCCTTCAGCAAATGCTCTTTTAGTGCCCACTAACCATTGGGTCACCACCTCTGGAATGCCCTCCCTGATTTCCCGATCTGGAAGCACCTGTCAGCAGCCATCCATCCTCACTAATATTTTGGTGCTTTATAGCAGTCTGAAAAGATTTATCACCGACTGCAAGTCAGGTCTTGGCTCTGCCAGCTGCACTGACTAATCCTCTGTTCCCTCCCTGTAAATAGGTCCTTCGCGTGGGGTTGTTGTGAGGGTTACTCGTGATAATGCAGGTAAAATGCTGAGCATAGTTCAGTGCCGTTGGTTTAACTGTTACTATTTCTTGTTACTACACCCTGTATGGGACAGTTCTACTCTGTCCTATAGGATCTCGATGAGTTGGAATCGACTTGACGGCAACGGGTTTCGTTCCCTGTTTGAAGGAGCACCGGTGGCACAGTAACCAACGCTAGGCTGCTCCCCAACAGGTTGGCAGTTCAAGGCCACCAGCCGCTCCAAGGGAGAAAGACGTGGCCATCTGCTCCCATAAAGATTGCCTGTTGCTGTCGGGCTGATTCCAACTCACAGTGACCCTACAAGACAGAGTAGACCTGCCCCATAGGGTTTCCAAGGCTGTAATCTCTACAGAAGCAGATTGCCACACCTTTCTCCCATGGAGCAGCTGATTGCCACATCTTTCTCCCATGGAGCAGCTGGTGGGTTTGAACAGCCAACCTTTTGGTTTGCAGCCGAGCGCTTAACCAGGGTGCCGCCAAGGTGCAGATTCCAGCCTTGGAAACCTTGTGGGGCAGTTCTCCTCTGTCCTATGTTGCTATGAGTCAGAATCAACTTGATGGCAACGGGTTTGTTTTTTTTTGGTTTGTATACTGTTTAATTCTCCTTGAGACAAGGGCTTTGACGGACGAATCCCTGCATCCCCTCCAGCGTGCGTTTTTCAGAGCGTGTCTGCTTTAGTCACTTAATCAGCTTCATTTGGTTGCGAGACACAGAGACCCTCTAAATTACCTGGAGAAAAGAGGGTTGATGATAAGGACACCATCAGATCAGCACGGAGGACTCCACAGGTTCCTGGGGTAGCACTTCTCAGCGCGTCTGTTCCTCTCTCTACATCGATTTCGTTTTCTCTTCCCAGTAATGGCTTCAACTGCTGGCTTAAGTCAGGACCCGCTGCATAATTTGCGAGACTTACTGCAAAATGAAGGTGCCCTAGTGGCACAGGGGTTAAGGGCTTGGCTGCTAACCCACAGGTCAGCCGGTGCATGGGGGAATGCTGTGGCAGTCTGCTTCCATAAAGATTTCCAGCCTTTGTGAGTCTGATTCGGCAGCAAAGGATATTGCAAAATGAAAATGCAGGAGCCCTTGTTCAAAAAGCAGGAACAAAGTGCCAGTAAAGGAACTAAAATGTAAACTTTCTTCTTTCTTTGGAGGCCTCCTCTCTCCCTTTCTGTCATGGTGTTTTTTATTTGCTCTTTCATATTCTGATTGCTTGAGCATGGAGACATCCTCAGGGCTGGGGTAGACCCTCACAGGTGCCTGGGAGTCCTGCTCTGCGTCTTGGCACCCACCACTGGGTTCCCCATCCTGCCAGCCACCAGATGAAAGCTCCATGCCCCGGAGGGGGATGGGGAAGTCCAGCCAGCCATCTGCCCTTTCTATGAGCCCACTGCCCCAACCCAAGGCCGCCAGCAATCCCCAAGGCCCAAGGGTATTGCCACCTTCATACCGAGATGCACTAGGTACCTGGATCAGAGGGGGTGAGAAACTTGCCCCTCTGAGTTGTTTGCCAAATGAGCCGTGATGTGCCAACCTGTGGCAGGGACTCCCACAGTCACACCCTGTCTCTAGACGCCCTGAGGCACAGAAGCCCAACCCTGTCTGCACCCACACCCAGGCCCCTGCTAGGAGTAGAAGACAGCTGCTGTTGCTGGGTGGCACAGGGAGAAGGAGGGGACAGGACTGAAAACACATCCCGGGGAGGTGGGGAGGCGGGAGGCAGACTGTGGGTGAGCTGGGGCTCCAGACCTGGCGCCTGCTCCATTGCCCCATTGATTTCACTCACAAAACCCAGGTTCAAAGATAATATTAGGCTGGGCACAGCAGAGCGTTCAACTCCAGCGCACGGGTTCCTTACAAGCACGGGACCCTGTGTGGCTACCCTGGCCCCACACCCACGCAGCTGGCCCTGTTCACACCCCACACCCACGCAGCTGGCCCTGTTCAGAGTTTTGATTTTGTTTTAAGGGCAGCAGATACATGGATGAGCACAGCTGTCTCCACTCAGCTCTCCACACTAGGGCTTTTCGGCAGCAGCTTCTACCACAAACTGGTTTCTTCTTTCAGTTTCCAAATATTAAATTACAAAAAAATAAATCTGATTGGACCAGCTCTGTCTCTCTTTGGTTTTCTTTTCTCTTGCTGGTTCGAAACCAGTCAACAGCACTGTGGAAGAAAGGCCTGGTGATCTGCTTCCATAAAGCTTACAGCCAAGAAAGCCTTAGAGAGCACAGTTATACTCTGTAACACATGAGGTCGCTGTGAGTCAGAATCAACTGGACAGCAATGGGTTGGCTTGGGTTTTGGTGGGAAGGATAGCAATGATTTATACCTTTCCTATGGTGCTCAAAACATACATTTGATTGAATGAGTTTGATTATTTTTTTAATTAAAAAAGGTCATAGGGTCACTATAAGCTGGAATCCACTCGAGAGCAATGAGTTTGTCTTTTGTTCTTTTTTTTTTTTTTGGTTATTGAGACCTTTACTTGGCAATATTTTGTTGCCAAATTCATGGATACATTTTATATATGAAAGCACTAACTGTTTTGTTTATTTTAGTAATTTATACTGGTTACCATGCATTTTGTCTAAATTAACAAGGTTTTAGATATGAAAAAGCATGAACTTCATGGGACATACATTAGAGCTTATCACGTTCTCATGTATTCGTGAATATAGACGCATTATTTAGGCCTCGAGGAAGGAGGGCAGCTAAAACATAAAACCAAAACCAGACAAAGTAAAGGGACATTGTAATAAACACAGCTACCAAAGCAAACACGTTTCTATGTCAAAATTAACAGAAAATTAAAAATATAACAAAAGTATCTGAAACTTAGGGGGTTAAGATGCTTAATATATAAAGCATCCAACAAACCAATAAGGGAAAAAAAATCACTAGATAAGTGGACAGCAGGCTTGAGTAGACAATCCACACACCAAATAAAGAATACAAATTGCCAATAACATGCTCAATCTCACTATTAATCAAAGAAATGAAAACGACAACAGATATAATTTTTCTCTCTAAGTTGGCAAAGAAGAAAAAGAATGATAAAACCTAGGGCTGGTCTATTTTAGGGGAAACAGAAATACTCATATATGTGGGAGAATATTTTGAAACAGCCGTTCTATCAAAATGTGAAAGATACAGAGTTTTGACCCTAAATTATTACTTCTAGTTTTGACCCCAAAGAAGCACTTATACACGTGAACGACGGTACATGTAGAAGATTTCGTTGCACTATTGCTTTTAACAGTGAAAATTCTGAAATATCCAAAAATCCATCAAGAGAAGAAAAGTTGAGTAAATTTATGTCATATTATTGTATAAGGGTCCCTGGTGGCACAACGGTTAAGCACTTGGCTGCTGAGAGGTTGGCAGTTCAAACCCACGCAGCGGCTCTACGTAGGAGAAAGACCTGGTGATCTGCTTCCATAAAGATTACTGCTAAGAAAACCCTATGGATTTTCCACTCCACGGCGTGGCACCTAACAACAGCAACACCATTCCATGCTATGGGATATTACGCAGCCAGTACAAAGACTGAGGAAGAGCTGTATGTGCCAGCATGGAAAGGTGTCCAATATTGTTAAATGAAAAAAAAAAGTTGAAGGAAACTATCTATAATATGAACCTATTTATGTAAAAATATCTGTATATACTACTGTATATATTTGTTAGTTAATATACATTGAACATGATGCATAACAATATAAAATATATGATAGAGCTATAATTTTTTAAGTAGCACATATTCTGCATATATCTGCGGGTCGTACAAGGAGTGATATGCATGACCCCCTCTCCTCAGTGGGTTGGAGGGTAATTGTGCACTGCACCTCTTCTCAAAGAGCTTACTGGCTAAGAGAAGAGATGAAGCTGGCTGGTCATCAACGAGTAAATACTATAGGACAGGATATTGTTAGGTATTTATTTTAAAGAAGTGTTTTCAGGCTCACAAAAAACCTGAGAAGTAAGTGTTTTATCCCCATTTTTCAGACGACCAATCAGGTGCTAAGCAGGGCCGGATTACACAATAAGCAAGGTACGCGTGGGTGTACTTGTGCTTACTTACTAATCTGTAGTGCACGATTTCACCCGTGTTTTACCACATCACAGGTTTCACTGTATGAAATTTTGCAACAGTATCAGGAGAACTCTGTTCCCTCCCATTTTCTCTCGGCTGTAACTTCACAGAACTTCTTTTATCCTTTTGTATCTTACTATTTACTACGCAGCAAGATCTTGTGAGAAGCCCTGGGCTGCAGGCGTCCTCTGTCACTTCCTGCTTGTGGGACCTGGGCAAACTCCACATGCAAGTGTAAATAACAAACCTGCCTTGTTTGCCCACCTCGCAGATGAAGTGACGGGTTAGGCCTTTGAACCCCGTAAAACAATGAAAATGACAGGTTTCTCCTCCACGAGCCTGGGATCTGGACTCTTCCTCTCTTTGATTGAGGCATCATCACGCAGAACCAGGAAACAAGGACATTTCTCTCTAAGAACAGCTCAGGTGCCGCTCCCTGCAGCATATGGAGCTTTTTCTTTGGAGAGCTTGCCCAGCCAGGTGAACAGCTGTTGCCGGGTGCCCTTCTGAATAAGCAGCAATAACTCTGATAGGGTGAGCTTAAGAAGACAGTGTAACTACTTTGCCGCAAGAGTGGGCTTGTTTGGGTTTTGCCTTAGCTTATGCCACTCCTGGATTTCTTTCTTTTGCTTTTGTATGTTTGGCGATGATATAAGTTGGCGTTCGCTCAGAAAAATGCACTTTGGGAATGCCAGATATCATAAAGTGACAGAATATATGCTGGCCAGCACAATGTACAGAAAAGCAAACTTTTATAAATATATTTTGATGGGAGCCCTGGTGGTGCAGTGGTGAAGAGCCCAAGCTGCTCACCAAAAGGTCGGCAGTTCAAATCCACCAGCCGCTCCTTGGAAACCCGATGGGGCAGTTCTACTCTGTCCTATCGGGCGGCTATGAGTCAGAATCGATAGACTTGACGGCAAAGGGTTTGGTTTGTTTTTCTTTTTTATATTTAGATGGGTAAACGTCGATATATGTATCAAGTGCCTTAAAACATGTCCATTCTTTGTCCCAAGAACTTCTTTGTTAGGGTTTATCCCTCAGGTACTGGATAACTGTATACATATGTATTTTATAGTATTATTTATACTTGTAAAAATGGGAAATTATCTAAATGCGCAATAGTAAGGGATTAAATAAATGAAGTCACGTCCGTATAATAATATATATAGTTATTAAAATATGGCGGATGTGTGTATCCATACACACACACACACGCACACATACATACATGCAAATATATGGAGAGGTATTCTGTTGTTAAAAATGAGTTATAAAGAGTAACATATAATAAAACTGCATTTTCTTTTAAAACTCTATATCTTTATTTCTGTATGAAGTCTGGAAGATTATATAATAAAGTGTGATGATATAGGATATAAATACACACGCATGCACATGTATCCTAACTTTTCCAAAATGACCATATATTATTATTGCACTAAGAAAAAAAAGTCTTTTTTTTCTCTAAAGAATAGAATTATGAGGTTCTATTTGGTTTTCTTCTTAAAAAGGAAATCCATGAACAAAAGGAATTGCCAGCTACTGTACTAAGAATTCTGGTGAGGGCGTACGAGTAATAAAACCCTCAGATCTACCAGGAATCACTGTCCTGGAAATGAATCTGCAGAATTTTCAGAACTTTACCTCACTTTTCGGCCACTCCCCTTGCCCAACATCTCTCCTCTATCTTTGGCAGTGTTCTCTCCATTTTAATCCTTAGACACGTGGACTTGCACACATCTCTGCTACAACCTCGTCTCACTGTACCACACGCACTTAATTGTCTATTTCCCTTGCACAATGTGAGCTCCTTGTGGGTCGGGTGTCGCTAAAAGACATGGAAGACAATGGGTTCTCCATAAATGTTGGCTGAATGAGTGCTCAGTTATGGGGGAAGCATACTAAATATCGTAAGTGAGGTACGTTTGCTGGGAGTTTATGCCGGCAGAGAAATCAGTGTGAAAATTACAGGTCGAGTTATGGAGAAGGTGGTATTTGAGATGAAGTTTGAAGGACCTACATAAGCAAAGATGCAGAAAGAGGTCAACCACTCCAGGCAGAGTCTTGTGACCAACTGTCCTGGTTTGCATAAGACTGAGGTGTTTGCTGAGACATGGGACTTTCAGTGCTAAAACCAAGACAGTCCTGGGCAAACCAGGATGGTTAGTCACCCCATTGCTGGAACAGGGAAGTCAAAGACAGGAAGACGGAAAAGCAATTCAGAAAGCATGTCATCCAGTTTGGATAGAGTGTATCTTAAGAATAGAATAGGGAAATTGTGGACCGTAAGCCTAGAAGGTTAGGCTGGGAATATTAAAGAGGGACTTGAATACCAAGTGAAGCTGGTTCTTAAAAGTGTGGAAGCAGGAAGACCAAAGAAGCCCCCAGGTGGTGCAAATGGTTAATATGCTTAGCTGACCAAAAGGTTGGAAGTTTGAGTCCACCCAGAGGCACCTTGGAAGAAAGGCCTTGTGATCTACTTCCAAAAAATCAGCCACTGATAACTCTATGGAGCACAGTCCTTCTCTGACACATATGGGGTCAGCATGCGTCAGAAATGACTTGACTTTTTTTTTTTTTTTACACTAAACTGTTTTAGCAACCAAAAACCAAAATCAAATCAGTTGCTTTTGTGGATGGGATTTTGTCCCACAAACGTATGTGTTGTGAATCCTAACCTCTGTGCCTGTGGTTATAACCCCATTTGGGAATGGCTTGTCTTTGTTATGTCAATGAGACAGGATTAGTGTAGGGTATGTCTTGAGTCATTCTCTTACAAGATATTAAAAAAGCAGATTAGGACAAGCAAGCAAGCAGGGATGTGGGACGAGAGATGTCAAGCCACATGGAGGTCTCCAAGGAACCAGGAAACAGAAGCTGAAGAGACAAGGACCTTCCTCCAGAGCCAACGGAGAGAGAAAGCCTTCCCCTAGAGCCAGTGCCCTGAATTCAGACTTGTAGCCTCCTAAACTGTGAAAAGATAAATTTCTGTCTGTTGAAGTCACCCATTTGTGGTATTTCTGTTACAGTAGCACTAGATAACTAAGACAGTTGCCATCGAGTTGATAAAACCACAGGGTGTTTAAGGCTGTGATCTTTTGGAAGCAGCTCACCAGAACTTTCTTTCATCAGGCCTTTCTTCCGAAGCACTTCTGGGTGGACTTGAACCACCAACCTTTTGGTTGGTAGCCAGACACTTATCGCCTTGCGTCACTCAGGTACTTCTTCAGTAAGACCAAAGGCACTTCAAACCTTCAGCTCAACTTCCCTACCACGTATTAAGACACACGCACGCACGTGCACGCACACACACACACACATTCTCATTCTCGCTCTGTCCCTCTCTCTCCACTGTCCCCCCCCAAGGGCACCCTTACATTTTTGGTTTCTATCCTTTGACGTGGTTTTCTCCCCACAGAGCACAGCTGGAGCTTTCAAACGTAATAATGACATCCAGGCGAGACAGCCTTCGCTTGTTAGAGACACGAAGCCGTCGCTCCACTGCCGGCTCCTGGAGCTGTGTCCCCACTGGTGGGACAGACTGCTGGCCGTCCAGCTTCACACCCAGCCCCTCTGCAACCAGCGACACATGTGAGAGACGGCTGGCTGGGATTCAAACACGGTCAGCGGCGTCAGGGGAGTAGAGCAGAGGTGAGGGGCTCCCAGGGAGTGGAGCGGTGACCCTGGCCTCATTAGGACCACGTGTCTGGAACATCCCAGGAGGAGCTCGGGGAGTTACAGCATCGGGGTCCACACAGAAGGCTGCTGCCACCCGCGTCCTGGTGTCCCTTTCTGTGCGCTGTAAAAACTGACAAAAAGGGCCTCGTTGCTGAGTTTCAGACTGAATGTTTAATGTAATTAATGCCTATTCCATAGCATATGACTGCTGGTGCTTCACTCGGCCGTCTCTCCCCGGCCGAGTTACTCACACAGCCATTCTGAGCCCAGTCTCAGAGGGAGCTGACAAACGAGTCCGCGTGGAGCATGTCTGGTCTCTTCCCCTGCCGACCAGCCAGGGGCAGACTGTCCAATAGGCAAGGTAAGCACGGTGCTTACCTTGCTTACCAGGTCATCGGTAGTGAACAGTGTCACATGTTTTCACCACATCAAAGATCCTGCTTCGAGGTGTGGCTGCCATCTGTCTCTCTTCCCATAGCACCTTCCTACAGAATCAAAGCCTGTTTTCAAATTTATAATCCCTGATGGGAGTGGGTGACCCAGTCAGCAAGGTAAGCACGAGATTACTTGTGCTTACTTACTAATCTGTAGTGAACAATTTCATCAAAGATGTGGTGAAACCCATGTGAAATGGTTCACTACAGACTATCTGGTAAGCACGGCAAGCACCATGCTTACCTCGCCTATTGGAGCCCTGGTGGTGCAGTGGTTAAGAGCTTGGCTGCTAACCAAAAGGTCAGCAGTTAAAATCTACCAGCTGCTCCTTGGAAACCCTATGGGGCAGTTCTACTCTGTGCTACAGGGTCGACGTAAGTCAGAATCGACTAGAGGGCAACACGCTGGGTTTTTTGTTTACTGGATAATCCAGCCCTGCTACCTGGGCCTCGCACATCACAAAGTCCCAGAGCAGCATCTCAAACCTACTCCACTCGGTTGGGTGAATCTATCTTCTCTTGGAAATACCAGGCAAAGTCCCTGCCCTACCTCCGTCCCTCCTCTCTCCTCCCTAGCCCCAAGAAAAGTACAAAAAAGGGGGGCTTTATGCTAGCAGCGTCATGCCCCGAAGTGGATCTCAGTGATTTTCTCATTACAAAGCCCCTCAAACCGAAGAGTGAGCCATCCCCGTCGGTGACTCGGTTCCTGCACTGATCAGTTCTGACGGACCTTCTGCACAGCAGCGCTGTCCTGAGGATGGTTTGACGTGAATCAGGGGCTCCTCCGCTCACCTGCTCCTCACGGTGAAGGCTTTGGCAGGTGTTCAGGGTCCTGTGAAACAGATCTCTGGACCAGGAGAGCCAGCCTGGGAGGCAGCATGCAGCGCGAGAGGGATACAGACTGATTGACATCTCATGCCACTTTTTCATTTCCTAGGCACAGATCCAGCCCTTTAAGCCTCAGCTGTAACCTCCGATTAAGCATCAAGAAGCTTCAGGAGTGCTTCTCTTCCTGCGATTGCTGCATCTCCCAAGAGCTGTAGGTGACGGGATGTCGTTGGTCAAACGCCATCCTGTTTCCGGTGACGCTGCTCACTGTCCAGAGGCTTCCAGGTCGCTCTTCCTTTAAGGTCAGAACGGCTTCCGCCTCCCTCTTCCTACCCTAGTCCCTTTGTTGAAGAAAAAGAAACAAATTGAGAAAACGTACACCAAGAATAAAAAGGAGGCTAAAACAAATCCTTTAATATGTGAATACTGTCCTTGATGTATTTAGTCACTATGGATTCTTAGCACCAGGTTTTCCTAAACAGAAGTGTGTCTGCGATTAAGACCCTCCTAAGTCTAAACAGCTGGCTGCCTTGCTTCATGATGAATCTACAAAGCTTTATTCAGAAAGTTTAATTTGATGAGAAACTGATTCTTTAAAGCACAAGCTCATTTAGCAAGCTCTCCTTTCACACAGCATTGACTTTCTAAGCCCTGTGTCCTGGAAGGTTGAAATTTGTTGTTGGCTCTGCCTTCAAGTCGGCCGTCGACTCATGGTGGCCCCAAGCAGGACAGAAGGAAACACTGCCCAGTCCTGTGCTATCCCATGATCGGTTCTGGATCTGACCGTTGGGATCCATAGAGTTTTCACTGGCTGATTTTCGGAAGTAGATCGACAGGCCTTTCTTCCTAGTCCGTCTGGAAACCTGTTCAGCATCATGGCAACAGGCAAGACTCCACTGACAGACAGGTGGTGGCTTCACATGAGGCATATTGGGCAGGACTTGAACTGAGTCTCCCACATGGAAGGGAAGTAAGGCTTCTCCCACTGAACCACCAATGTCCCCAGGAGAATGCAAGAGGATAGTGGAAGGACTCTGGCCCCAGAGTTAAAGACTGGGTTCAAGTCTGACACTGGAACACTAAAGAGGATGCCATTTAAGGCTCCTGGCCTTAAGGAGGGAGAATGAAGGCTCTTTGTAAACCGGTGGTAATGGCAGGAGGCACTGGAGCGATTATGTCTTTATGCTCTGAAGTCCTACAGGCCTGGGTTGGAATACCAGCTCCACCTCTGACGAGCTGTACGGCTTTCAGTTACTTGCCATCCCTAAGTCTTCGTTTCCAGGCCGTAAGATGGGTATAAAAATGTCACCTACCTGTAATGCCACCGTGAGGATTACATAGGATAATGCACTGCAGCCACTAAGCAAAGTGCCTGAATATGGCGAGCATTCGATAACTACTAGTTTAAACAAGGTAGGACTGTGGACTGGTCTGTTTTTATCTCCTCGCCCTCTCTGTGAGGATGGTAGAGCATGCTGTTGTTGTTGTTAGGTGCTGTGGTTGGTTCCAACTCATAGCGTCCCTGTGTACAACAGAACGAAACACTGCGCAGTCCTGCACCATCCTCACAATCGTTGTTATGCTTGAGCCCACTGTTACAGCCACTATGTCAACCCATTTCATTGATAGTCTTCCTCCTTTTGCTGACCCTTTACCAAGCATGATGTCCGTCTCCAGGGACTAGTCCCTTTTGATAACAAGTCCAAAGTACATGAGATGAAGTGTTGCTATTCTCTCTTCTAAGGAGCATTCTGGTTGTACTTCTTCCAAGACAGATTTGTTTGTTCTCCTGGCAGTTCATGGGGTATTCAATATTCTTTCCCAACACCATAATTCAAATACATCAGTTCTTCTTAGGTCTTCCTTATACATTGTCCAGCTTTCACATGCATATGAGGCAACTGAAAATACCATCACTTGGGTCAGGCACCACCCTAGTCCTCAAAGTGAACATCTTTGCTTTTTAGCACTTTAAAGAGATCTTTTGCAGCAGATTTGCCCAATGCAATACATCTTTTGATTTCTTGACTGTTGCTTCCATGAGCATTGACTGTAGACCCAAGTAAAATGAAATCCTTGACAACTTCAATGTTTTCTCTGTTTATCAAGATGTTGCTTATTGGTCAAGTTGTGAGGATTTTTGTTTTCTTTAGGTTAAGGTGTAATCCATACTGAAGGCTGTAGTCTTTGATCTTCATCAGTAAGTGCTCCAAGTCCTCTTCACTTTCAGCAAGGAAGGTTGTGTCATCTGTATATCATAGGTTGTTAATGAGTCTTCCTCCAACCTGATGCCCTGCTCTTCTTCATATAGTCCAGCTTCTCAGATTATTTGCTCAGCATACAGATTCAATAAATATGGTGGAAGGATACAACACTGACACGCAGTTGTCCTGATTTTAAACCATGCAGCAGCATCCCCTTGTCCTGTTCAAACAACTGTCTCTTGGTCCATGAACAGGTTCCGCATGAGCACACTAAGTGTTCTGGAATTCCCATTCTTCTCAACGTTATCCATAGTTTGTTATGATCCACACAGTGGAATGCCTTTGCATAGTCAATAAAACACAGGTAAACATCTTTCTGGCATTTTCTGCTTTCATCAAAGATCCATCTGACATCAACAATGATATCCCTGGTTCCACATCGTCTTCTCAATCCAGCTTGAATTTCTGGTAGTTCCCCGTCAATGTACTGCATCAACCATTTTTGAATGATCTTCAGCATAATTTGACTTGTATACAATATTAATGATACTGTTCGATAATTTCCTCATTCCATTGGATCACCACTCTTTGGAATAGGCATGTGTTTGGATTTCTTCCAGTCGGTTGGCCAGGTAGGTGTCTTCCAAATTTCTTGGCATAGACAAGTGAGTGTTTCCAGCATTGCATCCATTTGTTGAAACATGGCAATTGCTATTCCATCAATTCCTGGAGCCTTGTTTTTACAACGCCTTCAGTGAAGCTTGGACTTCTTCCTTCAGTACCATTGGATCTTCATCACATGCTACCTCATGAAAGGGCTGAACGTCGACCAATTCTTTTTGGGACAGAGACTCTGTTTACTCCTTCCACCTTCTTTTGATGTTCCCTGTGTCAATTAATCTTTTGCCCCCAGAAATTTCAATATTGCAACTCGAGCTTGGATTTTTTTCTTCAGTTCTTTCAGCTTGAGAAATGCCAAGTCTGTTCTTCCCTTTTGGCTTTCTAACTCCAGGTCTTTGCACATTTCATTGTAATATTTTACTTTGTCTTCTCTAGCTGCCCTTTGAAATCTTCTGTTCAGCTCTTTTAAATAGCTATTCTACATTCAAGAGCAAGTGTCAGACTCTCTTCTGACATCAGTTTTTGTGGGTTTTTTTTCTCTTCTTTATTCTTAATGATCTTTTGCTTTCTTCATGCTTTATGTACATGATGTCATCCCACAACTTGCTTATTCCTCGGTTATTAGTGTTCAGCACGTCAAATCTTCTCTGAGATGGTCTCTAAATTCAGGTGGGATATACTAATGAAGTACTTTGGCTCTCGTGGACTTGTTTTGATTTTCTCCAGTTTCAGCTTGAACTTGCATATGTGCAATTGATAGTCTGTTCCCTACTTGGTCCCTGGACTGCTTCAGACTGATGATTATATTAAGCCTCTCCATAATCTTCTCAAAATGAGAAGAAACAGCTGCAAACATCCATTAATAATCGGAACATGGAATGTACAAAGTATGAATCTAGGAAAATTGGAAATCGTCAGAAATGAAATGGAACACATAAACATCAATATCTTAGGCTTTAGTGAGCTGGAGTGGACTGGTACTGCCCGTTTTGAATTGGACAATCATATGTTCTACTATGCTGGGAATGACAGCTTGAAGAGGAATGGCATGGCATTCATCATCAAAAAGAACATTTCAACATCTATTCTCAAGTACAACACTGTCAGTGGTAGGATAATATCCATACACCTACAAGAAAGATCAGTTAATAAGACTATTATTCAAATTTACACACCAATTTCTAAGGTCAAAGATGAAAAAATTGAAGATTTTTACCAGCTTCTGAAGTCTGAAATTGATCAAACATGCAATCAGGATGCATTGATAATTACTGGTGATTGGAATGCAGAAGTTGGAAACAAAGAAGGATCAGTAGTTGGAAAACATGAACTTGGTGATAGAATTTTGCAAGACCAACGACTTATTCATTGCAAATACCTTTTTTCACCAACATAAATGGAGACTATACATGTGGACCTCACCAGATGGAATACACAGGAATCAAATCGACTACGTCTGTGGAAGGAGACGGTGGAAAAGCTCAGTATCATCAGTCAGAACAAGGCCAGGGACCAAATGCAGAACAGACCATCAATTGCTCATATGCAAGTTCAAGTTGAAACTGAAGAAAATTAGGATAAGCCCACGAGGGCCAAAGTGCAACCTTGAGTATATTCCACCTGAATTTAGAGACCTTCTCAAGAATAGATTTGACGCATTGAACACTAATGACCAAAAACCAGACGAGTTGTGGAATGACATCAAGGACATTATACTTGAAGAAAGCAAGAGTTCATTAAAAAGACAGGAAAGAAAAAACAGACCAAAAAGGAGTCAGAAGAGAAACTCTGAAACTTGCTCTTGAACATAGAGTAGCTAAAGCAAAAGGAAGAAATGGTGAAGTAAAAGAACTGAACAGAAGATTTCAAAGGGTGGCTCGAGAGACAAAGTAAAGTATTATAATGACATGTGCAAAGAGCTAGAGATAGAAAACCAAAAGAGAAGAACACGCTTAGCATTTCTCAAGCTGAAAGAACTGAAGAAAAAAATTCAAGCCTTGAGTTGCAATAGTGAAGGATTCTATGGAGAAAATATTAAATGATGCAGGAAGCATCAAAAGAAGATGGAAGGAATACACAGAGTCCTTATACCAAAAAGAATTGGTCTATATTCAGCCATTTCAGGAGGTAGCAGACGATCAGGAACTGATGGTACTGAAGGAAGAAGTGCAAGCTGCTCTGAAGGCATTGGTGAAAAACAAGGCTCCAGGAATTGACAGAATACCAACTGAGATGTTTCAACAAATGGATGCAGCACTGCAAGTTCTCACTCGTCTATGCCAAGAAATTTGGCAGACAGCTACCTGGCCAACTGACTGAAAGAGATCCATGTTTATGTCTATTCCCAAGAAAGGTGATCCAACCAAATGCAGAAATTTTCCAACAATATCATTAGTAACACGCGCAAGTAAAATTTTGCTGAAGATCATTCAAAAGCGGCTGCAGCGGTATATCGACAGGGAACTGCCAGAAATTCAAGCCGGATTCAGAGGAAGATGTGGACCCAGGGATATCATTGCTGATGTCAGATGGATCCTGGCTGAAAGCAGAGAATACCAGAAAGATGTTTACCTGTGCTTTATTGGCTATGCAAAGGCATTCCATTGTGTGGATCATAACAAATTATGGATAACATTGGGAAGAACGGGAATTCCAGAACACTTAATTGTGCTTACGAGGAACCTGTACAAGATCAAGAGGCAGTGTTTGGACAGAACAAGGGGATACTTCATGGTTTAAAGTCAGGAAAGGTGTGTGCCAGTGTTGTATCCTTTCACTATACTTATTCAATCTGTATGCTGAGCAAATAATCTGAGAAGCTGGACTATATGAAGAAGAATGGGGCATCAGGATTGGAGGAAGACTGATTAACAACCTGCATTATGCAGGTGACATAACCTTGCTTGCTGAAAGTGAAGAGGACTTGAAGCACTTACTGATGAAGATCAAAGACCAGAGCCTTCAGTATGGATTACACCTCAACATAAAACAAAAATCCTCACAACTGGACCAACAAACAACATCATGATAAATGGAGAAAATATTGAAGCTGTCGAGGATTTCGATTTACTTGGATCTGCAATCAACATCCATGGAAGTAGCAGTCAAGAAATCAAAAGACACATTGCACTGGGCAAATCTGCTGCAAAAGACCTTTTTTAAAATGTTGACAAGCAGCGACGTCACCTTTAAGACTAAGGTGCGCCTGACCAAAGCCATGGTGTTTTCAGTCGCCTCCTAGGCATGTGAAAGCTGGGGGATGAATAAGGAAGACCGAAGAAGAATTGACGCCTTTGAATTGCGATGTTGGTGGAGAATATTGAATATACCATGGATTGCCAAAAGAACGAACAGGTCTGTCTTGGAAGAAGCACAACCAGAATGCTCCTTAGAAGCAAGGATGGCGAGACTATGTCTTACATACTTTGGACATGTTCTCAGGAGGGATCAGTCCCTGGAGAAGGACATGATGCTTGGTAAAGTACAGTGTCAGCAAAAAAGAGGAGGACCCTCAAGGAGATGGATGGACACAGTGGCTGCAACGATGGGCTCAAGTGTAACAACGACTGTGAGCATGATGCAGGACCGGGCAGTGTTTCATTCTGCTATGAGTCGGAACCGACTCAAAGGCACCTAACAACAACAACAACGGTAGGTTTGATTCCTCTGTATTCCATCCAGTGAGGTCCTTGTGTACAGTCACCATTTATGTTGTTGAAAACAGGTATTTGCAATGAATAAGTCATTGGTGTTCCAAAATTCTGTTGTGTAATCTCCAGGATCGTCTCTATCATCAACACCATACTTTCCAACTGCTGATCGTTCTTCTTTGTTTGCAAGTTTTCCATTCCAATCACCAGTAATTATTGTTAATTATCAATGCATCCTGATTGCATGTTCAATCAATTTCAGACTGGAGAAGTTGGTCGACATCTTCAATGTCTTCATCTTTGGCATTGGTGGTTGGTGTGTAAATTTGAATAATAGTCTTCCTTGTAGGTGTATGGATATTATCCTATCACTGACAGCATTGTACTTCAGGTTAGATCTTGAAATGTTCTTTCTGACAATGAATGCAATGCCATTCCTCTTCAATTTGTCATTCCTGGCATAGTAGACCGTATGATTGTGCTATTCAAAATGGCCAGTGCCAGTCCATTTCAGCTCCCTAATGCCTTAGATATCAATCTTCAAGTGTTCCATTTCATTTTTGACAACTTCCAATTTTCTCTGATTCATACTTTTTACTTCTCTTGTTTGATTATTAATGGATGTTAGCAGCTGTTTCTTCTCATTCTGAGTCATGCTACATCAGCAAGTGATGGTCCTTAAAGTTTGATTCCATCCATGCCATTAAGGTCGACTCTACTTTGAGGAGGCAGCTCTTCCCCAGGCGTTTTTTGAGTGTCTCTTCCAACCTGAGGGCTCATCTCCTGGCACGATATCAAACAATGTTCTGCTGCTATCCATAAGGTTTTTACTGGCCAATTTTTTTGGAAGTAGTTTGCCAGATCCTTCTTGTCTGTCTTAGTCTGGAAGCTCTGCTGAAACCTCTCCACTATGGATGACCCTGATGATATTTGAAATTCCAGCATCACAGCAACACACAAGGACCACAGTATGACGTACTGACAGACAAGTGGTGGTGGTGGAGCATAGGACATTCTTACCCTCAGGAACCCAAAGAGGTATAAGGTCTTGCCTGGTCACATAATGAGCGAAGAAGGAATAAAGGCCAATGGGTTCTAAGAGCTCAAGGATTATAGCACTTCACTCCTTCCCCTGACACTGGGAAACCCTTCATAAAATCAAAGTCCCCATTTGCTTCCCCTGGCATTGGTTATCCATTCTGGACTGACCAGGGCTAGATACGGAAGGACTCAGCCTCAAAATTCCCTAGATGGCAGGCCACTGGGGTTTTGGCTACTCCCGTCCCATTTTCCAACATGGAAAGAATGGGTAGTCATAGCTGTCAATTACTGGGGGCTTATTTCTTGCCCATGGCGGGGCTAATGCTTTGCCCACATTAGACCAACCCTCTGCAGACGATCCCAATTTTACAATTGACAAAACAGTCTCAGAAAGGGAAGGTGACTTACTGAAGGGGAACAGCTAGCGAATATTCCTATCATGATTAAAATCAGTTTTTAGTTAATTTTTCTCCAGAGGACTTTAAATCACTTCACTACGTGATGCTTAAAAGTTCAAGTTTATAGTTCCCTCATGCAGAAATTACCAAACCTGACTAATTGTCACAATTGCCTGAGGAGTTTATAAAATGATGCAGATTCCTACGCACCACTGGGGGGGATTCTGATTCAGTAGGCCTGGGTGGGGGCCAAGAATTTGAGTTTTTAAAAACCCTTGCAAGTTAAGTCTCGTGAGCAGCCAGGTGTGGGAATTCTGCTTTGGGGCATATGCCCAGTTGCTCTCTGGGGGTGTCTGACCTTGCAGATGAGTTAATTCACTACTTCCTTGTCCTATTAGACCATTTTTATTTTTGGCACCTTCCTCACTTCAGGCCTAGAATTTCAGTCCCCACATCAGGCATTTACACAGTGCTTCCTGTGAACAGGACCCCAGAGGGTACACTGGGGTTAAAAGACCAATAACTTTTGGCCCGTGGGCCACCGATGTTCACGGCCAGAGGCTGGTGTGTATGGAAGCTTTGGAAGCACGTTTCTTTGCCAAGTTTTCAGTTATTTTACGTGTCTTTCTTGCCTTGTCTGTTGTCCCAGAAATCAAGGAGCAGTTCCCATTTGTCTGGGTTTTACACTACCCCATATACATTAATAACACCAACAATGATTGGTAACATGGGTTTGAACAAAATTGAAAATGCTGTCCTCAAAAGGAATTAAGACTCATTAGTTAGGGATTTCAGGAGCCCTGGTGGTGCAGTGGTTAAGAGCTTGGCTGCTAACCGAAAGGCTGGCAGTTTGAATCCACCAGCTGCTCCTTGGAAACCCCGTGAGGCAGTTCTACCCTGTTGTATAGGGTTGCTATGCTTTGGAATTGACTTGATGGCAATCAGTTTGGTTTGGTTTTGGAGTAATTAGGGATCTCTGGTCTGGCCTACAGAACTTCCACCCAGAGTTCTTTTCTACCTCACAATATATACTACACCCCAGCCTTCTTCCTAATTGCACCTCCCCTTCTCCCCCAAGTACACCAACGAACCTGTATAGAGAGGGGGAAAGAGGCTGAGGAACAGAATGGTACCTGTAGTGAATGTCAACTCACTGCACATTAGCACCACATGGGAAGTTCCTATGCCCAAGTCCATCCATGGACCAATTAAACCAGAGCTCTAGGGATGGGGTCTTGGCAAAGGTGATTTATTTTTAAGGATCTCCAGGTCATTCTGACGTATAACCAGCCACAAAGCACTGGTATAGTAGCAGAGAACTGGGCTAGGGATGGGAAGAGGCCTGGTCTCAGCCTGTGACTGTGTCGGTGGCTCTCTGGCTGAGCTCTCTTCCATAGCTGTCAGACGAAGGTGCTAGACTAGACCTCCATGGACTAGAAGATCTCTTCACTTCCAGCTGTCACATTCTAAGTTAATGGCCTGAGGTCAGCTCAGATAAAGGAGAGAGTCGGGTGGAATAACAGCAGACATCTTGTTCCTTTACCAGGGCCAAGTGCACAGAGGGAGGCAGACAGCGAGAGGGAAAGAACAAGAACTGGATGCTAATTGGAAAGGATAAGGGATGTGCTGAGTTGTCAGCCTCACTCACAGCGACCTGGTCGCTTAGTGCTAGGACAGCACCGTGTGGATCACAGGGAGGATCCTGGGTATGCCGGCGTCTGTCTTTTTCCCTAGCTATCTGTCACATGCTGCTCCACGGCAGAGGGCCTCTGTTTGTTTTCTTAAGATGATTAAGTCCTTCTAAGTCCCCCTCAGCAGAGCCTGTGATTGAAAGTGACAATCGGAGGCTACCCTGTTTAAGAGCTGCCACTTTGTATTAGCAGAAGGATCAGCTCAAGTTGGGGGACACTCTATTGATGCATTAAAAATCATGATCACAGAGAGATGAACAGGTGTACCAGGGGCAGGGTGGTCAGAAGAAGCTACTGGCTTTGTTTTCAGTTCCATTGTTTAAGGGTAGCTTGTCACAGGTCAGACCCATTGCATTTGTGCAAAGGGCAAAGTAAAATGGAGGGATGGACAGTGAGGAGGTGACTTTGGGCGTTGTGAGCTGACACAGGGCACACAAGGACCCATGGAACTGGGGAGTGTATGGTCATATGTCTTAGGCAGGGTTCTCTGGAGAAGGTTCTCTGGAGAAGCAAAACCAGTGAAGCGTATATATATATATATATATATAGAGAGAGAGAGAGAGAGACAGAGAGAGACAGAGAGAGACAGAGAGAGACAGAGATTTCAATAAAATGCTTCATGCGGTTGTAGAGGCTAACAAGTCCCAAGTCTGTGGGTCAGGTGTCAGGCTGGAAGCTTCTCCTGACTCATGTAGCTGCAGGAGTTGATGAACCCAAGATGCCCAGATAAGCAGCTAGCACAAGTCCCAAGAGCTGGAGGTCAGACGATGATGAGCCAGACGCAGGGTCCAGAGCAAGAGCCTTGCAGGAACACCCATTTATATACTGGAGGCAGGCCACACCCCTAAGCAAACTCCCTTTCAACTGATTGGCTGCTTATAGCAGACCTCATCATGAAGTTGATTGCATCATTACCTAACTGCCAAACAACATCATAACTGCCACACCGCTGAGAATCATGGCCCAGGCAAGCTGACACACAATCTTAACCATCACAGGTGGATTTTCAGGTTTCTGGCCTGGTGACAGGGTGGATGGAAGTAACAGCAACTGAGATTGGAACCTGTAGAAGAAATGCTGTTTGGGGATAAGGTGATGAGTTTAGATTTAGACATGTTGAATGTTGATGGTGGTGGTGGTGGTTTCTCCCATTGAGTCAATTCTGACTAATTTAGACCTCATGTGACAGAGTAGAACTGCCCCATAGGGTTTCCTAGGCTGTAATCTTTACAGGAACAGATTGCTAGGTCTTTGCTCTCATGGAGCGACTGGTAGGTTCAAATCGCTGATCTTTCTGCCAGGTAAAAATATCTAGCCCACAGTTGATTATACAGATATGAAGCTCAGGGGAAAGTTTTGGGCTAGAAGTATTGATTTAAGAGTTATCAATTTGTATGTGGGAGCTGAAACACTCAGAGAGAGTGGGCAAGTCTAGAAAATCAGAAAGTCTAGAATACAATTCTGTAAAACCTGTGTTTCATGGGCGGGTAGAGGGAGAGGTGCTCAGAAAGGAGAGATATGAGGCAAGCTGGAAGACTGTGGAATCGCGGAAGCTAGGGCAATCTAGAATTTTAGGAGGAATGGCATCTTCAGTATGCCACTCCCGCAAAGAGGTCCAGGATGGTAAGGATTTGAATTCGGCAATTAAAATTTCTCAATGACCTTAGCAAGAGAGGTTTCAGTAGAGCAATGGGGGTTACAGCCAGATTGAGATTCGTCTGAAAACGAGAGGGAAGTTCCGAAGTGGAGGTGCAGAGCATCGACACAGCTTTCAAGAAGATGAGAAAGAGAAAAGAGACCAGGTGGTGGCAAAGCAAGTGTGGAACTGAAGGTCAGCTCTAGTTTATTGTATAGGATGGAGAAGGTCGGCTGTGGTCTACACCGAAAGGAAGGCTTCCCAAGAATACAACCTTCAGGTTAGTGCTCACGCTCAAACTGTCGGCACCGCTCAGGGACCTAGAAGTAAAGACGTTGTGTGTCATCCAGTCAATTGACTCACAGTGACCCCACGTGACAGAATACAACTGCCCCACAGGGTTTTCTTGGCTGTAATCTTTATGGGAGAAGGTCACCATGTTTTTTCTTCCATGGAGCCACTGGTGAGTTTGAACCACCGACCTTTCTGTTAGCAGTCAGGTGCTTAACCATTGCACCACCAGGGCTCCTAGAAGTAAGGATAACCAAAACCAAACCAAACCCATTGCCGTTGAGTCGATTCTGACTCATAGCGACCCTATAGGACAGAGCAGAAGTGCCCCAGAGTGTTTCCAAGGAGTGGCTGGTGGATTTGAACTGCTGACATTTTAGTTAGCAGCCATAGCTCTTAACCACTTTGCCACCAAGGCTCAAGGAGTAAGGATAGGTGTGATTAAAGACACCTGTGCATGGGACCCGGCGGTGGAGAGCTGAGGACCATCACTCTTGCTAGCCTCGTTTCCTGATGGATAAAGAATCTGGCTGGAACCAGGTGCTGTGGAGGCTCAGATTTTCTCCTTCCTTCCTCGTGTTCCACAGTCAAAGCCTCCGACAGCCCACACACGAGAGGATCGTTTGTGGTCACAGAGCAAGTAGCACCATCGCCCTGACTGAGACCCACAGCTCCCTGGGAGCGAGCAGGACAGAGAGCTTGTGTCCACAATACTGTGGAGCAAACCTAGCCCAGGCAGGGACCTGCACAAGGTCACAGAGGGCATGGGGGGTACTGGAGCCGGCAGCTGCCCTCCCCTGCCCCCACCCCCCGCCGACCCCCAAGCAGGAGTGAAGGGGGGAAGCCCAGCCACCGTGGGACCCGCCCCACCACCGACAAGCCTCTGGGAATCAGAAGAGCAGGTGCTCTCGGCCATTTCCAGGTGAGTCCTAGCTGGGCGGGGCTTCTGGCAGGTGCAGCCCAGGTGCAGGTGTTTGCCAACACAGCCAGGCCCCCATCCTGGCCTGGAGGAGGGTGGCGGCCACTCTCCATTGTTAGGTTCGGCCCTTCTTGCAGGGCGATCTTTGCTGTCTGTTCCTGAGAGCAAGGAGCCTTTGATTCCAGGCGCAGTGTGCTTCCTGACTTTGATCTCTCAGGAATCTGGTCTTTGCATACTCCCAAGAGAACACTTTACATTTTAAAGGCTCTGAGCCGGCTGCCTCTTTTGCTCACCTGTGGAGCACTTCTTCCCCCTAAGGCTCATCATCCCTCCAGCAAAACCCCCCCAACCCCCCCACCCCCTTCCCCCCCCAACCCGGGCTGCCTGCCTGGCACAGTCAGTGAAAACAGGCTGTCCCAGGAGGGCTCCAGGTGTGAGTGGGACACAGTCCCCTCCCTCCACCTGGGGGCTGAGGAGGGCACCTGCTGTGGGGTGGGAGTGCCAGCGCCAGCTGAGCCACGGGGAAATCTCCTGTGCCTGCACGAACAGGACAGGGGGCTCTTGGGAAGCTTTCCCTACACCCTGAGCCCCTGAGGCTTCATGCCCCTCTGTGGGCGCTGGGTGGGCAGTACCATCTCCATTCTGCAGGTGACACAAACTCAAAGCAAGTGAGCTGAGCAATTGAGGGGCAGATCCAGCGTTATAGCACATGCCCTCGGACCCCTTACTCTAAAAAAACCACTGGTTGCCATCACATCGGCTCTGACCCTTGGTGACCCCAGGTGCGGAAGAGTAGAACTGTGCTCCATAGGGTTTTCAATGGCTGATTTTTCGAAAGTAGATGGCCAGACCTTTCTCCTGAGCTTCCTCCAGGCGGACTCAAACTTCCAACCTTTGGGCTAGCTGCCGAGCACATTAACTGTACCACCAGAGACTCCCTTCTCACCCTACACCCCACTAACTACCCCAAAGGCTCCCTAGGTACGGCTGGAAGACCCCCAAACAGGCCTCCAGGACAGAGCCAGCCAGGGCTGAGAAGAGCGGGAATCGTTCAAGACTTCAAACTCGGAGCAACAGGAGCAGCGACTCGGAAGTTAGAGGAGCTGGGTTCTGGTCTCGGCTCCCCTGTGTGTCAGTGGCTGGAAGCTTAAAGAAATCGCATCATCTTTCTGTACTAAAGCCGTTTGCCTGCTCCACTGGAAAAGCCAGACAAGAGGAATTGTTTGAAATTCCCTTTAACTGTTACATGTTCCACGCAAGCCAGAAGCTACGTATCCTCACCACTCTCAGTTCTCTTGGGAATGTCATCTGAATTTACTGGGACTGTGGTGGTCTGGAGTCTCGTGCGTCTGTCTTCAATTCAGGCAAGAGGCGGAATTTCCCTCCTTAGCATCTACCTCTGATGCTTTCTGGAAGGGCATTGCTCTCCATGATCCTGCGTTCATCCCGAGGATAGCTGAGGTGGAACAGACCCAACCCCCTAAGCGTTGTGAAAAACCCTATCTCGGAGTTCCCAGGCCAGTGTTCGCCCCACAGTATACACAGTCTCCTCCTGGATGGTGCATTCCCTCCCCCCACCCCACCCCTCGCCTGCCACCCTCAACAGGTCTTCCTGGGCTGAGAAAAGCACTGCACGTATCAGCCCGGCAATTTAGCTCAGCTCGGAAGGGCCCAGCAAGCTGGTTAATAAACAAAAGTGATTTTCCATAATCAGGGCTGGTCACACATGAGAGCCGTGGCCATCCACGTTCCACCTGCTGCTTGCTAATCCTCCTCATGGCCTTCGCCCCACCCTCTCAGGACCTTGGCCGGGCCCTCCCCGGCTCCTCGTTCTCCACCTGTTGCTGTGATTTGTTTGGTGGTGGGCAGGGGCAGGGGCCTCCCAGAAACCAAACACTGGCAGGGGACAAGCCAGCCACCCTCTCTGCCCACCTGAGAAAGCTGGCTGCGAATGGGGAGATCCTCACTACCTGGAATTACCTGGAGCGCCTTTCCTGGCACCAACTTACAGCCACAGAGAAGGAGCCCTCTTCCAGCAGACCCAAACTAAGAAAACACTTGCTCGCGGACAGCAACCGAGTTTCAGCCCCGATGTGTGTGGGGTCACTGTATTTTAGACTTTCTGCTCATCACCCTCGCTTTCCCCTCCAAGCAGTCCAATCTGCCTGCTATTCCCTGTACACGCCCCACTTATCCCTGTTTCATGTCTCTGCTGATGCTAGTCCCTTGCCTCAAATATACTCTGATATTTATAAATCCTTTTCACTTAGCATTTCAAAAGGCTTTTATGTCTCTGATCTCATCCAACTGGATCATATCATGATCCTCATGGCAACCTGGGGAGTTTTTGTTATTACCATTATTTAAATTATTATTCTGTTACATTTGAGGGACTGAAGCCCAGAGAGGCTCAATGACTCGTTGAAAGTCACATCAGTCACTTCAGGTAGAGCTGGGATGGGGACAAGGACTTCCTGACCCCCCCTCTCGGTGCTTCTTCACCGCCCCACACTGGGTCCCTTTTATCACTGAAAACCCTGTCGAGGGATCTTCCTAGGAGTCTGCCCCAAACCCAGCCCCTGTGGTCATTTCTGCCTGCCTAGTACTTTCATCCGTGGTGGGTTATATTTAAAAAAAAAACAAAAACCAGTTGCCATTGAATTGATTCTGACTCATGACGACCCCATGTGTGTCAGAGCAGAACTGTGCTCCATGATGGTTTCCAACGGCTGATAATTTGAAAGAAGATCACCAGGTCTTTCTTCCGAGGCATCTCTGGGTGGACTAGAACCTCCAGCTTTTGGGTTAGCAGCTGAGTGTGTTAACCATTTTCACCACTCAGGGGCTTCCATTGGGTTACAGAATCCAAATTTTCCTTTGAGGAGCCATCCTCTCTCCACCACGCCCAACTCATGTGATTTTGTTGAGACTGGCTTTATCCTTCGGCTCTGTGAGTGAAACATGACCAACACTGGCCAAAGCAATCCATAGTGATTGGCCATATTGATTGGTTCAGATAAGAACACACGGCCAGAGCCAGACCAATGAGATGCAATCCCCGGTCTTTGGCTGGAGCTATCTGGGAAGAGACATCTTTCTGCTGAGATTTCTGAACCTGTAGAATGGAAGCATGGCGTTTCTGGGGCAACCACTTAGCGATGGCTGCCTGTGGATGAAGCTGACGAAGGAGAAGAAAACAAAGCAAAGACAGTGCACGAGAGCCAAGTCCTGAAGACATTGCTCATGTCACTGGGTCCCCCTGGGCCTGAAGCCCATTTGAGCTGCTGCTAGACGCTGTTTGAGTTGGACTTCTGACACCTGTGTCAAAACACAGAGCCTTGGCTTGTTTACTCTTTCAGAAATCCTTCAAGGAGCCCTGGTGGCGCAGTGGTTAAAACATTCGACTGGTAAACAAAAGGTGGGTGGTTCGAAACCACTGGCACACTCTGTGGGAGGAAGATGTGGCAGTCTGCTTCCATAAAGATGGACAGCCTTGGAAACGTTATGGGGTCTCTGTGAGTCAGAACTGACTCAACGGCAGTGGGTTTTTGGTTTGGGAAATCCTCCTTTATTCCTTGCCTCTGCATCCCGTTCTATGGTCCACTTGCCTGTTGCCCTGGATGAAATTGCTGTTAGTACTACGTGCTGGAGTCTTTCCCCTAGGTTATTATGAGCACTTTGAGGACAGGAACTGTGTTAATTCTGCCTTCTCTTTCTCTTTATTTGTGGAAACAGCATAGGCTTTGGGATCAGAGCACTTGGTGTGAGTCCTGCCCCTATCAGAGGCTGAATGTTATTGGATGGATAACTTACTTTTCTTGAAACTTATTTTTTAAATCAGTAAAACAAGACTTAAAAAAAGAAACCTACCTTTCAGGTTTATTATGAGTATCGAATGAGGTAATGTATATGAAAGTCTTTTCAAACCCTAAAATATCGTTCTAATGGAAGAGATTATGGTATTTTTACAAAAATAAAGTGCATCTTCAGTGTTTGTACTTTGAACAGTGTTTGGTACATAGTAAGCACCATCAAAGTGCTAAATAGCAAATTAAAAAAAAAAAGCCTGTCTTGAGTATTATACTCTTTTAAGATCTATCTGTATGGGATTAAATTGACAAAGGCAACTCCAAAGATTACATAGGAACCTTAGAGGGCAGTGAGTTTATGTTAATGAGGGAGGAACAACTCAGAAAAGAAGGTGAGAAAGTTTGCACAACTCGGAGAATGTAATCAATGTCACTGAATTGTACATGTAGAAATTGTTGACCTGGTGTATTTTTGCTGTGTATATTCTCAACAACAACAACAAAAATAAATTATAAAGAAGGGTAAAAATAAGTGGTGAACTCAGCTTTTGGATATTTCCATCACTGTTTGAATTTTTTGCTTTTGAATTGTAGAAGAGGGGTTGATGGCAAGTTGGAAACAACATTTGGATGGTCCAATGTTTTTTTTTTGCAAACTTGTCACGGGAGTTCCTCATTGGCTGAGCATCCATCCACCAGGTAAGAGAAAGTTTAGCCTCTGGGGAGGTTAGAAGCTATAAAGCGTCTCTTCCATTTTCAATGAGACCACACCCAAGGGTGGCTCAAGCACCTTCCCTGTGTAGGAGCAGGTGTTGGAGGAAACAAAACCAGGGAGCAGCTCCTTCTTAGGCCATAACCGCTTGCTCCATCCTCCCAGTTTCAACCATTTACCAGCCGTTCCTGTCATGAAGAAAGTGTAAGCATGAAGCAAGATGGTGCAGGATTTTGCCCTACAGAAGACGTTCATGCCTTCTTTGGAGGCCACACAAATGTTTACACGCACACCTAGGGGTGTGTGGTGGCCGTAGCTCCTTGTTGGTTCCAGCTGAGAAAGATCCCCTGAGTTGGAAACGGAGGTCACTGCTGTTCAAAGGCAAGCCCCTGGTAGACTTGCCCTTTCCACATTCCTGGATACTCACCCATCGACCCAGTGAACTTCACTGAGAGAATTTGAAAATACCCCGAGGAAATGTTTGTTAAGTCATTTTGTGTGCATCAGGAGAAGTGAATGACTAAACTTGACATCATGGTCATGAACTCCCTTTTTTTTCCTACTACTTTTTGAACACTTATGTGTGCTAGATCTCATAATACATATGTAACGTGCATTATATCATATAATTCTAGATTTATCTCTCTGAAGGTGATTCTGTTATTTCTTTGTTGTCTTTGTTAACTGCAGTTGAATTGGCCCCCAACTGACTCATGAGACTCCATACTAAGTGGATAATAACCTTGTCTGGTCCTGCACCATCATTGGCTAATTTTCTGAAGTAGATCGCCAGGCCTTTCTTTCTAGTTCATGTCAGTAAGCTGCACTGAAACCTGTTCAGCATCATAGCAACATGCAAGCCTCCACTGACGGAAGGGTGGTGCTGTCCAAGAGGTGCATTGTCTTGGAGTCGAACCCTGGTCTCCCACATAGAAGGCGAGAATTCTACCATGAACCACCACTACCCCTACTTCCCTCTTATAAAAATGAAACCAAACCAGTTGCCATCGAGTCAATTCTGACTCAAAGTGACCTCATAGGACAAAGCAGAACTACCCCACAGGGTTTCCAAGCCTGTAATCTTTCTGGAATCAGATGGCCATGTCTTTCTCTTGTGGAGCACTGGTGGGTTTGAACCACCAATCTTTTGGTTAGCAGCTGAGTGCTTAACCACTGCACCACCAGGGCTCCTTTTTGCTGTTATAGAGAGCTTTAAATAACTCACAGAAGGTCTCATTGCTAGTAGGTGATGATGCTGGGTCTTAAACCCAAGTTTGTTTTATTTAGGGCCTGAGCTCTTCCTGACTACCACTCCTATTCTAAGAATCCATGATGCCAATGACTCCTTCTTACCAACTGGCCCTTTGTTGAATGATGGACAACACCATATATATATATCCACCCACTCCTCACTTATCAACACAGTTAGGTTCCAAAGACAGGGTTGTTATGCAAAAATCAGCATTATACAAAAATGGGGGATGACTACATCAGATTACAAAATGGAGGATGACTACATTATTACATAACTGGCAGATTACATCATTACATAACTGCCAAACTGCTGAGGATCATGGCTCTGCCCAGCTGACACATAACTTTAACCATCACAGCCAGCGTTACTCTTGCCTCACACCTTGACATTCATTACTGCCAGATGTACTCCAGGTGTATGTTGTTAATGCACAAAATGGTTGGATAGGAGATTTTTTTCCTGTTGTCATAAGAGCGAAATGTCAGATAATGAAATAGTTGGTAAGTGAGGAGTAGGTGTATATATAGTCATGCGCCACATAACATCTGTTCGAGCAATGTCCAGCTGCACATATGTCCATGGTCCCAGAGTGTTACAAATTCAGAAATCCCGAGCGGAGAACCGGACATAGCGGACAACAGGACATAGCGGACGTAACTGGATGAAGAGGATGCAGCAGGCTCCCACACACAATACATGTATCTCATGTCTCTTGGCCGAGCCGGTGGTGGGTGCAGGACAAGGTGACTTCTGCTACTTCTCCTATGACTACGAGGGCTTCTCAGGGTCCACACCCACTCCGCCCCACCTGGACCTGAGTGGAGCTTCCCGGCAGTGTGAGCAGCGTGTAGTGGGCCCCGCTGTGGGCACCAGGTGCAGGATGCTGGGGTGCTGGTTGGCGGGAGGCTTCCAGTTCCAGGCCAGGGTCCAAGGTCAGAGCTGGAACCCAGGTTCTGGGTGAGCAGGCAGGGCCCTGTGTGTCTGGATGCTGAGAGCTGTCAGTTGGGTGACATGGTGGGGGGTGAGCTCTCCTGCAGGGACCCGAGGCCTTGGAAGGACGACGGATGGTCATCTGAGGTTGGGCTGGCAGGAGGCATCTGGAGCAGGGACCCAGGTGTCTGAGAGGAGGAGGTGTCTGGCACCGCCAGGCGTATAGTGGTCCAGTACAAATATAACCTGTATTACCTTGCCGATACATTAATTGAAATATATTACTGAGTTGTACAGTATCTTAGCTCTTTAATCAATGCAGGTACCCATATAACTTTGCTAAGTGTATAGGGATACATCATTTTATTGGGCTTCAATTTATTGTACTTCGCAGATACTATGTTTTTTACAAACTGAAGGTTTGTGGCAGCCCTGCGTTGAGCAAGTCTACTGGCGTCATTTTTCCAGCAGCACGTGCTCGCTTCCTGTCTCTGTGTCACATCTGGGTCATCCTCCCAATATTTCAAACTTTTTCATTAGTATATCTGTTGTGGTGATCTGTGATCAGTGATCTTTAATGTTACTACTGTAATTGTTTTGGGGTGCCATGAACCACGCCCATATAAGACAGTGAACTTAATAAATATTGTGTATGTTCTGATTTCTCCACTGACCAGCTGTTCCCACATCTGTTTCCTCTATTCAGGCCTCGCTCTTCCCTGAGACACAACAATATTGAAATAAGACCAATTAATAACCCTACAACGGCCGCTAAGTGTTCAAGTGAAGGAAGACTCGCGGTCTCTCACTTTAAATCAAAACCTAGAAATGATTAAGCTTTGTGAGGAGGGCACGTCGAAAACAGAGACAGGCTGAAAGCTGGGCCTCTGACACCAAACAGCCCAGCTGTGACTGCAAAGGAAAAGTTCTTGAGGGAAATGAAAAGTGCTCCGCCAGTGAACACACAAATGATAAGAAAGCGAAACAGCCTTATTGCTGATGTGGAGGACGTCTGAGTGGTCTGGATAGCAGATCAAACCAGCCATGACATTCCCTTAAGCCAAAGCCCAATCCAGAGCAAGGCCCTCACTCTCTGCAATTCTGTGAAGGCTGGGAGAGGGGAGGAAGCTGCAGAAGAAAAGTTTGAAGCCAGCAGAGGTTGGTTCACGAGGCTTAAGGAAAGAAGCCGTCTCCATAACATAAAGTGCGAAGGGAAGCAGCAAGTGCTGATGGAGAAGCTGCAGCAAGTTATCGCGAAGATCCAGCTGAGACAATTGATGAAGGGGGCTGCACTAAACAACAGATTTTCTGTGTAGACGAAACAGCCTTATGTTGGAAGAAGAAGCCACCTAGAAGATACATACATACATACATATATACCTATACACATATATATATAAAACCGTAAGGGAATCAAAGTCAGTGGTCCAGTACTATTTTTCCCTGCATTTCTAGCGGTGAGAACCACAGGGAAAAAACCATGCAGTGTTAGGCTGGCGGAAGAATGGGTGGCAAGGAGATAGAAAGAAGTGTACCAGAGGGTCTCTGGCCTGAAGGAGTTTACAGTCTAGCAGGGGAGAGAAAGCATAAATTTCAGAAAAAGAAAAGTTATCAAGTCCCTGACAGGCCCATCAAGCGCATGAACTGTTTGCACCACCGAGTAACCGACAGACGAAGGATAAACTTCACAACTGTTTTTCTCAGAGGTCAGAGAGAGACGCCTCAGGACCGGTCCCCCTGGCGTATCCGCCTGGTGCTCCCCGTCTGATCTGGTGAGTCCTGTCTCCGTGCTTCACTCCTTCTCCTCCTCTGGCGCCAGTCTGCTTGATGAGGAACGCAGTGGCTCATGGCCTCCAGGGCGTGTACTGTGGGCCCTTTGGGGGAAGATGCTGAGTCGGTACTGGTTTATAATGATTGATGGCCACTCCTGGCTCGCCCGCCCCGAGCGTGGCCCTGAGGTCCTCAATTCCCATGTAATTAGCTTCCCTTTTTCTTCCGTGCCTCCCAGGGAAATCTCCCTCGTATTGCTTCTAGGAAGTGTTTTGCCCGTTTCCACCCCCTTGGAACGCAGAGGCCACGGCCACCTCAGTCCGACACCCCTGCTCCCTCCCACTTCCCCCTCCCAAGCTCAGTTCAAGGTCACCTCTAGTTGTCTTGGCTTCGCTTTCCCGGGACAGGCTTCAGTATCGCTCCTCTCACTTCACAGGCCTCAGTGAACTTCCTTCTCGCTTCCCAGCCCTGGTCTGTCTCTGACTCTCCGGTCTTTCAGCTCCCATAACTGGGAAACAGCCTGGGAGACGCATCTGACGTGCGTCTCTTTTCTCTCTCCCAGATAAGGAGCAAGTAGGAAGAAAGAACTTAGTGGTCTGTGTCTCCAAACTTTCTGGAAAACGGGCAGGCTGCCAGACCTGAAGGTGAAGGTTACCTCACTGTGGTGTTGTTGTTTCCCTAAGACAACTGTCTCAACTGTTCCTTGTTGTTGCGTGCTGCCGAGTCGATTCCAACTCATAGTGACCCTACAGGACAGGGCAGAGCTGCCCCACAGGGTTTCCAAGGAGCGGCTGGTTGATTTGAACTGGCAGCCTTTTGGTTAGCAGCCTGAGCTCTTAACCACTGTGCCGCCAGGGCTCTTACTCCTTAAACTCCCCCAAATTTACTGGCTAGCTCTCTGTGCTTCTCTCTCTTTCCTGAAGGCAAGTATCTTTTACATGAAATTCCTCCGCTTCAGGATTCAACCCCAGCTCAACGGCGAGGCAGGTGTAGTTTTTCTGGCAGCCCCCTCCTCATTCGGAGCTGCTCAGTCCCACATCCAGTCATCCACACATGGGCCCCAGTCTCCATGTGCTCTGTGCTGAGTTCCCAGGCTCCTAATCAAACCCGTTGCCATCGCGTCAACACCAACTCCTGGCAACCCCATGTGTGTCAGAGTAGAACTGTGCTCCATGAAGTTTCCAATGGCTGATTTTGGGGAAGTAGATCACCAGGCCTTTCTTCTGAGGCATCTCTGGGTGGACTCAAACTGCCAGCCTTTCAGTTAGCAGGCAAACACATTAACTGTTTATACCACTCAGGGACTGCAGGGTTTTCAGATTCCTGTGTGTACAAGAATTGCTTGAGAGTTGTTGAAAAGCCAGTTCAGGGCCCGATCCCATGGATTCTGCTGCCACAGAGCTGTAGCAGGGCCTGGGGATCTGCATTTTAAATAACCTCCCAGGCCTTTTTGCTGCAGATGGGCTGCAGGACACCTTCTGGAAAACGCTGGGTGACGTGGTCTCCGGAGCCCAGCTTTCCTGAATTGCTGTGCAGGAGCCCCTGCTGTGACCACCAGGATGGGACCCTCTGGAGGGCAAGACCTGACGGTTAGCCCTGCAGGAAAGGGCGACAGGGTTTCCACTGGGATTTTCTCTTCAAGGGGAAAGTCAAGGTCAAGGACGAACCTTGTGTTGGTCAAAGTAGGAGGCTGCCAGCAGGCGTGAAATCCTGGGCTCCTCTGACATTTTTATGGATTAAGACTCTTGAGTTTTGAAGGCTTCAAGAATCCTATAAAAATTCAAATTCTTTATCAAATGTTTTATCAGCTGACAGTAACCAAACAGCTCTGACAGAAGCCAAGATGGGGGTTACTGAGAAGGGCAGCAGCAATATCTGCTCTGTGGAGGAGGTAGGGGTAGAATTCTGACCTTCCCTGCGGGAGACTCGGGTTTGACACCCAACCAATGCACATCACGTGCAGTTGCCACCCATCTGTCAGCAGAGGCTTGCATATTGGTATGGTGCTGAATAGGTTTCAGCAGAAAGTCCAGACTAAATAAGACTAGGAAGAAAAGCCTGGCAATCTACTTGAAAATCAACCAATGAAGACACTATGGCTTGATCTGCAACTGATCATGGAGGCGGCGCAGGACCAGGCAGCATTTTTTTCTGCTGTGCAGGGAGGTCGCCATGAGTCGGGGACCAAGCTGGCAACAGCTAACAACACAGCAGCACCCTGTGGGAACTGTGCAGGGGTCTGGGCAGGGCCCTGGGGAGACACAGGACTGCTGCCGCAAGGTGTCCAAGATGAGCGGGGACGGTGGAACCAAGGGGTCAGGGGGCCCTGGACTGAGGGGAGTGCTGAGTCTGGAGTAGACGATGTTAGGTTTCCAGACTGGAGCCTTTTAAGTCCCACCCCACTGTGTGGTCCTGGGCCAGGACAGCAGTCCCGTAAGGCATAAGGTGTGGTTACTATTAGATATTCCCAAGTGGTCCCCATTCCTCTGTTCCAGCTCCCCATTTCCAAGCACCTGTTCTGCAAGAAACCTCCCCTGGCTATGTCCTCTCCCCGGCACCTCCCACCCAGCCCAGGCCTCACCGCAAACACGTGCACACTCACACACATATGCACGCACACACACACACATATACACATCAACACACACGTGTACACACATAGACCCCCGACATATACACATCAACACACACGTGTACACACATAGACCCACACACACACACATAGAAATCAACACACACGTGTACACACATAGACCCCCCACACGCAGTCACATGCACACACACGTGCACGCACATATACACACATGTGTACACACACATGCACCCACACACATGCGCACACACATGTACACACACACATACATGCGTGCACGCATGCACCCATATTCACATGCGCACACACATGCACACACGTGCACACATATATACATGCGCACACACGTGCACACACGCACACACACGTGCACAGGTACCCACACGGCACTGGCTGTCTCTCACGCTCTGCAATTTCTGTTCTTAGACGAGTCCCTTTCACCGGCTTGAATGGCTCGCGCTCGTGTGTTGCTTTGAAAGGTCCTCGGATGGTCACTCGGTGTTTATCTCTCCTAACCAGGCAGCAAGATCTGTCAGGGCTTCTATTTCTTCTCTTTTGCTTCTTCCCACAGTACTCAGTACAATGCTCAGGAAAGAGATTTTTACCTGTTCATCTGCTGACCACATGGTCTCTGTCCTATCTCATAGGCCCTTTTCCTGGTAGAGGTGACTCAGTAGATTTCCCAGGAGGGAGGGAGAGAACCAGAAGCTTCGTGTCCTCCTGACTCCCTCCGAAGTGCGCCATGTCATCACCCAGCCTCGGGGCCCGGAGCTGCTGTGGCGGGGGACTCGCCCTGTGACACGGCCGCCCACTCCACCGACTGGACCATCAAAGGAAGCCTGCCCTCTGGTCCCCTAGGCTTGGGATTAGGGTGAGCTGAGCTGTCAAACACAGCGGTCTCCTTCTCCTTTGAAGGGGGTACTGTGCGCCCTGGTGTTAAGACTGGGCTTAGAAGTCAGGCAGGTGTGAATTCCAGTCTTGCCTCTAGCTGTGGCCAGCGTCTTACTCTTTAAGTATTTCTTAGTCTCCGTGAGCCTCAGTTTTCTCAGCTGGAAAATGGGAATAAAAATCAAGTATCTCTCTCAGAGGTTTGTTGGGGGATTAAATGAAATGATGCAGTTGAAACACTTTTCACGGTGCTAGCACAGAGTGAGCACTGTAAAGTTCAGCTGTAAAAGAACTCTAGAAGGACTTTCCGCTTTTGTGGAAGTCCAGGGCACCCCAGCTGCGGTCGTCTTTACCATCCTGCTGATGCAGGGTCGTATGAGTCGGAATTGACTCGACGGCAGCGGGTTTTAGCGGGCACTGCCCCCTGGGTCCCTGGGTGATGCAAATGTTTGCACTCCCCTAAATTAAAGGAGGCCCTGCATGGCACGAACATTAAGCACTAACCTACTAGCCAGAAGGTTGGCAGTTCAAACCCATCTGGGACACCTCGAAAGAGAGGCCTGGCAATCCACTTCTGAAAGGTCCCAGCCTTGAAAACCCTATGGAGCAGTTCTGCTCTGCACCCACGGGGTCACCATGAGTCAGAATCAACGTGATGGCACCTAATAACAGCAACACTCACCCAGCAGCACCATGGAAGAAAGGCCTGGCAATCTGCTTCTGTAAAGACCACCGCCAAGAAAACCCGATGGAGCAGTTCTACTCTGTAACACACACGGGGTGGCCATGAGTCGGGCTTGACGCCACAGTTACGGCTGTTTTGTTTTGTTTTCTAATGGCCCCTTGACTGCTTTATTTTTTCCCTCTCTGTTGGGGGACAGGAAGGCATCTTCTTCAGAAAAGCAAGAGAGAGCGTCCCTTGTCCCTCCCTGACCTCAAGCCGTGAGATGTCCATTCCCCTCTTGTAGAAACCCAGCCTGTACCTCCTGTAAACTTCCCTCCCTCTGGCCAGTAAGCCCAGCAGAGGCCCTCTTGGCTCAGGGCCACCCCGGGAGGCATCCTGTCCTCTGCTCTGCCCAGCCACGCTGGAACTGGTGGACTCGGGTTTAATTGAAAAATCCCCAATCAGGACAGTACAAAGAGAGTCTCTTTTTAACGTAAACCTGCAAATGCAAATACTCGAGTGGATGTGCCCGTCTCCTATCTCCCGCTTTTCTTCCCTGTCTGAAGCAAACTCCTCTGTGAGGCTTCAGGTCCCAGTAAAGAGGCTGCTTTGCAATCCTTCATTACGCATTTGTGCAAAGGGACTCCTTAGTGGTTGATGAGTGACCTGAGAACAGATTGTATACATATTTCAAGCAGGATTTTCTGCTAGATTCCATCCTTTAAAAACTTCTGCGGCTGCCTGTGTAGTAGTTTTTCAAGGATGCACTTTCTCTAGTTGGACTCATCACACCCTCTCCAGGAAGTGGCTCTGCCTCTAAAGTACCTTCTGAACAGTGCGGTGGACTCAGGAGCCCACATTAAATTATTCTGAGCTCATGATGAAAGAGATACAGGGAACCAAAGGGCCCTGTGGAAATGGTATTTGGCTAGTGGAGCTGTTCATCTGGGAGGGAGCTGGGTACTGAAAACATACACGGGAAGGAACTTTTCACGGCCATTTCATCAGAGGTGTGAGGAAGTAAGCTTATCAGACCTAGGCCTTTATCAGAAGGAATCTTCCACAAGCAGGAGTCACTGACCTTCGGGCTGGAGAGCTTTCATGAAGGGGCAGGGAAGCTCAAGGACAAGCTGCAGGAGGGGACTCGGCATCCGGAGGGAACGGCTTTCACTTTTCCCTGAGGTTAGAATTTCTGGGCTAATCCTGGTACAAGGAGAGCTCTGCCCTGGGGGCTTAGCAAGGACGTCAGGATGTGCCGCCAAGGACAAAACAGAATCAAATCCAAAGTCTGCAGTCCAGCCTTCAAGGCTGGATGAGGTCAGCTGCCTTCCCACCGGTCTCCAGCTCTCTCCCCTCTCACCTTCCCTCAGTCCATTCCGGTCAGCCGGGGAGGGCTTTCTAAAAGTCTTATCCCGCTACCCCTTCCTCACTCCCACCCTAGCCTTAACCCCCAGGCTCCTCTCTAACTAACTCATTCATCCTTCAGTTCTCAGTTTGCTATTGTTGTTAGGTGCCCTCGAGTCGGTTCTGACTCACAGCGACCTGATGTACAACAGAATGAAACACTGCCCAGTCCCGCGCCATCCTCACAATTGTTGTTATGTTTGAGCCCATTGTCGCAGCCACTCGTCTTGTTGAGGGTCTTCCTCTTTTTCTCTGACCCTCTACTTTACCAAGCATGATGTCCTTCTCCAGGGACTGATCCCTCCTGATAACACGTCCAAAGTATTTGAGACAAAGTCTCGCCATCCTGGCTTCTCAGGAGCATCCTGTTTAGACATCACCTTTTTGGAGAAGCCTTGATTGTCAGCCCCTCCCACTCCCATCTCATGCTGAGCTAGTGGCTCCTCCTTTAGGGACAGTATTGCTATCACCGGTTTGCTTGTCAGCCTCCCCAGCTGGACTGTAAGTTCCTTGAAGGCAGGGACTGTGTTTTGTTTAAGGATGCTTTCTAGCACCTCCCGCCAGATGCAGTGAGAGACAAAGGACGGGATTTGTGTTGTTAGATGCCCTTGAGTCAGCTCCGACCCATGGTGACCTTATGCACATAGAACTACATGTTGCGAGTCCTGGGCCACCTTCATGACTGTTGGTGTGTTTGAGTCCATAGTTGGGACTATTGTGTCGTACCCTCCAACCTAGGGGGCGTCTCTTCCAGCACTGTGTCAGACAATGCTCGGTTGTGATCCATAGGGTCACCATTGGCTAATTTTAGGAAGTGGATCATCAGACCTTTCTTTCTAGCCTGCCTTAGTCTGGAAGCTCCATTGAAACCTGTCCACCATGGGTGATCCTGCTGGTATTTGAGATATCGGTGGCCTAACTTCCAGCATCATAGCAACATGCGAGCCAGCACAGAGCCACAGACTGACACATGGGTGGTGGGAAAGACAGGATCGCTGCAAGAAAAACTCTCATTCAGAAAAGGAAGAACAGAAGAGGACGCCGAGAGGTTGCTGGAGCACAGAAGGGAAACCGTGAGGATCCCGCCCTGGCTGAGGACGGACCCCTGGCCGGCCTGGCAGCCCTGGGCCTGCCGTTCAGGAGTCACCTTTTCCACTGTCCTTCAATCACAGTAGGGCGTTGAGAGGAATACCCTTGCTGGGGGCTTCACAAACTTAGCAGTCCACTTCCCACTGGTGAGAGTTTGGGACCTGGGACCATCTGCTGCATTAGATAGTCAATGATACACCCTTTTTAAAAACTGGGTTGACTTCGAGTCTGTTCTTGCCCAGTCAATTCCATGGGCCAAAGATCTTGTCTAGACACAGCCGTTGCGTCTGAGAATTCCTGCCCTCCATCTGGCCCCTGGGTTCTGTCCATCACCCTGGCCCTCAGTTCAATTGCCTCTGCCTTGAGGCAATTTGAAACAATAGCTTGGTGGGGAGATACCACCCAATATCTGATTTTTCCCAGCCAGCATCTTCACAATAAGCCTGAGTGTCTCCTTTGTCTACTGGAGAATGCTTAACAGGAGGTGCTGGAGAAGCCCAGGCATCAGGAGTATATTTGCCTCAATCTTATCTCCTGCTCCATCCCCTGCCTCTTTGCCTCTGCTCCCGCTGACTTTATCTAAGAGTAGAGCATTCTGCTTTTTCAGCCCGGAAAGGGCTTCAAGTTATTGGACTCTTAGCCAATCAACTCAGATCTCAGAGCATAGACAGACAGACAGAAAGCACCTCTCTTAGCAAAGCTGTCTTTTTCTTCCTCACTGTTTCAGATAAGTCACCTTTAGTCTAAGCTTATCTCACTCATGTATAACCTGACTGAAGGCTGCAAGAAATAAAGTAGATGCCAATATTCTAAATTTCACCAGCATTTCCCCAATACTACAGCCTCTGTGAGCACACGGCTGGTGCCCTGGGGTTCAGCGGGTGGCAATTTGAGCGAGTATTTTACTACCCTACAGCAAGGGTCACTCCACCTTAACGTCCTCCATTCAGCCTAATTGTAGGGTCTGTTTCCAGCAGCTCCCCAGCCCTGGTATGACTCCTCTATCACTTGTCTGATTTGGGCTATGTGGAAGAGGCTAGGTTCTCTGAACTTTACCAATTCTATGTTGTTTTCTTAGAAAGGAGGAAGAGTAAAGGAAATGATTCCAGAGAGTAACCAGCAGTAGTCTGCATGGCTTTATTCAGCGTTCATATGTTCAACAAGCATTTATTGAGCACCTACTGTGTTCCAGGTACTAAGGAGACAGGTTTCTGCTCCTAAGAGCCTGAGAAAGTGGTGGGGGATGCAGACGTTGATACCCTCTGTGGGAATAACGTAACAGGCAGCCTGGAGTCCAGGCAGCTGATCCAAACCGGGAGGTCTCAGCAGAGGTGGATCCTCCCCAACATTGAGCGTGCATTCTGTGAGGCTGGGGTTCTTGCCTGATTTACTCACCACTGATGCACCCTCTGCATCCCCCACGAAACAACACCAACCACCCAGTGGGTCCTCAGTAAATATTTGTTGAACGCATGATAATGACACTTGAGGTGAATCTTGAAAGATGAGTAAGAACGATCGCAGTGCAGAAGACTAGCAGGACACGAGTCGGGCCTGGTGGGCAATAGTGCCTTGGAGGTGCCTCGGACATGAGAGATAATAGCTACTCCTCCACAAAGGTGGCATTTAATCAGGTTTGAAAATGGGGAAGAGGTGAGCAGATGCAATACCTGAGAAGGAGTCATTGCAGGAGAGGCAGAGTCGGAAGGCATCCCATTGAGGGCCAGAAGACAAAGCTGGACAGGAGGGATATGAAGCCATTAGTGCTGGTCTGCCTGTGAATGCCCTGAAGGGGTTTCAGGAGATGGGAATGCAGTAAAGTGACACCTTTAGTGGGAGCAGTGAGAAGCCCATTGCGAAAAGGGTTTTCTGTCCCCTTTTCTGGAAGCTGTCAATGTGGCCGCCATCCTAGTATGAGTGCATAGGATTGGAAGGCCGACTGTCAACAGGCTGGTGTTCTCTCTATAGGAGTGTCTTACTTACCGAGTGTTGCCATCACAACAACAGCAAAAATAGCACAAGAGTGTGGTTGTAAAGGATTTAAGTGCTAGAATTTATTGTCTCACAGTTTTGGAGGGTAGATGTCCAAGTCAGGGCATCGGCTCCAACGGAGGGTTCTTTCTTGTCAGTAGACCTTGGAGTTGCTGGCATTTCTTGGTGTTCCTTGGAGTCTGCCTTCCGCCTGTGTATATTCATGTCTGTTCTTTTTATAAGACGCTATTGAGTGGTTAGGTTTAGGACTCATCCTATTTATTAATAGAACATAATAAAACATAATAGAACATTAACGTAACATAACATGACAACAAAAAACAACGAAAAACCCTTCTTTCCAACCAGTGGTTAGGGTGTCCACATTTTTTTGTGGGGGACACAATTCAATTCTGTAACAGGGATTTTGCCTTCGCGCAGGATAAATTGTGACCAGGTGATTGGTTATGGTTTTATCATCCGTCTCCGTAGATATATCGAAGAAAGACATCAGCACTCTTTGCCATTCAACTGCAACTGCTTTTGAGGCATAAAAAGAACAACTTAATAAAACAGCAAAGGGCATTGACCAAAGGACAAAGTGTAAAGCCCAAAAGAGTATATTTTAAATAAAGTATATGACGTCTTCATCTGGTGTGAATAACTTTATTATAATTCTTAGTTTAACCTTAGAGATGAGAAAACTGTCAAATCATCTTGAACTTCTGCTATGGAGCCCTCCAAAGGTTTAGGTCAGATTAAGATCTAAAATTCCTCCAGCAAGTCTTCAACTTTTCTACTACTACTCAGAATCAAAGTCATCTTGCAACAACCAATAGTTTTTGACTGTTGCATGAGTACAAGGGGTGGTTTGGGTTCTGCCTTCCCTTCAGCTTACCAGGAAAGTAGTTCCTGCTCCCACTTCTCTGTGAAGTCCTTTTCTCGAGGAAGAAGCTGAAAGAGAGAGAAAAGCTTAGAAGTGTCCAGTCTGTGACTTATTTGAGACTTTAAAAATCTTTTTTTCCTGTTGAGTAAATGTCTTGTCCCATATTTCCACATTTTTCTGAGCAGAGTGTGATCTGATCATCATTAATGACTACAATTATTCTTCAATTAACCTTAAATTATAATAAGGATTTGGAACTGACATTTCCTTCTAAAACTGTCTTTTCCAGAATAAGGATCATATAACCAATAGTTCCAGAACATAGTCTAAATAGAAATTTTAGTAAGATTGGTAAATTAATAAATATAAAACTGTATAACATATATATACACATATATATAAACTCTATGTATAGTTATAACTATAATTATATATAGCTCTCTAGGTATGTATATTGACCTCACCACCTCTAGTAGCAGACCTTCTTGCTCACCAAACAAAAGCAAAGAAATCGTAACCTGATTCCTGAGGCCTGAGGCTAGGATTTAAAAGAAATGCCCATGTTGGACTCTTGGTTACTTCCCCAGAGCTCCCTGTATGTTAAGGGGCGGTTAAACAAAATACCGTCCTCCTCACTTATCCACATGGTTAGGTCCCAAAGACCAGGTCATTATGAGAAAATTGGTGTTATGCAAAAATGGAGGATGACCACATCAGATCACAAAATGGAGGGCAACATATCATTACCTAACTGCCAAATTACGTCTTTACGTAAGTACCGAACCGCTGAGAATCATGGCCCACCCCGGTTGACACATAAGCTTAACCTTCACAGCCAGCATTTCTCTTGCCTCACACCTCGGCGTTCGTTACTGCCAGACATGTATCGTTAATGTGCAAAATAGTCGGATAGTAGATTTTTTACTATTGTCATAAATTTGGAATGTCAGATAATGAGAGAGTCGATAAGTGAGGAGTAGGAGAATAGAGTCTCTGGGTGGAGCAAATGATTAGCGAGCTGGGTTGCTAACCATAAAGTTGAAGGTTCGAGTCTACCCAGAGGTGATTTACAAGAAAGGTCTGGTGATCAGCCATTGGAAACCCTTGGGAGCACTGTTCCTCGCTGACACGTATGGGGTCACCATGAATTATCTTTCATGGCTGATTTTAAGCAACTTAAAGGCTGTAACTCTCTGTATGAAGGATTCCTAAATCTGGCTGTATCTCATAATTATCTAGGCAGTTATTAAAAATGCAGATTACTGGCCTGGAACTAAGACCTACTAAATCAGAACACTGAGAGGTGTGGCCTGAGATCAGAATTTGTAGCAAGTTCTCCAGACACAGCTAATGCAGCAGGTCAGCACCCATCAAGGGCCAGCTTTGTGGAACCTCTGCTCTTCATGAACATCCTCTTTAAATTCTTCGTTTTTCAACAGTTTTTTAGTTAATGTTCAGCCTGAAATTAAGTTGTTTGGTGGACAGAATTTTGAGGTTAACAGTTGGCCTCAGCCTCAAAGGGAAGTACATATGGAAGCAGCAGGATGCAATCCCCGAGTGAGAAATCCAGTGGGGGGGTGGGGAAGGACTCAGTGTCTCAGGCCTAGCATGGTGGCCCCCAGCCCCAGGATGGACACTGTCCCCCTCAGCCATGGGCTTGGGGGGAGCGGATCAGCACACGAGGTGTTGTAACTCCTTTAAGCTCTTAGAGCACCTATCCTCGCCATCGCTCGACCTACACCACCTGTGATGTTGTCTTGACTTTTGTACCCTTGCTTGGGTCTTCCTGAGGGTAGGAACTGAATACAGCAAGGAAAGTTGCCTGTGGGGGTTGTTGCTGTTAGGTGCCCTTGAGTCGATTCTGACCCATAGCGACCCTACGTGCAACAGAGCCAAACACTGCCCGGTCCTGTGCCATCCTCACAATCGTTGTTACGCTTGAGCCCACTATTGCAGCCACTGTGTCAATCCATCTAGTTGAGGGTCTTCCTCTTTTTCAGTGACCCTTTACTTTACCAGGTATGATGTCCTTCTCCAGGACTAGTTCCTCTTAATAACATGTCCAAAGTACATAAGATGAAGTCTCGCCATCCTTGCTTCTAAGGCGCATTCTGGCTGTACTCCTTCCAAGACAGATTTGTTCATTCTTCTGGCAGTCTATGGTACAGTCAATATTCTTTGCCAACACCATAATTCAAAGGCATCAGTTCTTCTTCAGTCTTCCTTCTTCATTGTCCAACTTTCGCAAGCATATGCAGTGATTGAGAACACTATGGCAAGGGTCGGGTGCCAACCCACGGGGGTGCATGTGTTAATTTATAGAGCCCTCAAAATATCTGTCTTGATCAAAGCAGAACATTATAAAATTAAAAGCAAAATATAGGGATGCCTCACATCCTTAGCTCCTCTTCTAATTTCTGTTTTACTTTCAGTGGCTTCCTCTATAGTTCTGATTAATGAGCTTGTACTTCAGTTTTTTGATTTCTCAATTTTCAGTAGTCATGGGGGACCCTCAACAAGATGGACTGGCACAATAGCCACGACTATGGACTCAGACATACCCATGATCACGAAGACGGCCCAGGGCCGGGCAATGTTGCGCTCCGTCATACAGAAGGTCCCCATGCTTCGGAGCCAACTAGCAACAACAGTAGTACTTAGGGAATAAGCTTAATTCCACTTACCCTCTTCCACTCCACTCTCCTTCTAATATTGTCAGATTTTCTTGTTTTTTTGTTCTATTGGTTTTATTGTGATTAAATCTCTATTTCTTGATGTATTAATTTTAGACAGCATTTTTCGACTCTTCAGTAAATAAATGGAAGAAGCTAACACCTCGACACTTCCCTCCACTTCTCCACTTTCCCTCCAGACCCCCGTAGACATCTCAGTAATATTATTCCTCTGACTTGCCAAGGTTTCTTGCATGTACATTCTGCTGCATAACTAGATTTCAATCTTCGGGGTTTGTGCAAAGTTTGAGTCCCACATCCAAGAAGCAAACAGCATTTACATCTTTTAGATTGATTCATATCTAGGCTGATTTTCTTGTGTCCCTTTTGCCACTGGAGTTTCTAATTACCTGTTATTTTTCTTGTTGACAGAAGAAATATGCTTTCTTTACTCTCTGTAGGAGATGTTTGCTTTTTAGGTTGCTTCCTAACTAAACCGTCTTTGTATTCTGGGATCATCCCCAAACACGGGGGCAGGCTCCCTCCACCAGAGGCTGAAGGAGCCACGCATTTGTCTCCCAGCTGACATGGGCACGTGACAGAGCTTAGACCATGTGTGCCTTAGTCTCCTGGTGCTGCTGTAACAGAAGTACCACAAGGGGGGCTTTAAAGAACAGAAATTGATTTTCTCACAGTTCTGGAGCCTGAAAGTCCAAATCAGGGTTTCGACTATGTTGACCCATTCTTTGTGATTAGTCCCAGGCAGTCCTTGGTTCCTTGGCTTGTAGATGATTCTCACATGGCGTCTTTCTTTCCCCTGTGTGTGTGTGTGTACACGTGAGGGTGTGCATGCGTCTGTATCAATGCTGCTCCTCATATAACTTAGAAGTGATTAGGTTTAGGACCCACCCTACACTGGTATGGCCTACAGTGACATAATAAAGAAAACCCTATTTCCAAACAGGATTACATTCACATACTGAAGGTTGGATTCCAACATATATTTGGGGAGGGACACAATTCAGTCCACAGTAATGTGAATTAAAAACCCACTGCCATTGAGTCAATTCCGACTCATAGCAACCCTATAGGACAGACTAGAACTGCCCCATACAGTTTCCAAGGAGGGCTGGTGGATTCAAACTGCTGACCTTTTCGGTTAGCAGCCGTAGCTCTTAACCAGTGCACCACCAGGGCTCCATGGATGCAGTGTGCATGCACCTGGGTATTCGATCTTGATGGAGAGATTCAGAAGCACAGGGACAGTCTGGTCCTGTGGCAGCTGGAAGAGTCCTGCAAAGCAGCAGTGCAGCGATGAGTGTCCAGACGGAGCAAAGGCCAGTGACGTAGCGGGCTGTGCAGGAGTGACAGCACCCTGAGCCCCTGGCTGTTCTTTCCTTGATTTGCCCTTTATTCTTAGCCTAGATCTTTCATCTTTTCTCTGAATATTTCAATATCCTTCCAATAAATTCCTTCTTTTTTAAGTTAGCTAAAGTTGGTGTCTGTTGTTTACAATCAAGGATCGAATTATACCGACATCGGCTCTGGCAGTCGGTTACGAGCAAGAAGCATGCATAGAAATGGAAGGAAGCTGGGGTTGGTCATCTGGCCTAGTCAGCACTGAAGACAGTAACGGTCATACTGTTAACTCAGAGAGGGGACTCTGGCTTCACATGGCATGCAGGGGTAAAATAGTTGATTAAAACTGGGTTAAATATCCATTGAACGCAAAGATTTTAGGTCACTGAATTGCTACTTTAAGGATGGCAGTGTAGGGGGGCCATTTTAATTGGTACTGTAGAACTCCAAGAATAAAGACAAGTTTAAAACCCCAAAGCACATGGCTCAAGGCATAGACTGAAACCAGGGATTTTTTTTTAACCCTGTATTTCTTTTTTTGGACCATGCTAAAACAAACTTATGGCCCGAAGCCTCAGAGGTGACTAAGAACATAGCACAATACTATGCGTTGTTGAATTGTAACATCAGTTAAACATATAACCTTAGCAGGTTTCTGATGGGAAAGTAGAGCCTATAATAAATCCCAGAATAGATACATATGGGAGGAATTTATGGACTTGGATTACATAGAACCCGATCTTCTGCTGAGCTTTCCTCATTAGCCAAAGCAACCCCTCTCCCTTGTCTAATAAGGTCATTCTCCCCTTTCTTAATCTGCCATAACTCTTTTTCTTAAGTCATCATCCTTGCAAGAGAAAACCATTTCTTCTCAGTTCCTCATGGCCCCTCCCTCTCCACATCATTTTAACTCCAGATTCCTAACTAAGGTCGGATCCCAGCCTGTGTTTGGGTGCCAATTACAAGCCAAACCCAGGAAGAGATATCTTATATACTAAAAGAATTGCAAGATTTTCCAAATTTATAATGCCAAAAGGTGGAGAATATGTATGAGAAAGGATTCCATGGGTCCTGGGTGGCACAAACAGTTAACATGCTCAGCTGCTAACTGAGAGGTTAAAGGTTCGAGTCTACCCTGAAGCACCTTGAAAGAAAAGCCTGGTGATCTATTTTTGAAAAATCAGCCATTGAAACCCTATGGAGCACAGCTTTACTATGAACACACGAGGTTGCTGTGAGTTGGAAATGACTTGATGGCAACTGGTTTTGTTTTGTTTGGTCCAGTAGGGATGGAAAAGCGTAACTCTAAATCAGCCCGAAGGTAATTGATATGGGACACTTTAATAAACGCTCTGGGTTCAATGTGACATTTCAAGCAGCTAAGACTGCATCTAATTGTTTGCTTCACTATTTGACTAAAACTTGATTCCACAGTGCCCCATAGTGAACGGCATTTAAATTCCTTGGTATAATGTTGTTGTTGTCGTTAGGTGCCATCGGGTTGGTTCCAACTCATAATGACCCTACGCACATCAGAAGGAAACACTGCCAGATCCCACAGCATCCTCACAACTGTTGCTATGTTTGAGCCCATTGTTGCAGCCACCGTGTCAGTCCGTCTTGTTGAGGGTCTTCCTCTTTTTCACTGACTCTCTACTTTGCCAAGCATGATGTCCTTCTCCAGGGACTGACCGCTCCTTATAACATGTCCAAAGTATGTGAGATGTAATCTCACCATCCTTGCTAAACTAATATTAGCAGCTCCTAATTTATCACAGAAGCACTGACGGTTCGGTGGTAGAATTCTCCCTTCCATCTGGGAGACCTGGGTTCAATTCCCCACCGATGCTCCTCTGAGCAGCCACCGTCCGTCTGTCTGTCAGTGGAGGTTGTGCATGTTTCTATGATGCTGAAAAGGTTTCCATGGAGCTTCCAGACTGAGACAGACTAGCAAGAAAAGCCTACTTCTGATAATCAGCCAGTGAAAACCCACAATCAATCATGGGGATGACCCAGGACAGGGCATTGTTTGGTTCCGTTGTGCATGGGGTCACCATGAGTCGGGAGCCGACTCCACAGCAGCTAACAACACCAATTTATCATGGGGATCCTAGGACCAAAACAGATGAGAAATCCACTAAGGTTCTACTTGATAAGAATGACCGTAAAGAAAACTAAAACAACAACAACAAAAATGAAAACAATCTCTCCCTTCTCCTGCTCCCCGCAAAAAAAGAACAAACAAAAATCTCCAGGTCTAGTGAATAACGACTTGGAGTGACCCCCACCCCATTCCTAGACCTCAGGCAGTTTATAGATCCAGGACCCTTTGGATGGAAGGTAAGCTGGAATTCTCTAGTAATAACACAGCAACCTCCTGCAAATTATTCTCCTAATCTTCCCCCAAAGGACCTGCCATTTACTGAAGTGACCATACCCCGATGTGTTAGAACAGAATCCCTAGAAGTAAAGCTTGAGTCAGAGCTTTACTGGGGAGTCAAATCCCTGGGCAGCGGGGGTGAGGTCAAAGGGAAGCCAGCATGGGAAATAAATGCAGAGCGATGCTTTCCTGCACTGGTCTCTGCTTCAGGGCATGAGACGCTGCTCACGGAGTCACAGCTCAACAGATGCGCCCACTCAGCCACCAAGAATCCTCCAGAAAGGCTGTGTGCAACCGCTGTGCCTTGGAGACGCCAGTCAGAGGGAGAGGTGGTGAGAAAACTGACTGTCGTCATCCGTCTCCTTTGCTTACCCCCACAGAGAGTTAGCTCTCTTGCATTTACAGGTTGGACCACTTGGCTCCTTCTACAGCTGCTCAGGAAGTCAAGTCTTGAGAAGTGAGGCCCCATCAGCGTCTGAAAGTAGTGGGGTGAGCCTGAATTTGGGATCCTTGGTGGTGCAGTGGTTATGCGCTTGGCTGCTAACGGAAAGGTCAGCGGTTCATACCCACCAACTGCTCCTCAGGAGAAAGATGGCAGTCTGCTTCCGTAAAGCTGACAGCCTTGGAACCCCTTTGGGGCAGTTCAGCTCTGTCCTGTAGGGTCGCTATGAGTTGGAGTTGACTCAGCAGCAATGGGTTTGTTTCTTTGGCCTCAGGTAGTACAACCATGTAGGTACACGCATTGGTTGTTGCTGCCACAGTTGAGACAAAACAAGGACGAAGGAGCCGTGATGGAGACAAGGCCAAGAGAATCTGAGAAAACAGACATGAGATGTGGTCAATACACGGGGAGGCAGTTTTCCGATGTTTCAGGAATTATAGACAATGACTCTGAGCCACATGAATGCTTGGGGATCCAAAACATCTCCCAGGCAGACTGGGACTCCTGGGGTCAGGTTAAAAATGGAATTTTGCATGGAATCTGCCTCAAGGTAGGACACTGATTATTTTCCAGGCTCCTGAATATACAATTGAAATGTATGTCCTCAGAAACTTAGATTCACTCCCTGACCTATGGGGTAAGCCCTATTTTAGTAGGTACAGCCCAGTAGAAGCACCAGGCTCATCTGCTCCCTACCAAAATAATAAATAAAAAATTATAACCCTGTCAGAATCACAGAGATTGGTACTACCATCAACATGTTAAATGCTAGAATGATTGTAATTTCTACCACATCTGCAACTGGATTATTTTAAGCTTGATTAGGTAGTGACTTCCAATGCAGTTGATGTTCTAGATGTGTTTCCTCACTGAAACTACTAGGGCCTGGTATAAAGCTAGTAATTTGGCGAATATCCTTTTCTCTATCCCCCAAACCCATCAGAAGCGTTTGCTCTACCTGGCAGTGGTAACAGAACATGTAACATCCTGCCTCAGGGGTACATTAACTGTTCTATGGTGTAATCTGCTTGCAGCTTCTCTGGCTCACCATCCTACAATATCATATTAAAATTTTATAAAAAATAAAAACTCCACAGTACCATATTAAAAATATTATGCTGATAAGAGCCTGAGAGCAGGAAGTAGTAGGTACTGCAGATGCCTTGTTAAGACATAGCGTGCCAGAAGAGTGAGAAATAAATACCATGAAATTACAGGGAGCTACCATTTCTGTTTCCGACAATATTCTGCAATCCGAAGAGTTTTCATTGGCTAATTTTCAGAAGTAGGTCAGTAGGCCTTTCTTCCTAGTCTGCCTTAGTCTGAAAGCTCCGCTGAAACCTGTCTACCATGGGTGACTCAGCTGGTTGGTATTTGAAATCACAGTGTCATAGCTTCCAGCATCACGGCAACATACAAACCACCACAGAGTGACAAATGGTTGTTGACCAGAGAAATTGAGGGAAAACATCAATGAGATGGATTGACACAATGTCTGCAACAATGGACTCAAACATATCAATGATCATGAAGATAGTGCAGGACCGGGCAACATTTGGTTCTGTCGTACACGGGATCAATAAGAGTTGGAACCAATGTGATGACAACTAAGAACAATAACAGCCATCTTAGAACATTGGTGTACAGGTTTCTGTTTGTGTTCCTGCCTTCACTTCTCCATATATACCTAGAATTGGGATTGTGGATCATATGGCAGTTCTATGTTCAACTTTTTTGTTGAACATAGAACAAAACAACCGATTCATTTGTTTGTTAGCCCCCCAAAACAATGCTGTAGTGGCTTATAATTTTGTCGGGGCTTGAGTTGGACTGGGAATCCACTGAGAACATGGATACTAGTAGTTTACTTAGCTGGTGTGTGAGCCTAGCCTGTCTCTCATTGTCCCCAGAGCAATGAGATTTTTCTGTTCTGTGCTCATCACTTGTTTAAAAATATGGTATCTTAGTCATCTAGTGCTGCTATAACAGAAATACCACAAGTGGATGGCTTTTAACAAAGATAAATTTATTCCCTCACAGTCTAGTAGTCTACAAGTCCAAATTCAAGGCATCAGCTCCAGGGGAAGTCTTTCTTTCTCTGTTGGTTCTGGAGGAAGGTCCTTGTGATGCATCAGTCTTTCTTGGTCTGGGAGCATCTCTGCGCAGGAACCCCAGGTCCGAAGGATGTGCTTTCCTGCCAGCTCCGCTTTCTTGGTGGTATCAGGTTCCCATGTGTCTCTGCTCTCTTCTCTCTTTTATATCTCAAAAGAGATCGGCTTAATTCACTATCTAATCTTGTAGATTTCATCAGTATAACTGCTGCTAATCCATCTTATTACGTCACAGTGATAGGATATACAACACACAGAGAAATCACATCCGATGACAAAATAGTAGACGATCGTACAATACTGGGAATCATGACCCAGCCAAGCTGACAGATATTTTGGGGGACACAATTCAATCTATGACATATGGTAAAGAGTTATTAGCAAAGTTGGGGCTTTTTAGCTTCCTGTTAACACTGTGGAATAATAGAATTTAGTCTCCCCAAATAATTTTATTTCCAGTCTGCCTCAGGCACTTAGACTCTATACTGCTCATTGGGGCAAGTTCATTGAAAAAGAAGTTTTTCATATACAGTAACACATGGAAGAATACTATATTTTGGATAAATAAAGATAAACTTATCAGTAACGGACAATTGTACTATGGAATTATCCCCCTGGTTGAGTACCTTATTGAGATTTGTATCAGCTAATATTTGGTTCAGCTACATATTGCCCCAAATGTGAGTGCATCGTACTTAAGTTTATTTCTTTCTCGTGGAGAGGCAGATGGGAGTTAGGAGGTCCAGGGCTGCAATGGCCATGCCATACTGTGAAGACTCAGTCCTCATGTATCTCACTGCTCCACCATCTTCATGGGCCAAGACAGCAGTTTCAGCTCTCACATCAAATTCCAGCTGGTAGGAAAAGAGGAAAGAGAGAAAAGGGCAAAGCATTTGCTTTAGCTGCCTTTTAAGGTTTCCTAGAAGCCACGCACACTTCTGCTTACATCTCACTGGCCTTGACTTGGTCACTGGTCTATGTCCAATGTCAAGAGAAGCGGGATCTGTAGTCTTAGATGGTGATGTTCACTGTCCCAGATAAAATTGGGTGTCTATAATGATGGAAGAGGGCGAGAAAGGTTACTTAGATGGGGAACTGTTAATAGCCATGTCTCTTACTGGATTTATAATGTAGGAGATGTAGCTGGAGCTCCTGTGTTATTTTGTTCCGATATATAGCTTGGGTAGTGTCTTAGTCATCCAGTGCTGCTACAACAGAAATACCACAAGTGGATGGCTTCAACAGAGAGAAATTTATTTCCTCACAGTCAAAGTAGGCTAAAAGTCCAAATTCAGGGCGTCAGCTCCAGGGGAAGGCTTTCTCTCTGTTGACCTTCTTCTGTTCGGTGTTCCCCTGGACTGGGAGCTTCTCTGCTCAGGGACCCCGGTCCAAAGGGCACGCTCTGCTGCCATCGCTGCTTTCTTGATGGTATGAGGTCCCCAGCTCTCTGCTTGCTTCCGTTTCCTTTTATCTCTTGAGAGATAAAAGGTGGTGCAGGCCACACCCCAGGGAAACTCCCTTTACATTGGGTCAGGGATGTGACCTGGGTAAAGGTGGTGTTACAATCCCACCCTAATCCTCTTTAACATAAAATTACAATCACAAAATGGAGGCCAACCACACAATTCTGCGAATCATGGCCCAGCCAAACACATTCTTGGGGGACATAATTCAAACCATGACAGATAGGTCTGTGGTTACACACACACACACACACACACACACACACACAGGGAGCCCTGGTGGTGCAATCGTTAAGTACTCGGCTGTTAACCAAAAGGTCGGCATTTCTAAGGCACCAGCCGATCCTCGAGAGAAAGGTGTGGCAGTCTGCTTCTGTAGAGTCCAGCCTTGGAAACCCTATGGGGCAGTTCTACGCAGTTGGAATCTACTCGACGGAAACAGGTTTGGTTTGGTTTTTTTGGCTGTTACAGAAAAATGGGAAGAGCTGATTATTTTCTGTCCCAGTGATTTTGTGTAGGTCTTTTTTTCTTTTGTTTTGTTTCACAAGTTATGTTTTTTTAATTTTTTATAATTTGTTTTATTTTTATTGTTGTTGAGAATATACACAGCAGAACACATACTAATTCCATAATTTCTACATGTACAATTCGTCGACATGGATTACATTCTTCAAGTTGTGCAACAGTCTCATCGTTCTTTTCTGAGTTGTTCCTTTACCATTAACCCTGCCCCTTAAGTTTCCTATTTAACCTTTTGGGTTACTGTTGTCAATTTGATCCCATATATATAGATCTTAAAAGAGCACAATGCTCAAGGCAGACATTCTTTACTACTTAAGCTAAACTACTGTTTGGTTTTAAGAATAATTCAGGGGATATTTTTGGTTTAAGGTTTAAAGATTATCTCAAGGCAGTAGATTCAGGGGTTCATCCAGACTCCATGGCTCCAGAAGGACTGGATTCCATGAGAATTTGAAATTCTATTCTGCATTTCTCCCCTTTTGATCAGGATACTTTTATAGAATCTTTGATCAAAATGTTCAGTAATGGTAGCTGGGCACCATCCAGTTCTTCTGGTCTCATGACAAAGGAGGCGGTTGTTCATGGAGGCAATTAGCCACATGTTCCATTTCCTCCTCCTATTCCTGTCTTTCCTTTTTCCTCTGTTGCTCCAGGCAAATAAGGACAAATTGTTGTACCTTGGATGGCCACTTGAAGGCTTTTAAGACCTGTGAAGTCTACAAACTAGGAGGTAGAACAGAAGCACTACACGTTATTAGTCCAATTGACTGGGATATCCCATAAAACCATGACTCTAAACCTCCAAATCAAGGAACAAAATCCCAGGAGGTGTTTGGTTGTTCATAGCCAGCCTCAGCAGTTACTCTTTTTTTCAGTCTTTATTGCAAATGTATTTATCACGCAACTTTTGTCAATTCAACTTTTTACAGGTGTACAGCTTATCGACAGTAATTGTATTAATTGGCTGTGCTACCCTACCTTTATTGTTGTTGTTGTTCTTAGGTGCTGTTGAGTTGGTTCCAACTCATAGTGACCCCGTGTACAACAGAATGAAACACTGCCTGGTCCTGCACCATCATCACAATCATTGCTGTGTTTGAGCCCACTGTTGCAGCCACTGTGTCAATCTATCTGACTGCAGGTCTTCCTCTCTTTCGCTGACCTGCTACTGTACCAAGCATGATGTCCTTCTCCAGGGACTGGTCCCTCTTGATAACATGTCTAAAGTAGGTGAGACAAAGTCTCACCTTTCTCACTTCTAAGGAGCATTCTGATTGTACTTCTTCCAGACAGATTTGTTTGTTCTTCTGGCACTCCATGGTATATTCAATATTCTTTGCCAGCAATCATACTTCAAGCATGAATTCTTCTTTGGTCTTCTTTATTCATTGTCCAGCTTTCGCATGCCTATGAGGCAATTGAAAAAAACCATGGCTTGGGTCAGAGGCACCTTAGTCCTCAAGGTGACATCTTTGCTTTTAACGCTTTAAAGAGGTCCTTTGCAGCAGATTTGTCCAATGAAATATGTCATTTGATTTCTTGACTGCTGCTTCCATGGGCATTGATTGTGGATCCAAGTAAAATGAAATCCTTGACAATTTCAATATTTTCTCCATTTATCTTGATGTTGCTTTTTGTTCAGACTTAATCCATACTGAAGGTTGTAGTCTTTGATCTGTATCAGTAAGTGCTTCAAGTCCTCTTTACTTTCAGCAAGCAAGGTTGTGTCGCCTGCATATTGCAGGTTGTTAATAAATCTTCTTTCAATGTTGATGCTGCATTCTTCTTCATATAGGTCAGCTTCTCTGATAATTTGCTCAGCATACAGATTGAATAAGTGTGGTGAAAGGATACAACCCTGGTACACACGTTTTCTGATTTTAAACCATACAGTATCCCCTTGTTCTGTTTGTACAACTGCCTCTTGGTCTATGTACAGGTTCCTCATGAGCACAATTAAGTGTTCTGGAATTTCCATTCTTGGAAATGTTATCTATAATTTGTTATGATCCACACAGTTTAATGCCTTTGCATAGTCAATAAAACACAAGTAAACATCTCTCTGGTCTTCTCTTCTTTTAGCCAGGATCCATCTGACATCATTAATGCCTTTGCATAGTCAATAAAACACAGGTAAACATCTTTCTGGTATTCTCTGCTTTCAGCCAGCATCCATCTGACATCAGCAATAGTATCCCTTGTTCCACATCCTGTTGTTGTGGATCCAGCTTGAATTTCTGGCAGTTCCTTGTCAATGTATTGCTGCAACTATTTTTGCATTATCTTCTGCAAAATTTTACTTGCCTGTGACAATGATATTGTTCAATAATTTCTGTACTCTGTTGGATCCCCTTTCTGTGGAATGGGTGCATATATGGGTCTCTTCCAGTCAGTTGTGTAGGTGCTGTCTTCCAAATTTCTGGGCGTAGATGAATGGGCACTTCCACTGTTGCATCCGTTTGTTGAAACATCTCAGTTGGTGTTCTGTCAATTCCTGGAGCCTTGTGTTTCACCAATGCCTTTAGTGCAGCCTGGACTTCTTCCTTCAGTACCACTGGTTCTTGAGCATATGCTGCCTCCTGAAATGGTTGAACATCAACCAGTCCTTTTGGTACATGGCTCTTGTTTATTCCTTCCATCTTCTTTTGATGTTTCCCTTAATCAACGTGATTCTCCATCACTGTAAACTGATACTCAATGCTCCATCAGCAGTAAGCCCCTCTTTTCCCTCCCTCCCACCTCTGGTAGCAACTAATAAATGTTGGTCTCTATACAGTTGCCTGTTGTTGTCTTTTTATATATGGGAGGTCATACAATATTTGTCCTTTTCTGATTGGCTGATTTTACTCAGTGTAATGTCTTCAGGCTCCATCCATATTGTAGCATGTATCTAGACTTTATTTCTCTTACTGGCTGAGTAATATTCTATTGCATTTATATGTACCATATATTTTTTATCCATTCATCCGTGGACGGACATTTAAGTTGTTTCTGCCTTTTGCCATTGTGACATTGCTGCAATGAATATTGGTGTACCAGTCTCTGCTTAAGTTTGCTTTCAATTCTTTCGGGTATATACTGAGGAATGGAATTGCTTGGTCATATGGTATTTCTGGAGCTCTGGTTGCCCAGTGGTTAAAAGCACTCAGCTACCAGCCAAAAAGTTCAGCAGTTCGAACCCACCAGCCACTCCATGGGAGAAAGATGTGGCAGTTTGCTTTCATAAAGATTACAGCCTTGGAAACCCTACGGGGCAGTTCTACTCTGTCCTGTAGGGTCGCTAGAAGTGCCGGCAGTGTTTTTTGTTTAAATGGTAGTTTTATTTTTAGATTTTTTTGGCGGAACTACCACACTGTTTTCCACAACAGCTGTACCATTTTACAGTCCCTGCAGCAGTAGATGAGGGTTTCTATTTTTCCACCTTCTCGCCAACATATGTTATTTTCTGATTTTTGTATGTTAGCCATCCTAGTGGGAGTGAAATGGTATCTCACTGTTGTTTGGACGTGCATCCCTCTGATGGCGAACGAGGCTGAGTGTCTGTTCCCGTGTTTGGTGGCCATTTGAATGATACGGTGAAATGTTCTGGCTTTAGTTAAGTTCGTGTCTGAAAGTTTTTAAAATACCGCTTGATACATAGTGAATGTTGAATAAATGCTAGCTATTCTTATTTTTATTTCCAGCAAAATGTACTTCGTTATATTTTAAAAGATTTTCTTTGTTGGCTGCACCATTTGAAGAATGTAATCAATGTTACTGTATTTTATATGTTGAAATTCTTGAATTGGTGTATGTTTTGCCATGGATATTTCCAACAACAGTAAAAAATTTTTTTTTCTTCGTTGCTTTGGGATGACTTCTAGAGAGAAAATAAAATGCTGGCTTAACAGCGATCTGCTTACCAGGAAATCACTTCCCTTTTAAGCTGTTAGTTCCTCAGTGTCTCTTGGTCCTTGGTTGTCCATTCCTATTTAAAAGCGAGAGACTGGATTGATACAGGTGGCTCACGTGGCCATCTCCGGCCTCTGCCACCTCTGGCCTCAGTCCTTTCTGAGAGTCTAGACTACCAGCTCTGGGCAGGTATGCAGGGTGCGATGCCTTGCGGGGCTTCCCTGCAGGGTGCATTATGAACTGCAGAGGTCCAGGTTCAAACCACTTCTGTCAGAAATTTGAATCCATTCTCTGACCAGTGCCAATACAAGGAGGGCCCTGTGACGAGGCACCAAGTTCCACCCAGGAACTCTCGGTCTGTCTCGGCATATCGGCTTGATTTCCTTGGAGGGTATTTCCTGTGTCTACCATTCATCCTGGAGACAAAGACTGCCTCTACTGGTGGAGCTGGAGAGGCCAACAGGGCAGCCGTTTAGGGGCCGTTGGCCTGTGATCCCTCATCAGTGGGGCTAACTGCCCGCCCTGTGTCAGCGGGAGGGAGAGGCCGTGAGCATGAAAGTGTCCCTTTAGAGAAATAGTGGGGCAAGGAGGGAGTCGTTAGGCGGTGCAAACAGTTAATGAACTCAGCTGCTAACTGATAGGTTGAAGGTTCGAATCCACCCAGAGCTGCCTCAGAAGAAAGGCCTGGTGATCTACTTCGGAAAAATCAGCTGCTGAAAACCCTATGGAACACAAGTCTACTCTGACACACATGGGGTTGCTATGATTCAGAGTCGATTGCTTTGTGCTTTTATTTGTTCATTTATTTTTGGTAGGGGGTCAGAAAGGAAGCATAAGGGAGCCATCCAGAGTCAGCAGGTGCAGAAAGTGGGAGTGGGGGGGCAGCAGAGCAAGAGAGATTGTTCATCATGGCAGAGGAGAGAAGGAAAGGGCCAATGCAGGGGAGCTGAGGGCCTCACTGAGGTCTAAGTGGGAGGCAAGGTTGAGAAAGGGAAGATAGGTCACCAGGTTAGATGTATGGACAACTGGAAAGAAGATGAAAGCAGTGTGTGTGGTGGCTAAGGAAGCAGCTGTAAATACCATAAAAGTGTCAGAAGCCTAGTTTTTATTTTTATGAGAAACTTCCCGTCTCTGATGTGGGAAGGAATCAGAGGCAGACCTGAGAGCTTGAAAAAGCCTGTAGACTGTCTTCTTACCATCATATGTGGGCAAGACCGTCTTTCCATAGCTCTGGAACAATGCTGGGCCACAGATGGTTCTCCTACATGTCAGCTGAATGGGGACATGGTTAAAAGTCTAAAGTAGCCTTTGTTAACAGATCCAGATGTACAGAATATTCTAACCTCACAGGTGGCTCAGGCCCTCCAGGTCAATGAGAAGCCAACAGAATAAGATAAGAGCTAGGTCCCCAGGGAATTCTTGTTGACACAGTTGAGATCCTATGTAAACTGTCTGAGACATACACAGAGGACTTTAAAAGCAAAGACATCCCTCCCTTAGAGGAAAACTCCGGTCAGTGTGTGTTTTTCCTGAATTGTTCAAGATCAGCCGCAATCTCAGTAATGCGATCGGATCAGAAAGACTAGTCCATCACCTGTTTTCAGCACTGTTGGCATTTGTAAGGAAGAAAAATACAACAAAGTCAAGCAAGACGTTTGAGATTAAAAATCATCTCGTTCATTCTCCTGTGCGCCCTTTTATCCCTTTCCTCCGAAGGATCAGTAAAATGTTGGCGAGGAGAGTCCATTTTCCCCAAACCCTCTTCTCAAATACTTGAATGCTCATAAATACACACATGTAAATACTTACAAGAGAGTAACTGGTAATTTTTAGAATCTCATTTCTTGTTTTATGTCAGTGTTTTCCAAAATATTCTGTGCAACAAAAGCTACATGAAATTCTTTGTAAAATACAAGGTTTAAGCATTTGGCTGATAACCAGAACGTTGGCAGTTTGAATCCACCAGCTGCTCCTTCGAAACCATATGGGGCAGTTCTACTCTGCCCTGTAGGGTCACTATGTGTCAGAATCTGTTGGATAGCAGTGGATTTCGTTTGGGTTTTTCTATAGTCTAATAAGTCTGGGAAATGCTGCATGCTTTATTTTCCTCTTGGAAATTTCTAAAGCCCATTGAAGACCCTGAGATGTTCTATAACACAGAAGCCTGTGTAAGTTGGAGTTTTCCAAATGTGGACACTTTTTTTTTTCTGTATAGCGCTTACATCCTGTAACTCGCACGCGGGGAAGGCTGCCACATTCTCCTGCTGGTGCCCACAGACTGAGCACCACCTGATGGTGCTGAGGGCCACGGTGGGGCCTCTGGGAGCAGGCTTCCTGGGCTCCCTGCCTCCTTCTGGAAGACTCTTTTCTGACGCTCCTGAACACTGCTTACTCCAGAACGTTCGTCCTCATGAAAACTCAGCCCAGTGCTTGTTTACCATGAAATTCTTCTGCCCTTAATTGATACACTTGCCCTCTGGTGTTCTTGTGGAGGTGACAGTTTCCTTCAAAATCCCCCAGGCTCCTGAGAAGAAAGTGTACCATTTTCTTAAGCAGTCTTATTGTAAAATACTTTAACATAATTTTGACTGTTTTAAAACTCTTGCTTCCTAGAAAATGATGAAGACACTTGGAAAATACTAACCCAAAGGACTAAGGGACCACATGAACCAGAGGCTCCGCCAGCCTGAGACCAGAAGAACTAGACGGGGAACACAGCAGACAGTCCTGGATAGAACAGGAGGAAAATACGGAACAGAATTCAAATTCACATTAAAAAAAAAAAGAAAAAAGACTTACTGGTCTGACAGAGACTGGAGGAACTTCCGAAACTATGGCCCCTGCATGCTCTGTTAACCCAGAACTGAAACCATTCCTGAAGCCCACTTTTCAGACAAAGATTAGACGGGCCTATAAAACAAAAAATAATACACATGAGGAACATGCTTCTTAGTTCAATCAAATATACGGGACCAAATGAGCAGCTCCTGTCCAAAAGAAGGACGAGAAAGCAGGAAGGGACAGGAACTGGACGAATGGACACAGGGAACCCGGAGTGGAAAGAGATAGCACTGTGGGGATTGCAACCAATGTCATCACACAATATGTGGATAAATTTTTGAATGAGAAATTAACTTGAGCTGTAAGTTTTCACCTAAAGCACAATTAAAAAAAAATAAAAGACAGAAAGAAACAAATTTTAAAGAATCTGTATAGTTGTATATGTCTCTAGGTGGCACAGACAGTTCCCACTTGACCACTAACCTGAAGGTTGGCAGTTCAAACCCACCCCGCAGCACCGAGAAAGAAAGACCTGGCCATCTGCTTCCATAAAGATTGCAGCCAGGAAAACCCTATGGAGCTCAGTTCTGCTCTATACCACATGCGTTGCCGTGAGTCGGAGTCAGCTCAAGGGAAATGGGTTTTCCTTTGTTTGTTTTATAACGCCCTCTTCACACTTCTATTGTTCATAATTTGTATTCCTCTTATGACACCGTTAAGGATGGAGTAGCATCCCCTGAAGAGTTCTGTGGACGTCCTAACCCCTGTACCTGTAACTTTGATCTTGTTGGGTAATAGGGGTTTTCCTTTGTTACGTGAATGAGGTCGTATCACAGTAGAGTGGTTCCTTGACCTAATCACTTCTGAATGGTGTCTTATAAAAAAAAAGCAGAAGAGACACAGAGGCACACACAGGGGAAGGCAGACACCATGTGAGGATGCTCTACAAGCAAAGGAAGGCCTAAGATCTCCGACGTCAGAAACCGAGAGGCCACAGAAGGAAGCAATGCTGCTGAGACCGCTCTGCCGAGACCCATCTGCCGAGACCGCTCTGCCGAGACTCCGGTTGGACTTTCCGCCTCCAGAGCTGTGAGGAAGTAAATTTCTACCCTTTAAAGCCCCCACTTGTCGTGTTTCCATTACAGCAGTACCTGGTGCCTATGGCAGGCACTTAGCACATTCTACCATTTATTACCGTGCTTAGAATGTACATTTTAGTCCCGTCTATTGGATAATAAACTACAAGGGAGCAGAGACTGTGTCTTTTTTCATTTTTTTTCTCTTGAAAATAATTTCACACTGGGTTTTACACAATAGATGTTTGATATATTTTTATTAAATGTTTGGCTCTGTATATGAGATCCCTGTGAAGGAATCTTGGGTAAGTATCTTTGCGTCCATTTAACTTACGAGAAAAGTGAGGCACACAAGTAAGATTGAGTCATTTTCCCAAGATGAACTAATTAAGGCAAAGAAACGATAAAAGCCAAATTTCATAGACTCAGAAAGAAAAGAAAGAAGGTTTAAAAAATTATACTCTTATTGCAAATTCTCTTTTCCTCGTGCCGTCTACAGCCCTGGAGGAATCCAGCTAATAAGGGTTAAAGGAGGCACGCGAGGCCTGCCCAGTTAGCAGCATGGTAAAATGAACGGGGCACTGGATTCAGAAGGTTGAGTCCTGGCTCCAGCTCTGTCCTTCATCCAAGCACTGGTGATATGAAGAAAAAAAGACATGGTCTTTGCCCCCAGGGAGGTCACCGTCCAGTGGTGACCACTGACAAGCAAACAACACAACGGATTGCACAATACAACCACGTGCTATGTGCTGCAGAAGCCCAGGGGAGAGAGCGCTCATCACTGCTTGAGGGAGTCAAGGGGGCCACACAGAAGGGATAAGGTCTAAGATGGGCTTTGAAGGATGGATAGGAGTTCACCAGACAAGAGGGGAAAAGGACATTTCAGACAGAGGGAAGAGCGTATGTGAAGTTAATGAGACCTAAAGAAGGGTATTAAGCTGATGAATTGGATAGCACATTAGTTAGCTAAAGGGTTGAGTTTATGGGGGAAGGCTGGCAGGAGCGAGGTCAGCAAGAGAAAAAACTTGAAAGGTAGAATGGCAAGCAAAGGAGTTGAGATGTTATCTTCTAAGTCACTGGGAGCCACTGAGGGTCTTAAGAGGTGAACCTATGAGGTCAGAAATGTTCCTTGCAGGCAAGCAAGATGTTTTCTTCTGCCTTACATTTTCTGGCTGGTGGTGGCACATAGTAGGCACGTGATAAATATTTATGGAACGACCGAGTGTACTTTAGAGAGAGAAATTTTCTCACGGCCAAGCTTTGAATCTTCAAACAACAGTTTGTAGAAGCAGTTCTGCCTGGGTATGAGCTTCCATCTGAGAGCTGAGTCCCCTTCCCTTCTGTTGACGGTCATGTGGCAGATTGCCCAGAAGTCCTACTCTTGTTGTTGGGTGCCGTTGAGTCAGTTGTAATGCATAGCAACCCCGTGTACAACAGAACGAAACACTGCCCACTCCTGCGCCATCCCCACAATCCTTGTTATGCTTGAGTGCATTGTTGCAGCCACTGTGTCAATCCATCTCCGTGAGGGTCTTCCTGTTTTTCGCTGACCCTCTACTTTACCAAGCATGATGTCCCTCTCCAGGGACTGGTCCCTCCTGATAACGTGTCCAAAGGATGTGAGACATAGTCTCTCCATCCTTGCTTCTAAGGCGCATTCTGGTTGTACTTCTTCCAAGACAGATTTATTCATTCTTTTGGCAGTCCACGGTATATTCAATATTCTTCACCAACACCACAATTTGAAGGTGTCAATTCTTCTTATTTCCTTGCTACGGATCCTCATTCCTCTTTTTCATTGCCAGACTCTCTGCAGTGCCCATGCAGAGAGAAATGAGGCTGGGGCAGGGATGTCTCTTGTTCTGATTCTGGTTCCTTCTCTGTTGTCTTGTGTTCCACACACAGAGCAGAGCCACTGACCTTCAGCAAGCTGAGCAAATTATTTCCAGCTAATGAGCTTAATTACCTAGTTCTCCATCTAACCTGCACTTCACAGTTTTGTGAAGGGCTTTGTAAACTCTTCGTTGCACCAGCAGGTACTTGTGGTGTAAAGGTGGAACGGCTCTGGCCCCGCACAGCCGTGGCTGCAGCTGCCGAGATAATGAGGCTGGTGTTCACCCACCTTTCCACATCCGGGACTTTGTTAAACATCCACAACAAGTGGGCAGGATAGAAATTAATGTACCCCTTTTGCAAATGAGAAAACTGAGCCATCTGAGGTAGAGTGACCAAAAGTCATGTAAGCCTATTCTGGTCCTGCTCTGGTCTCTTCTGGTTACACGATGCCACCTTCAAAGCTCCTACTTAGGAAACATGGGAGTCTGCATTGTTATTGTCATAAGAGGCTGATGGGATGAGTATTGTCATGGGGAAGCAGTAGCCATCTTCTCCATCTCTCCAGAGTAACCTGCTGGTCCCCAAGGCCTCAGGGAAGCTGGGCTCCAAAGGTCCTGCCCTATACATCCCAGTCCCACATCTGCTGGTAAGTGTCTTCTCCAGTCTCAAAGCTGATCAGTCCACCAGCCTCCATATATTGACCGAGTCCTCACCTGGTGAAGAATATTGAATATACCATGGACTGCCAGAAGAATGAATAATTGTGTCTTGGAAGAAGTACAGCCAGAATGCTCCTTAGAAGCAAGGATTGTGAGACTTCATCTCACATCCTTTGGACATGTTATGAGGAGGGACCAGTCCCTGGAGAGGGACATCATGCTTGGTAAGGTAGAGGGTCAGTGAAAAAGAAGAAGACCCTGAACGAGATGGATTGACACAGCGGCTGCAACAATGGGCTCAGGTATACCAGCGATTGTGAGGATGATGCAGGACGGGGCACTGTTCCGTTCTGTTGTGCGTGGGGTCGCTATGAGTCCAAGAAAACTGTATGGCAGCTAACAGCAACCGTCCTCACCCAGTACTGGCCACACTCCTGGGCTGTAGAGCAGTGCTTCTCAGAACTGTGTTTGCACATGCACCTTCTGGACAGCTTGTTGAAAACGCAGATTTGGATCCTGGAGTTCTGGAGTGGGGCCTGAGATTCTGCTTTTACAGTCAGTGTCCAGATGGTGCTGAAGCTGCTGGCCCATGGGCCACACTTTGAGTAGCAAGAATAGAGTAAGCGTCCAAGGGGCAGAGCTCTCTGTAATTGCTTCAGGGGCTAGCAAAGGCCTGTAGCATGGCCGTTGTTCTAATGTTGAGTGAACAAACGATGAGAAATTATAAGAAAGTCGTACCAGCTGTGAACTCACAAGGGCTGACTGGCATGAGCCAAGTTCAGTGGCTCTAAGATCACTAGTGTTTGAGAACAATTCAACAGTGACAAAAGATGACTTCTTACATTATGCAGCACAGCTATTTCTTTCTGCATTTAATGAGTGCCTGCTGTATGTCAGTACAGTGGGATCACTAGGAGGGTGCTGGGGTGTGGACCACAACCAGTGTCATTGTCACAGGGGGTGACACCAAAATGACTGTCTATAAAGTTTCTGTGCAGTGTTTCAGCAGAAATTCGTTATTTTTTATAAAAAATATCCCTGTAGTTAGTTATAACAACAACAACAAAAAATCGTCAGCTCAGCTTACATGTATCAATATACCTACAAGGCTAAAACTCTGTGCTAATTTACTTTTTGAATCTTCTAATGCCCTCAGGTCAGAGTTGTCATTATTTTTATTTTTTTAATTCAAGAATTAGTAAACTTCAATAGTAAAGTAATTTTCTAAATGGCTTAGATTATTTTTTTTTTTCCATTGTGATTTAGGTGAAAGTTTACAGAGCAAAGTAGTTTCTCATTAAACAGTTAATACACAAATTGTTTTGTGACATTGGTTGCCAACCCCACAATGTGTCAACACTCTCCCCTTTTCCACCCCAGTTTCCCTGTTTCCATTCATCCAGTTTTCCTGTCCCTTCCTGCCTTCTTGTCTTTGCTTTTGGGCTGGTGTGCCCATGAGTCTCGTATACATGATTGAACTATGAAGCACATCCCTCACGTGTGTTATTGTTGGCCCTGTAGGACTGTCTAATCTTTGGCTGAAGGGTGAACCTCAGGAGTGACCTCAGTACTGAGTTAAAAGGGTGTCCGGGGGCCATACTCTTGGGGTTTCTGCAGTCTCTGTCAGACCAGCAAGCCTGATATCTTTTTTTGGTGAATTTGAATTTTGTTCTAAAATTTTCTCCTCCTCTGTCCGGGACCCTCTATTGTGATCCCTGCCAGAGCAGTCGGTGGTGGTAACCGGGCACCATCTAGCTGTTCTGGGCTGAGTTTGGTGGAGGCTGTGGTAGTTGTGGTCCAGAGCTATCGTTATTACCCAATTACAATGACACTTCGAATCATCTGGTTTCATCTGCACGTGGAACAATCATTCACTGCTGTTTTCACTGCTGCTAGCGTTTTTATAGTCACTGATTCTGTCAAATTTTTTGGTGTTTTAGCTACAATATGTAGTAATTAGTATTTGTAAAGCTATATCAATAACTTTTTTGAGAATAAAGTAGTAATTAAAGGAAAAGAAGGAGAAAAATTAAAAAAGGCTTCTGCTAAGTTACTAATAATGTTGGAGCTAATAATGTTGTAATTCAATGTAGAAAGATTTTACAAAACAATTTTGCTGCTAGTATTCGTATAATCTAAGCAATATTACATTTAAGCAATTTACAACCATATTTATTACATATTATTCTATGATTAAAATGGGTAATAAACTTACATGTGTCACAATTATTGATCGTATAACTCTTTGATAACTAAATAGAGAAATTGACAGTTTAAAACGTGAAGTGGAAGAAGTGTCATTTTTCTTGATACATGTTCAGAAATATAACTTAAACCTTAAATTTAGCTTTTTTTAAGTCTTTTTAAAAAAATTTTTTTAAAAGCATCATTGTCTTGCAAATATATATCTAACTTGAATGAAATTTTCAGGGTTTAAGTTTGAATTATGGTTTAAAAAATGTTACAGTTATTAGGTGCCGTCAAGACAGCTCCAACTCATAGTGACACTATACGCAACAGAACAAAACACCGCCCGGTCCTGCTTGAGCCCATTGTTGCAGCCACTGTGTCCATCCATCTCCTTGAGGGCCTTTCTCTTTTTCACTGACCCTCTACTTTACCAAGCATGATGTCCTTCTCCACCGACTGGTCCCTCTTGATAACATGTCTAAAGTACATGAGACAAAGTCTCACCTTCCTCACTTCTGAGGAGCATCCTGGCTGGACTTCTTCCAAGACATATCTGTTCATTCTTTTGGCAGTCCCTGGCATATTCAATATTCCTCGCCAACACCATAATTCAAAGGCATCAGTTCTTCTTTCATCTTCCCTATGCATTGCCCAGCTTTCCCATGCATATGAGGTGATTGAAAACACCATGGTTTGGGTTAGGAACACTATCATGGATTGAATTGTGTCCCCCAGAAATATCTGTCAACTTTGCTAGGTCATGATTCCCAGTATTGTATGATTGTCTACCATTTTGTCATCTGATGTGATTTCCTTATGTGTTGTAAATCATATCACTATGATGTAATAAGATGGATTAGCAGTAGTTATATTGATGATATCTACAAGATTAGATAGTGTCTTAAGCCAATCTCTTTTGAGATATGAAAGAGAGAAGTGAGCAGAGAGACGTGGGAACCTCATACCACCAAGAAAGCAGTGCAAGGAGCAGAGTACGTCCTTCTGACCTGAGGTTCCTGCCCTGCGATGTTCCCAGACTAAGGGAAGACTGATGACAAGGACCTTACTCCAGAGCAGACAGAGAGAGGAAACTTTCCTCTGGAGCTGGTGCCCTGAATTTGGACATCTAGCCTACTGGACTGTGAGAAAATAAAATTCTGTTTGTTGAAGCCAATCCACTTATGGTATTTCTGTTATAGCAGCTGTAGATGACCAAGACACACACCTTAGTCCTTAAAGTGACATCTTTGCTTTAAAGAGGTTTTTGCCACGGATTTGCCCAATGCAATGAGTCTTTTGATTTCTTGACTGCAGTATCCGTGGGCATTGATTGTGGATCCAAGAAAAATGAAATCCTTGACAACTTCAATCTTTTCTCCATTTATCATGAAGTTGCTTATTGGTCCAATTGTAAGGATTTTTGTTTTCTTTATGTTGAGGTAATCCATACTGAAGGCTGTAGGCTTTGATCTTCATCAGTAAGTGCTTCAAGTCTTCTCCACTTTCAGCAAGCAAGGTTGTGTCATCTGCATAACACAGGTTGTTAAAGAGTCTTCCTCCAATCCTGATGCCCCATTCTTCTTCATGTAGTCCAGTTTCTCAGATTATTTGCTCAGCGTACAGATTGAATAAGTACGGTGAAAGGATATAACCCTGACACACACCTTTCTTAACTTTAAACCACAAAGTATCCCCTCGTTCTGTTGATCTATGGATAGGTTCCTCATGAGCACAATTAAGTGTGCTGGAATTCCTATTCTTTGCAACGTTATTCATAATTTGTTATGATCCACACAGCTGAATGCCTTTGCATAGTCAATAAAACCCAGGTAAACATCTTTCTGATATTCTCTGTTTTCAGCCAAGATCCAGCTGACATCAGCAATCATATCACTGGTTCCACACATCCTCTTCTGAATTTTGCTTGAACTTCTGGCAGTTCCCTGCTGATTTACTGCCGTAATCACTTTTGAATGATCTTCAGCAAAATTTTAATTTTGTGTGATATTAATGATACTGTTCGATGATTTCTGTATTCTGTTGGGTCGCCTTTCTTTAGAATTGGCATAAATATGAATCTCTTCCAGTCAGTTGGCCAGGTAGCTGTCTTCCAAATTTCTTGGCATAGACAAATGAGCACCTCCAGTGCTGCATATATTTGTTGAAACATCTCAATTGATATTCGTCAATTCCTGGAGCCTTGTTTTCTCCAATGCCTTCAGCGCAGCTTGGACTTCTTCCTTTAGTACCATCAGTACTTGATCATATGCTACCTCCTGAAATGGTTGAGGCTGACCAATTCTTTTTGGTACAGTGACTCTGTGTATTTCTTCCATCTTCTTTTGTTGCTTCCTGCATCGTTCAATATTTTCCCAGTAGAATCCTTCATTATTGCAACTTGAGGCTTGAATTTTTTCAACAGTCTTTCAGCTTGAGAAATGCTGAGCATGTTCTTCCCTTTTGGTTTTCTAGCTCCAGGTCTTTGCACATTTCATTATAATACTTTACTTTGTTTTCTCGAGTGTTTATGTCACTACTATTGCCATTACATTCAGTGAAATACAGGAATTATGATTTATGAGTCACATTAGTACAAAAAACATTACTAAGGATTCTGTATGGTCTAGTATGGGAGAAGGTCCATGGGGAGTGGGGATGACACTGAGTTACCCACACTGGGTGACACCACCCCTAGTGACGCACTGAGACCATACTAGACACGGGGCTACAGAGGCAAAAAGAGATGGCCCTGTGCTCTAAAAGCACTACATGGAGGAGAAGCAAGAAGGAAGTCCCTATACCTGCCATCTAGGGCAGTCTGTGGCTTTCAAACTTTTTTTTTTTTTTTTACTATGATTCACAATAAGGGATACATGCTATATTGGGAGCTGGTACACTCTGTGTGTGTGTGTAGGTACATATATATACATATATACAAACATTACACTGAAAAAAATTGAAAATAGTATTTAATTTTTTTAATTTAACATTATTTTATCATCCCCTAGACATGAAGAGGGGTGCTGGTGGCGCAGTGGTTAACAGCTCGACTGCTAAGCAAAAGGTCGGCAGTTTGAATCTACTAGCTGCTCCTTGGAAACCTTATGGGACAGTTCTGCTCTGTCCTATAGGGTCGCTATGAGTCAGAAACAATTCGATGGCAACAGGTTTGTTTTGTTTTTTTTTCCCAGACATGAAGAGGCAAAATCTGTTGCCATTTAGTTGATTGTGACTCACAGTGATCCCACCTATAGAGCAGAACTGTGCTCCGTAGGGTTTTTGGTGGCTGGTTGTTTGGAAGTAGAGCACAAGATGTTTCTTCTGGGTGCCTCTGGGTGGGCTCAAACCTCCAACCTGTCAAGCATGTTAACTGTTTGCATCATCCAGAGCCTCCTAAAAGGCAAAAGGAAGAAAGAAATGATACATCCAGGGAGCACTGGGGAGCGGAAGGAGGACCCTGTGACAGAGCCGTGGTTTCGGAAAGACACAGCCCCTGCCCTCCGGGATCTCCTGCCAGGGTTCCTCACTGGCCCAGCCCCGCCAGAAGCCCGGGAGGCAAGGGAGCCCAGGTGATGCCATAGGCAGAGGATGACAGGCCCAGAGCAGAATGTTGAATTATTCTTGGGATTTGGGGCTTGGCAAATAGAGAATTGTTGTTGTTAGGTGTTGTAAAGTTGATTTTGACTCATAGTGACCCAATGTGACAGAATAGAACTGTCCCATAGGGTTTTCTTGGCATAATCTTTACAAATCTCCAGGTCTGTCTCTCATCAAGGTGCTGGGTGGGTTCGAACCGCCAACCTTTTGGATAATAGCCAAGTGCTTAACTGTTGCGCCACCAGGGCTCCTTAAATGGAGAGTAAGTGGTGTAAATATTTACCCTTACTCTATGTGATGCAGTCTGTATTTTCTATTCTACCCCAGTCCATTATCCTCCATTTCTTTTCCTTCCTCATTTCTTTTCTTCCTCCCTCTTTCCCTCCTTTCCTTCCTTCCTTCTTTCCCCCCTTCCTTGTTTTCCTTCTTTCTTCTTAATGCTGGTTTTTGCCCACTAAATTTATATATTATCCGTTAATTGGTCATGACTTGCAGCTTAAACGATGCTGGTTTGGGACAGATGTAACAAACACATTTTATCTTGAATGACAACTTCAATCCATTGGCCATCATTTCCTAGAACACTATGTGAAAAAAGATTCGGAGGTTGAATCTGAACTTGTTGGGAAAGAAAATGTGATCTATATGAGTCAGGTCTGCAATTGGCTTAGAAGTAGAAAGTGACAATACACATGCCAGTTATTTGTGTGAATGGACTAGGAATTTGATGTGTGATTGGGAGAGACAGATATATTCATAGATATTTCAGGTAGAAGGCATTGTGTGAGAGGCACAGCAGAGATCCCTGGAAGCACTGTGGAAACTTGAATGACTCAAGGACTAGAATTGACAAAGGAAAGTTTCAGTCCATGTTTATCATTAACAAGTTTTAGCATGTACCTCTATCCAGATGTAAGCACTCAGGACCATGAAGCCTTCAGAGAAATAAAACAATTGGAAACTAGCTCTCAGTGAGATTTAGAGATGCCAAGAGTGGAGCTTTAACAGAAGGTCATTGTGGACCTCAGCATTCGCATGCCAGAGTTGGCACAGGACCTCAGGAACTTCCCAGTAAAACCTCAGTGGAAGATCTAGGATAAACCCACCGATGGTCAGCTTCTTGATGAAGCAAGTCCTGACCAAGTGTCCTCCACAGGGCCAGCCCCACCAGGTGGGTTCAGGCCCATGCACAGCGGTGTTCTAGTTCGAGGAGACTTTCATGACCTCCTGGGCTCAGCGCTGTCCTGCCTTAGTAAGTGTTGTGCACTATGGCTCTCTGGGGGGGAAGGAGGGCTGTGGAGAGAGGCCAGCCACTGAGAGACGCGAAGAGAAAGACCTCAGCTCACTTCAGTCTCTGAGAGTGAGTCAGAGGAGCGGGAGAGGCCATTGAGAGAGCTGCCCACTGAATGCCCTGCTCCTTCTGGGCTAGTGGGATGAGGCGGCTGCACAGAGAGAGAGAGGACGAGCCCTGGGAACTGGGAATGGCCAGGGAATGAGGGAGCTGGACTTTCTGTAAAACTTGACCTGTCAGGTATTGGGAGAAAAAGGCTGGCACATACAACGACTGGAGGCAAAAAATCAAAAACAGAAAACGAAGACAGACAAACAATGTGCGGGGCACTCAGAAAACAGAGCCGAGGGACTGTGAGCACGCCGTGGCACTGATCCCCGTGTATCACGATCCCTTAGACTTCTTCCCTTAACTTTTTCTTTTATTGCCACAGTTTCCATATCTACAAAATGATCGATTTCTTCCATAGATTGTGGGGCAGTGCTTAAGAGCTCGGCTGCTAACCAAAATGTCGGCAGTTCAAATCCACCAGCCGCTCCTTGGGAGCACTATGGGGTAGTTCTACTTTGTCCTATAGGGTCAATATGTGTTGCACTCGACTTGACAGCAATGGATTTGGTTTGGTTTCCTAGACTGACAGAAGTCTCCTTGTCTAGTAACACTCCCCTTTTACAGATTATGGAGGATGCCGGTGTGCTCACCCTGTAGGAGCTCACGAGCTGTGTGGGGAAGTGCATACGGAGTGCTGATAGCACATGCCAGGAATGCTGAGAAAGCTCCATACGGCAACACGTGTCTCCTCCATAAGAATAAATCGGTTGTCATCAAGTCAATTCCAATTCATGGCGACCCCACACATGTCAGAGTAGAACTGTGCTCCATACGGTTTTCAATGGATAATTTTTTGCTAGGTCTTTCTTCTGAGGTGACTTTGGATGGACTCGAATGACCAGTCTTCCTTTTGGGTGGCAGCCGAGCCCACGTTAACCATTTGTACCACCCAGGAACTCCTCCTGGAACATTAAAACAAAAAAAAAAAAGAGTTGCCATCTAGTGGATTCTGACTCATGGCGACCCCGTGAATTTTAGAGTAGAACTGTGTGTTTCGGACAAGGGCTGTGCTCCAGAGGGTTTTCAATGGTTGCTTTTTCAAAAGTATATCATCAGGCCTTTCTTCCAAGGTGCCTCTGGGTAGACTCACACCTCCAACCTTTTGGTTAGCAGTGGAGCACTTTAACTGTTTGCACCACCCAGGGATTCCCTGACAAGATGGTTGTTGTTAGGTTGTTAAGTGTCGTTGAGTCAGTTCCCACTCATAGTGACCCTATGTACAACAGAATGAAACACTGCCCAGGCCTAGGCCATCCTCACAATCGGTGTTATGCCCAAGCCCATTGTTGCAGCCTCTGTGCCAATCCATCTCCTTGAGGGTCTTCTTTTATTTTTTGTTGACCTTCTACTTTACTAAGCATGATGTCCTTCTCCAGGGACTGATCCTTCCTGATAACATGTACAAATTATATGAGATGTAGTCTCGCCATTCTTGCTTATAAGGAGCATTCTGGTTGTACTTCTTCCAAGACAGATTTGTTCCTTCTTTTGGCAGTCCATGGTATACTCAATATTCTTCGCCAACACCACAACGCTAAGGTCAATTCTTCTTCGGTCTTCCTTACTCATCCTCCAGCTTTCCCATACATATGAGGCTATTGAAAAAACCATGACTTGGGTCAGGGACACCTTAGTCCTCAAGGTGGCATCTTTACTTTTTAACACTTTAGAGAGGTCTTTTGCATCAGATTTGCCCAGGGTAATGCATCTTTTGATTTCTTGACTGCTTTTGATTTCTTGGGTGTTGATTGTGGATCCAAGTAAAATGAAATCCTTGACAACTTCAGTCTTTTCTCTGTTTATCATGATGTTGCTTATTGGTCCAGTTGTGATGATTTTTGTTTTCTTCATGTTGAGGTGTAATCCACACTGAAAGCTGTAGTCTTTGATCTTCGTCAGTAAGTGCTTTAAGTCCTCTTCACTTTCATCAAGCAAGATTGTGTCATCTGCATATTGCAGGTTATCAATGAGTCTTTCTCCAATCCTGATGCCCCGTTCTTCTTCATATAGTTCAACTTCTCAGATTATTTGTTCAACACACAGACTGAGTAAGTATGGTGAAAGGATACAACCCGGACGCACACCATTCCTGGTTTTAAACCATGCAGTATCCCCTTCTGTTCAAATGACTGCCTCTTGATCTATGTACAGGTTCCTCATAAGCACAATTAAGTGTTCTGGAATTCCCATTCTTCTCAACGTTATCCATAATTTATTATGATCCACACAGTGGAATGCCTTTGCATAGTCAATAAAACACAGGTAAACATCTTTCTGGTATTCTCTGCTTTTAGCCAGGATCCATCTGACATCAGCAATGATATCGCTGGTTCCACGTCCTCTTCTGAATCTGGCTTGAATTTCTGGCAGTTCCCTGTCGATATATTGCTGCAGTCACTTTTGGATGATCTTCAGCAAAATTTTACTTCTGCGTGATATTAATGATATTGTTCGATAATTTCCACATTCTGTTGGATCACCTTTCTTGGGAATTGGCTTAAATATGAATCTCTTCCGTTTCGTTGGCCAGGTAGGTGACTTCCAAGTTTCTTGGCATAGACAAGTGATCACTTCCAGCACTATATCCGTTTGTTGAAACATGTCTGTTGGTATTTGGTCAGCTCCTGGAGCCTTGTTTTTTGCCAATGCCTTCAGTGCAGCTTGGACTTCTTCCTTCAGTACCATCAGCTCCTGACCATATGCTACCTCCTGAAATGGCTGAACATTGATCAGTTCTTTTTGGTATAGTGACTCTATGTATTCCTTCCATCTTCTTTTGATGCTTCCTGCGTTGTTCAATATTTTCCCGATAGAATCCTCCAATATTGCAGCTTGAGGCTTGAACTTTTTCATCAGTCTTTCAGCTTGAGAAATGCTGAGCATGTTCTTCCCTTTTGGTTTTCTAACTCCAGGTCTTTGCACATTTCATTATAATACTTTACTTTGTCTTCTTGAGCTGCCCTTTGAAATCTTCTGTTCAGCTGTTTTAAGTCATCATTTCTTCCTTTCACTTTAGCTACTCGACGTTCAAGAGCAAGTTTCAGAGTCTCTTCTGACATCCATTTTGGTCTTTTCTTTCTTTCGTGTCTTTTTAATGTCCTCTTGCTTTCTTCTTGTATAATGTCCTTGATGTCATTCCACAACTTGTCTGGTCTTCAGTCATTAGTGTTGAATGCGTCAAATGTATTGTTGAGATAGTCTCTAAATTCAGGTAGGATATACTCAAGGTTGTACTTTGGCTCTCATGGACCTGTTCTAATTTTCTTCAGTTTCAACTTGAACTTGCAAATGAGCAATTGATGGTCTGTTCCACAGTCGGCCCTGGCCTTGTTCTGACTGATGATATTGAGCTTTTCCATTGTCTCTTTCCACAGATGTATTTGATTTGATTCCTGTGTTTTCCATTTGGCAAGGTCCACATGTATAGTCGGTGTTAATGTTGTTGAAAAACAGTATTTGCCATAAAGAAGTCATTGGTCTTACAAAATTCTATCATGTGATCTCCAGCATAGTTTCTATACCCAATGCCGTACCAATCCTTTTTCTTTGTTTCCGACTTTTGCATTCCAATCACCAATAATTATCAATGCTTCCTGATTGCATGTTTGATCAATTTCAGACTGCAGACGTTGGTAAAAATCTTCAATTTCTTCATCTTTGGCCTTACCGGTTGGTAGGCAAATTTAAATAATAATCGTATTAATCCGTCTTCCTTGCAAGCATATGAATATTATCCTATCACGGACAGGGTTGTACTTCAGGATAGATCTTGAAATGTTCCTTTTGGCGATGAATGTATCACCATTCCTCTTCAAGTTGTCACACCCAGCATAGTAGACCATGTGATTTTTCCATTTCAAAATGGCCAATACCTGTCCATTTCAGCTCAATATGCCTGGGATATCAGTGTTTATACATTCCATTTCATTTTTGACAATTTCCAATTTTCCTAGATTCATACTTTGTACATTCCATATTCCAAATATTAATGGATGTTTGCAGCTGTTTCTTCTCATTTTGAGTCATACCACATCAGCAAATGAAGGTCCTGAAAGCTTGACTCCATCCACATCATGAAGGTCAACTCTATTCTGAGGTAGCAGCTCTTTCCCAGTTGTCTTTCAAGTGCCTTCTAACCTGGGGGGTTCATCTTCCACGAGTAGACGATGTTCGGCTGCTATTTATAAGGTTTTCACTGGATAATTCTTTTCTGAAGTAGACTGCCAGGTCATTCTTCCTAGTCTGTCTTAGTCTGGAAGCTCAGCTGAAATCTGTCCACCATGGGTGACCCTGCTGGTATTTGAATACTGATAGCATAGCTTTCAGCATCCCAGCAACACACAAGCCCCCACAGTACGACAAACGGACAGACTCATGGGGCCCATAAGATTAGGAGAGTACAAAGCTCTATCAATAACCAGCCTTGGTCATGCTGATGGCTGTGTGAACTCTGCTACAGGGGCGCAAAAGTAAGATGGGTTCTTTCTTATCCTTGAGCCCCTCTTCTCTCCTCCTCCTGTTTCCTGGTGCACACAGCATCCAATCAGTATTTGCTTTAAAATGGATATTCCCCTTCAAGAGCAAAATATGTGGACATTAAAAGAGTGATTTTGGAATTATTGAGGTAGCTCAAGTAAGTGCTATTAATTATCAAAGGTCAACTTAAATCAAAGCAGACAAAGCCACTAAGAATTCTGTAGGATGGTCTGGAGTGGGATAATTCCTGAGAAAGCCCAGAGCATTTTCATTGAGATGAAAAAGGCACTTGATCAGAGAATCATAGAGATAGCGTTGGGAATACCAGTGGTTGTCATGCCAAACCGTTTGGTAAGAAACCAAAAAGAGCTAAGTTTAGAGCCAACTCGGTTTCTTGTAAGGAATGTTGGGAGGCAGGTCTGTGTTAGGAGGCTTCGTTTATTTGTGTTCCCCTCTCTCTGTCTGGAAACCCTGGTGGCGCAATGGTTAAGAGCTTTGGCTGCTAACTAAAAGGTTGGCAGTTCAAATCCACCAGGCACTCCTTGGAAACTCTATGGGGCAGTTCTACTCTGTCCTATAGGGTTGCTATGAGTTGGAATAGACTCAACAGCAATGGGGTTTTTTTTTTGTTTTGTTTTCTCCCTCTTTTTTTTTTTGTGGATTGAATTGTGTCCCCCAAAATATGTGTTGAAGTCCTGTTCCCTATACCTGTGGATGTGATCTTGTTTGGAAATAGGGCTTTTCTTTTGTTATATTAATGAGGCTACGCCAGAACAGGGTGGGTCCTAAACCTAAGTCAGTTATAAAGAGAGCAGACTAGACACAGGGGAAGACACTCTATGAAGTCAGATGCCAAGGAACGCCAAAGTTTGCCAAGGAACACCAAGGGACCCTCAGGGCTACCAAAGAGGAAAGACCTCCCCTCTAGCCTCTTGAACTTGGGGAAGACATGGGGTGAGTGACTCCTGAACTGTGAACTTCAAAGCTACTCACTTGTGGTAGTTTTGTTATGGCAGCTCTAGGTAACTAAGAATCTCTCTTTGCTATTGTGCGTCCCCTCTCTCTTCTGTATCGTCACTTTTCCCACCAGTGCGTTTCATCTACCCACATCTCTCCCCCCTCACTGCCCCTAAACATTATAACTGTATACAAGAGCTGAGAAATACAAATGATTGAGAAGAGTGAGCTTAATCTTCATAGTCACGGAGTAGTAAAAAGGAGTTTGATGTTGAACAGCTCAGACAAGAATTACAGTAACTAGTATGTTGCTTAGGCTGGAGCAGAGTGGGCAGTAAGGAGGGAGTCTGGTGCTCACAGTCACATGGAATTACTACCTTCCTTCCACTATATTGAACAGTCATGGTCAGAGGCCACCAAGGAGCTGATTGTAGGAACTGAGACAAGGCCAGTCAATTAGGAGAAGTCAGGGAGGGTTTAAGATCTTGTAACACCATCTATCCCTAGAATTGAAGCACTCAACAGCAGGTAGCCTGGAGGCTAATCACAAATTTGTCTTGAAGTTAGAAAAATTAGCTTAAAGGAATTTAAAAAAAAAAAAGTTCCAAAGGTTCTTGACTGGAATTTTAGCACATACACTGCATCTTGATTACAACCAGAAAGAAGGAAGTAACTCAAATAAACGGGAATAAAATTTCACCTGTCCAGTGCAACAATAAAGAATAAGATTGTCTGAGAGCACATTAGAGGTACAGAGAATTGAGAGATGGGTCATAGATATGCGGCTCACAGAAAGGTCTCACCTGAAATATCTAAGGGCTATTATGATGTCTTCATGTTAACTTTGTAGCTGTACCCACTTAAACACTTTCAATTCATTTTACAAAAGAAAAATTAAGGCATTACTTGCCTGTATGTACTCTACTGATACCATGACAGCGACATCAGCATATAAATGTAGGCAAGTTGCCTCACTATGAAACAGAATATAATGCATCAAAGCACAGGATAACTGCCCAACGCAGCCCCAAAGTGTACATGTAAATGGAGCTGATCTACCCCTCTGGTTTCAGGGGCGAAAACTATGAAGCTTTTAAGCAAATTCCTGAGTAAGTAGTACTAATGGTGGCCACACTGTATCCACAATAGCTGGGCAAGGGAGAGTGTGGGTAATGGAAATCCACAGATGAACATGGCAAACCCTGTTTCAGCTTCTGCCTGCTCTGGCGGACCGGTGGGCAGCTGGGGAGAAGCCCGGAGGAAGCAGACACTGTGAGCGAAGCTTAGTCCTGGGCTGGCAGGACTAGATTAAAAAGAGATTTGGCTCCTGTGCCTCGTTTTCCACCACATCACCAAAAGGACCAGCATAGTAACAGTGGCATCACTGTGGGGGTGCAGCGGGTGGGAGTGGACAGCACCCCCGACTCTGTCAGAGGGAGTGACACCAACACGACCCCAGGGTCCTGGGTGAGGGTAGCAGCTGGGGCGGGCGGGGCAGGCACCGCTGGAGGAGGGGCCGCCAAGGCAGTGACATCACTAGGGTTGGTGTCACCCAGTGGTAACTCGTCACCCACCCATCACCTGCCAGTCAGAGTGTGGCGGCCGGGCTGCAGCGCTCACCGTTGGGCAGAGAGGAGAGTCTCCGCCTTGGCCAATGTGGGGGGGGCGGTGCGCCGCAAAGGGCAGGGCTGAGAAGGGCAGGCCGCTCCGCCCACCGGGGAGGGGGCTCACCAGCTGGCCCCGCCCACCCCAGGACCAGGGGAGGGGTGGGATGCGACAACATGAGTTCTCTCTCTGGGTGACACACAGCCTAGTGGCCCCACTGCCTAGTCCTTGCCTGCCCCTTTCTTCCCGCAGCACTCCCTGGAGAGGAGTCCTGATGAGGCCGGAAGAGGTCTAAGGACATTGTTGTTGCTCTTGTCGCTAGCGGCCACCAAGTATACCTCCAACGACATGGTGACCCATGCACTATGGAGCAAAACCCTGCGTCTTCCTGAGCCATCCCTGTGGACAGTTGTGGATCAGACCGTTGTGACCTACAGTGATTGTCAGAAGTAGATTGCCAGGTCTTTCTTCCTAGTCTGTCTTAGTCTGGAAGCTCTGCTGAAACCTGTTCAGCATCACAGCAACGCACAAGCCTCCAATGAAAGACGGGTGGTGGCTGCACGTGAGGTGCATTGACCAGGAATCAAACCTGGGTCTCCAGCATGGGAGGTGAGGATTTCCAGTCAGGAGACTGAGGCTCAGAGATGTTGTGTGACTTGTCTCAATCTCATCCAATGACAGAGTCTTAGCTACTTAGTTGTCCAGAGTAAGATAAGTCACTGTCTTTGCTGCAGTTAGGAGTTGGTTCTCATTGGGTTTCGAACATTTTTTCCTCAATTAAAACTGCCAGTGTAACATCTCACCAAAGGACTAATAAATCTTATTTCCAGTAAGCCACTGCCAACATAAAAACATGCAAAATTTTTCAACACAAATTTTCCCAACAATTGTAACTCATTACTTCAGTACAAGGCATGAACTACTGCAGTCTGTCCACGGTGACAAGGAAAACACTGGGCACAAGCCCAGCAACACTTTCTTTGACAGCAGCATGAAATATTTCACAACAGTTTCCAGAAAGTTTTCACTGGCTGTCCCAGCTACGATGAAATCTTCTCGAGGGCATCTGCTGCAGGAAGCCTTGACACATACATACTCCAGGAGCTACTAGATCTCACAGGTAAGAGAAGCCCTTCTTGCAGGGAATTCCTGCTTGGTGCAAACAGAAGGAGCTTGGCTGCTAACTGAAAGGCTGAAGGTTTGAGTCCACCCAGAGGTGCTTCAGAAGAAAGGCTTGGTGATTTATGTCTGAAAAACCAGCCATTGAAAACCCTATGGAGCACAGTCCTATTCTGATACACGTGGGGCTGCCGTAAATCAGAACTGACTCAACCACTACGGGTTTTTTGTTTTTGGTTATTTATCTTTCTTTTTTTTTTATTATTCATTTTATTGTTGTACTTCAAGTGAAAGTTTACGATTCAAGTTAGTCTCTCATACAAAAATTTATACATACGTTGTTATGTGATCCTAATATCTCTGCCTATACTGTGACTGTTTTTCCTTCTCTAAGACATTTGCTCTCTCCAAGGCATGGTGGACTCACAGAGCTGTGGGTCTGTGTTTGGCTGCCGGGTCTACCTCTTGTCTCCTGAGGCTTCAGCCACAGAATTCCATATCCCCTAGTCTTTTGTCTCAAAGTCAATCTTTGTTTTGGGGGTCAATGTCCAGTTTAGCTAAAAATTCAACCTTGGTGGAAAACCTCAGCTTATCAGAGAGGCTGGACACACTTCATATGGTTTTAGTCATTCGGCTTCCTCCTCTGGGGGCTTCCAGTTTGTTCTCTCTGCTCAGTGTTCTACTTTTTTTGTCTTTTCCAAGCTTCCTTTAAAGAGTTCTTTAAATATTCTGGATCATAATCCTTTATGAGTCCTGTATGAGTTACAAGCTGGCAAATATCTTTTCCCAATTTACTTTATTATATATGAATTTTAATTCTAATTTTAAATTTGAATTTATCAAATTTTTCCTTTTATCTCTACTTTTGACGTCTTGATAAACAAGTCTTTTCTTACTCAACTGACAGAAAATTATTCAAATTGGAAGATTAGTTTTTCTAACAATTTTGTTCTAGACTTCATAATTGTTTTAAACATAATTTTCAGGAAGAAAATAGCATTAACTTTGAACATGATGAGGTTTTTGCCTTCGGATCATGTGACTGTGTTACTTGAGAACGGGTTTCTCTATTCTGATGGGGGTTTTGATGTTGAGGAGCTGAACATGTCTCTAATTCTAGAATTTATCAACAGTTTAAAGGAGCCCTGGTGGTGCAGTGGTTAAAGTGCTCGGCTGCTAGCCAAAAGGTCAGTGGTTCGAACCTACCAGCTGCTCTAAGGGAGAAAGATGTGGCAGTCTGCTTCTGTAAAGATTACAGCCTTGGAAACCCTAGAGGGCAGTTCTACTCTGTCCTAGAGGGTCACTGTGAGTCGGAACCGACTGGTTGGCGGTGAGTTTTTGCATCTACAGTTGCACTCTGCTACTAACCTAAAGGTTGTTGATTCAAACCCACTCAGCAGTGCCATAGAAGAAAGGCCTGGCAATCTGCTTTCATAAAGAGTACAGCCAAAAAAATCCTATGGAGTACAGCTCTACTCTGTAACATAGCTCTGTCTTAGTTTCTTAGTGCAGCTATAACACAAATACCACAAGTGAGTGGCTTTTAAAGAACAGAAATGTATTGTCTCACAGTTCTAGAGTCTAGAAGTCCAAATTCGTGGCACCAGCTCCAGGGGAAGACTCTCTCTCTGTCGGGGAAGATCTTTGTCTCTTTCAGCTCCTGTTACTCAATTCCTTGGCGATCTTCATGTGACATCTATCTTCCCACATTTGTCCTTGTTTCTGTGCCTAATCTTATCTTTTTATGTCTCAAAGGTGATTGGCTTAAGACACACCCTGTACTGATATGACCTCATTAACATAACAAAAAAACCCTACTGCCAAATGGGATTACGTCCACAAGTATACCCTGCTACCATCATAGCAACCCTATAGGACAGAGTAGAACTGCCCCGTGTGGTTTCCAAGGCTATAAGCTTTACAGGAGCAGACTACCACATCTTTCTCCCATGAAGAGGCCTGTAGGTTCAAACCACTGACCTTTCCATTAGCAGCTGAGCACTTAACCAGTGTGCCACTAGGGCTCCTTCTACAAGTATAGGGGTTACGATTTACAGAACCTATTTTGGGAGGACACAATTCAATCTGTAATAATCGATGTGAGTTGGAATTGACTAGAAGGGAAAGGATTTGTCTAGGTCTCAATTTTGGGGCAGCCTACCTCATTCTCCTCTCCCCAATTAAGTAATTAAAATTTCAACTGCTCAAGTATCTGAGAATATTAAAAAGCCTTTTCCATCACATTCCGCATCTGTATTGGTTATCTAGTACTGCTATAACAGAAATGCCACCAGTGGCTGGCTTTAACAAAGAGAAGTTTATTTTCTCACAGTCTAGTAGGCTAGAAGTCCAAATTCAGGGCGTCAGCTCCAGGGGAAGCTGGCAGAAGCAGGCTCTCTGTGAGCTCTGGAGGAAGGTCCTTGTCATCAATCTTCCCTGGTTAAGGAGCTTCTCAGTGCAGGAACCTCAGGTCCAGAGGCTCTGCTTTCTTGGTGGTATGAGGTCCCCATGTCTCTCTGCTCACTTCTTTCTTTTATATCTCAAAAGAGATTGGCTTAAGACACAACCTAATCTTGTAGATTGAGTCCTGCCTCATTAACATAACTGCCAATAATCTCATTAACATCACAGAGGTAGGATCTACAACACATAGGAAAATCACAGCAGATGACAAAATGGTGGACAGTCACACAATATTGGGAATCATGGCCTAGTCAAGTTGGCACATGTTTTTCAGGGACACAATTCAATCCATAACACCATCCCTGATGCTTTGTCATATCTAATCCGTATCTATTTACCTAACCAGGCCATGAGATTTGCACACATATGTGTGTGTTTTGGTAATTGATACTTCTTTATTTATGTTTTGTATGAAACAATATTAAAACTAATGTAAGTTTTCCAAACATATTGAAGCTCAGCTGTAAGAGGCAGCCCTGGTCCAGTAGCGCAGGAATATTAGAATAGGTAGGTCATGCTGTGCTACAAACAACCCCAAAATCTCAGTGACTTACCACAGTACGTTACTTCCTGTTTTTAGCAAGGGTTCAAGGCTCACTGGGTGCTTTGTCTGGTGGCCCCACCAGCTTCACATCAGGCCTTCTCAGTCGCTGGGTCGGGGGAAGGTCAGCTGCAGAATTGCTCCGGCCCTTCTATACGTTGGCCTGGAAGTGGCACACATCACTTCCACCCACAGCTCATTGGCCAGACCTGTCACATAGTCCCACCTCACTGCAAGGGCTCTGGAAATGTGAGGAAGCAGATGGACCATTTGGTAAGCATTGTAGCACGCCAGCCTGAGATTAACAGACCATCCACCAATTTTTTTGTTTTTGTTTTATTTATTTCATATATATATGAAACATGGCATTTGTCGATTCAACATTTTTCACGTGTTCAATCTAGTGGCGTCAATCACGTTAATTGTGTTTGCAAGCATCACCAATAATCGTTGACAGATTTTCCGTCACCACAGACAGAAATTCACTACTTCCTAAGCAATGACTTCCTTTCACCCTCCCCCCGCCCCTGGTAACCACGAAGAGAACTTTGGTCTCTATGCATTTGCCTATTCTAGATATTTCATATAAGTGAGATGGCACAGTATTTGCCCTTTTGTGATTGATTTGTTGTAGTCAGTAAAATATTGTCAAGGTTCATCCATATAGTAACATGCCTTAGGACACCATTCCTCTTTATGGCAGAGTAGTGTTCCATGGTCTGTATGTACCACATTTGAGTATTCCATGGTCTGTATGTACCACATTTG